>NC_092714.1:162347007-162650643 GCF_047496885.1 Scyliorhinus torazame
CGGATGTTGGGGGGCGAGTTTCAGGTATCCAGGTTGCACGGAGCTGGGCGCAATTGCATAAACTGAACTTGGCTCGACTGGTAGAGCAGAAGAAGGTGGATTTTAAGAGGTGGGATGTGTTGCCGCTGTCATTGACAGTGAAAATGAAGGTGCTATGTAGGATTCTGTTTGTGTTTCAGTCCTTCCCTATCTTTGTTCCAGGTCGTTCTTTAGGAAGGTCAATGGTCTGATCTTCGGGATTGTGTAGATGGAGAAGACTCCGCGGGTGCGGCGGGCATTTTATGGATCGATGGCGAAGGTGGTGGGGAAGGCGGGCTGACATTACCAAATATGATAAATTATTATTGGGTGGCGAATATTGCAATGGTGCGTAAGTGGGCTGTGGAGGTGGGGTCGGTCTGGGGCAGGTGGAGGCATTGTGTCGGGGAAAGGGTTTGAGGGCTTCTTTATTGCCGCCTTTACCATTCTCACTGGCCAGATACTCTGTGGGCCCAGTGTTGGCCCTAAGGGTATAGGGGCAGTGGAAGGCAGCATTTGGGGCTGGAGGATGCCTCGGTGTGAGCACCGATCTGCAACAACCATAGGTTTGCGCTGGCCGGGCTGGATGCGTGGTTTAGGGGGTGGTGGCAGGCGGAGATTGAGCACTTTGGTGACTTGTTTATTGGGGAAAATTTGCAGAGCTGGAGGACTTGGAGGAAGTGTACGAGTTGCCAGGGGGAATGGCTTTTGATACCTGCAGGTTAGGGATTTTGTGAAGAAAGAGGTGCTGTCCTTTCCTGGCTGCCGCCTCTAGGTTGCATGACAAGTTGCTGACAAGGATGAAATAGGGGACGGGAAGGTGTCGGATATATGTAAGGAATTGATGGAGTGGGAGGGAGCCATGGTAGGGAATATTGAGCATAAATGGGAGGAGGAGTTCGGAGAGGAGGTGGGGGCTGGGACGTGGGCAGAGGACTTGTGGAGGAGGGTGAACGTGTCCACATTGTGTGTGAAGATAAACCTCATCTAGCCAAAGGTGGTGCAGAAAGCCCACATGACAATGGCGAGAATGAGTAAGTTCTTTGCAGGGGGTAGAGGGAATCCCATCCATATGTTCTGGACATGTCTAAAACTGAGGGGCTTCTGGCAGGGGTTCTCGAATGTGATGTGTGAGGTGTTGAGTTTGAAGGTGGTTCCGAGTCAAAAAGTAGCAATATTTGGGGTGTCAGAAAACCTGGGAGTCCAGGTGGTGAGAGAGACTGATTTCTTGTCCTTTGCCTGCCTGATAGCATGGAGACGGATTTTGCTAGTGGCGGAACTTTGAGCTGCCGAAAACGGGTATTTCGGTGAGTGACCTGGCAGAATTCCCAAGGCTCGAAAATGTCAAGTTCGCTCTGCAAGGGTCGGCAGAGGGGTTCAGCCGGAGATAGAAGACGTTTATCGATTTCTTCTAGGAGGATTGGGCGGTCAGCAAGGGGGGGGGGGGGGTGCGGGGGGTGGTGGTTGGGGGGCGGGTAAAGGTGTTAAAACGGGGAAGGCGGGATGTGGCATGGTGTTGGTGTCAGGTGGGCAGAAGTGTTGTGGTTGTTTGTTGAGTTGCAGTGTTCTGATATTTTGTGTACACATGTGAAAATGCATTGAATAAAAATATTTTTTTGAAAAAGTAAATGATTTGGGGATTTTTATTTCCTCCATAAGAAAGTAGGGTCGGGGTGCATGATGAATGTAAGAAATAGGGGTACAGATTTTATTGTATATATCTGTTGCAGTCATCTTATCAAACGCCTGGGTTAAGATTCAAACCTCGGGTTACTGTCTGTGCGGAGTCTGCACGTTTTCCTCGTGTCTGCGTGGGTTTCCTCCGGTTGCTCCGGTTACCTCCCACAGTCCAAAGACGTGCAGGTTAGGTGGATTGGCCATACTAAATTGTCCCTTAGGGTGGCATTACAGGGTGGGGGATTGGGCCTGGGGTGGTCTTTCGAAGTGTTGGTGCAGACTCAAAAGAACAAAGAAGAACAAAGAAATGTACAGCACAGGAACAGGCCCTTCGGCCCTCCAAGCCCGTGCCGACCATGCTGCCCGACTAAACTACAATCTTCTACACTTCCTGGGTCCGTATCCTTCTATTCCCATCCTATTCATATATTTGTCGAGATGCCCCTTAAATGTCCCTATCGTCCCTGCTTCCACTACCTCCTCCGGTAGCGAGTTCCAGGCACCCACTACCCTCTGCGTAAAAAACTTGCCTCGTACATCTACTCTAAACCTTGCCCCTCTCACCTTAAACCTATGCCCCCTAGTAATTGACCCCTCTACCCTGGGGAAAAGCCTCTGACTATCCACTCTGTCTATGCCCCTCATAATTTTGTATACCTCTATCAGGTCTCCCCTCAACCTCCTTCGTTCCAGTGAGAACAAACCGAGTTTATTCAATCGCTCCTCATAGCTAATGCCCTCCATACCAGGCAACATTCTGGTAAATCTCTTCTGCACCCTCTCTAAAGCCTCCACATCCTTCTGGTAGTGTGGCGACCAGAATTGAACACTATACTCCAAGTGTGGCCTACCTAAGGTTCTATACAGCTGCAACATGACTTGCCAATTCTTACACTCAATGCCCCGGCCAATGAAGACAAGCATGCCGTATGCTTTCTTGACTACCTTCTCCACCTGTGTTGCCCCTTTCAATGACCTGTGGACCTGTATTCCTAGACCTCTTTGACTTTCAATACTCTTGAGGGTTCTACCATTCACTGTATATTCCCTACCTGCATTAGACCTTCCAAAATGCATTACCTCACATTTGTCCGGATTAAACTCCATCTGCCATCTCTCCGCCCAGGTCTCCAGACAATCTAAATCCTGCTGTATCCTCCGACAGTCCTCATCGCTATCCGCAATTCCACCAACCTTTGTGTCGTCTGCAAACTTACTAATCAGACCAGTTACATTTTCCTCCAAATAATTTATATATAGTACAAAGAGCAAAGGTCCCAGCACTGATCCCTGTGGACCACCACTGGTCACAGCCCTCCAATTAGAAAAGCATCCCTCCATTGCTACTCTCTGCCTTCTATGGCCTAGCCAGTTCTGTATCCACCTTGCCAGCTCACCCCTGATCCCGTGTGACTTCACCTTTTGTACTAGTCTACCATGAGGGACCTTGTCAAAGGCCTTACTGAAGTCCATATAGACAACATCTACTGCCCTACCTGCATCAATCATCTTAGTGACCTCCTCGAAAAACTCTATCAAGTTAGTGAGACACGACCTCCCCTTCACAAAACCGTGCTGCCTCTCACTAATACGTCCATTTGCTTCCAAATGGGAGTAGATCCTGTCTCGAAGAATTCTCTCCAGTAATTTCCCTACCACTGAAGTAAGGCTCACCGGCCTGTAGTTCCCGGGATTATCCTTGCTACCCTTCTTAAACAGAGGAACAACATTGGCTATTCTCCAGTCCTCCGGGACATCCCCTGAAGACACCGAGGATCCAAAGATTTCTGTCAAGGCCTCAGCAATTTCCTCTCCAGCCTCCTTCCGTATTCTGGGGTAGATCCCATCAGGCCCTGGGGACTTATCTACCTTAATATTTTTTAAGACACCCAACACCTCGTCTTTTTGGATCACAATGTGACCCAGGCTATCTACACCCACTTCTCCAGATTCAACATCTACCAATTCCTTCTCTTTGGTGAATACTGATGCAAAGTATTCATTTAGTACCTCGCCCATTTCCTCTGGCTCCACACATAGATTCCCTTGCCTATCCTTCAGTGGGCCAACCCTTTCCCTGGCTACCCTCTTGCTTTTTATGTACGTGTAAAAAGCCTTGGGATTTTCCTTAACCCTATTTGCCAATGACTTTTCGTGACCCCTTCTAGCCCTCCTGACTCCTTGCTTAAGTTCCTTCCTACTTTCCTTATATTCCACGCAGGCTTCGTCTGTTCCCAGCCTTTTAGCCCTGACAAATGCCTCCTTTTTATTTTTGACGAGGCCTACAATATCACTCGACATCCAAAGTTCCCGAAAATTGCAGTATTTATCTTTCTTCCTCACAGGAACATGCCGGTCCTGTATTCCTTTCAACTGCCACTTGAAAGCCTCCCACATGTCAGATGTTGATTTGCCCTCAAACATCCGCCCCCAATCTATGTTCTTCAGTTCCCGCCTAATATTGTTATAATTAGCCTTCCCCCAATTTAGCACATTCATCCTCGGACCACTCTTATCCTTGTCCACCAGTACTTTAAAACTTACTGAATTGTGGTCACTGTTACCGAAATGCTCCCCTACTGAAACATCTACCACCTGGCCGGGCTCATTCCCCAATACCAGGTCCAGTACCGCCCCTTCCCTAGTTGGACTGTCTACATATTGTTTTAAGAAGCCCTCCTGGATGCTCCTTACAAACTCCGCCCCATCTAAGCCCCTGGCACTAAGTGAGTCCCAGTCAATACTGGGGAAGTTGAAGTCTCCCATCACCACAACCCTGTTGTTTTTACTCTTTTCCAAAATCTGTCTACCTATCTGCTCCTCTATCTCCCGCTGGCTGTTGGGAGGCCTGTAGTATACCCCCAACATTGTGACTGCACCCTTCTAATTCCTGATCTCTACCCATATAGCCTCACTGCCCTCTGAGGTGTCCTCTCGCAGTACAGCTGTGATATTCTCCCGAACAAGTAGCGCAACTCCGCCTCCCCTTTTACATCCCCCTCTATCCCGCCTGAAACATCTAAATCCTGAAACGTTGAGCTGCCAATCCTGCCCTTCCCTCAACCAGGTCTCTGTAATGGCAACAACATCATAGTTCCAAGTACTAATCCAAGCTCTAAGTTCATCTGCCTTACCCGTAATGCTCCTTGCATTAAAACATATGCACTTCAGGCCACCAGACCCGCTGTGTTCAGCAACTTCTCCCCGTCTGCTCTGCCTCAGAGCCACACTGTCCCTATTCCCTAGTTCTCCCTCAATGCTCTCACCTTCTGACCTATTGCTCCCGTGCCCACCTCGCTGCCATACTAGTTTAAACCCTCCCGTGTGACACTAGCAAACCTCGCGGCCAGGATATTTATGCCTCTCCGGTTTAGATGCAACCCGTCCTTATACAGGTCACACCTGCCCCGGAAGAGCTCCCAGTGGTCCAGATAATGGAAACCCTCCCTCCTACACCAGCTGTTTAGCCACGTGTTTAGCTGCTCTATCTTCCTATTTCTAGCCTCACTGGCACGTGGCACAGGGAGTAATCCCGAGATTACAACCCTCGAGGTCCTGTCTTTTAACTTTCTGCCTAGCTCCCTGAACTCCTGCTGCAGGACCTCATGCCCCTTCCTGCCTATGTCGTTAGTACCAATATGTACAACGACCTCTGCCTGTTTGCCCTCCCCCTTCAGGATGCCCTCTACCCGTTCGGAGACACCCTGGACCCTGGCACCAGGGAGGCAACATACCATCCTGGAGTCTCTTTCAAGTCCACAGAAGCGCCTATCTGTGCCCCTGACTATAGAGTCCCCTATTACTATTACTCTTCTGCGCTTTGACCCTCCCTTCTGAACATCAGAGCCAGCCGTGGTGCCACTGCTCTGGCTGCTGCTGTTTTCCCCTGATAGGCTATCCCCCCCGACAGTATCCAAAGGGGTATACCTGTTCGAGAGGGGGACAACCACAGGGGATTCCTGCACTGACTGCCTGCCCTTTCTGGTGGTCACCCATTTCTCTGCCTGCACCTTGGGTGTGACCACATTTACATAACTGCGATCTATGACGCTTTCCGCCACCTGCATGCTCCTAAGTGCATCCAATTGCTGCTCCAACCGAACCATGCAGTCTGTGAGGAGCTCCAGTTGGGTGCACTTTCTGCAGATGAAGCCATCCGGGACGCTGGAAGCCTCCCGGACCTGCCACATCTCACAGTCAGAGCACAGCACCCCTCTAACTGACATTGCGTCAATTAATTAAAATTAAAATTAAAATGTCTTTTTTAAAAAAAATATTTTTAATAAAAGTTTCAAAGTTACTGTCAACTATCTGTTTCCTAGCACTAGATTTCTAATAGAAATGCGATAGCTAACTATAATACTCTACGATCTCTGGCTTAGATATCCCTCTAAATTATAATTAAGTTATTATGTTTAATTAGTTACCAAATACTCAAATTTTTTTAAAATTTAGGGTAGAATCCCAACCAGCCATTCTGGCCACAGCTTTTCTGTGATGTCACTTCAGTTTCCCCCCGACACACAATTTGAAAAAAGGACTCGATGGGCCGAATGGCCTCGCTGCTTTTTAAGGATTCGATAACTGATTCTGCGCCACAGGTCCATCAAGGCGCCGAATGGGGACCTGTCCAGGATCTCTCAGACCTCAGTGCACAGGTGCCTCCATGCCTTCACGGAGGCCCGATATGGCCAGGCGACTCAATACATCCACTTCAATGTGGACCGAGCCAACCAGGATGCCTGGGCAGCAGGTTTTGCCGGCATCAACGGGATGCCTTGGGTCCAGGGGGTGATCAACGGTATGCTTGCCCCCGAGGAGCGGTTGATGACAGGCCGCTCTACACCAACCGAAAGGGGCTCCACTTAAACGTGCAGCTGATATGTGACCATCAGATGCACATCTTACACGTTTGCGTTCGATACCCAGGCAGTGTGCATGACACCTTCATCCAGGCACACTCGCCGGTTCCTGACATGTTGGCTCTTGAGCGACAGGGATTATCCACTGTGGGCGCGGCTGATGACACCTATCCGGAGGCCACAGACTGACACGGAGACCCACTACGATGCCCATACAGCAACCAGGAGCGTGATCGAGCGGTGCTTCGGCCTCCTGAAGATGCGGTTCAGTTGCCTGAGAGAGTCCCCCACTTCGTGGTGGCCTGCTGCGTCCTCCACACCATCGCGCAACAGAGATGCGATGTGCTGGAGGAGTAGGAGGAACGCCACGCCTCGTCCGCAAGGAGGATGTGGGGAGCGGGAGGATGGGCAAGACATGGAGCCCAGCCCATGACGTGTGCGCCAGGGCCAATGCATGGGATGCTCTGATCGCCTCCAGGTTCACCAACTTTCACGTTCCCCGCATCCCATCCACCCGACCCGCCCCCTCTCCTGCAACTCCCAGGCCACCGGAGACCTACCTACCAAGGCAGGTTGTAACCGTGTGATTAGGTTTTAATGTGACAACATTAAACAACTTGTGACAATCTTTATTGTCACAAGTAGGCTTACATTAACCCTGCAATGAAGTTACTGTGAAAAGCCCCTAGTCGCCACATTCCGGCGCCTGTTCGGATACACGGAGACTTCAGAATGTCCAAATTACCTAACAGTACGTCTTTCGGGACTTCTGGGAGGTAACCGGAGGAAACCCATGCAGACACAGGGAGAACGTGCAGACTCCACACAGCCAGTGACACAAGCTGGGAATTAAACCATCCCAGCCAACATAATGCAGGAAGATGCGCAGCCTACGCTTCATGGATGCAGAGCTGCAGACCCTCCTGGATGCAGTGGAGGAGAGGTGGATGACCCTGTACCCTGGCCCAGGAAGGACACTGTGACTGGTTTAGCACAGGGCTAAATAGGTGGCTTTTAAAGCAGACCAAGGCAGGCCAGCAGTGCGGTTAGATTCCCGTACCAGCCTCCCCGGACAGGCGCCGGAATGTGGTGATGTGGGGCTTTTCACAGTAACTTCATTTGAAGCCTACTTGTGACAATAAGCGATTTTCAGTTCATTTAATTTGAGCAGCACGGGAGCACAAGCACTGTGGCTTCAGGTTCGATTCCCTGCTGGGTCACTGTGAGGAGTCTGCACGTTCTCCCCGTGTCTGCGTGGGTTTCCTCCGGGTGCTCCGGTTTCCTCCCACAGTCCAGGTTAGGTGGATTGGCCAAGATAAATTGCCCTTGGTGTCCAAAAAAAAACGGTTAGGAGGTGTTATTGGGTTTCGAGAATAGGGTGGAAGTGAGGGCTTAAGTGGGTCGGTGCAGACTCGATGGGTCGAATGGCCTCCTTCTGCACAGTATGTTCTATTTCACCAGGGACCCTGGCCCTGTGAAGCCATTGTGCTAACCAGTATGCTACCATGCTGCCCGCCTGGATGGCAGCTCGTACCTCTGGTTGGCCTGCCCTCTGACTGTCGCCCTCTTGGGTGTTCCTACTGCACCTGCTGTACCAGATCAGCTGTGTGGTGCGCACCAGAAAGGGTCCCAAAAGCCTCTTGACCAAAGTGCCCAACTGAATTGAGTGTCTTTGGGATGGTGGTGGGTGTTGGAGACAGTTGTTACGGGAAGTCAGTGTCATTCTCAGACTTGAGCTCCAGGGTGTCCATGCTAAATTGCCCCTTAATTGGAAAAAGTGAATTGGGTACTATAAATTTAAAAACAAAAATGTAGAAAAATTGGTCCAGGTGCGGCGCCAGTTTTGCTGTCGTGAAACTCCATGAATTTTGCGCCGTCATCAACAGAAACAGAGAATCCAGCGCATTGTGTTTAGGTTTAGCTAAGCAGGTCATGAGGTATGAGTGAGATAAAGATGATGGAGCAAGGTCTGTCTGTAGTTCTGTAGTTTGATATGGGTTTGGCAGTTTTTACGTTGAGCTGAAGTTCTTTCCGAATGCTGTCAGGTTGAGCAATAGTCTGACAAAGACAGAAGGATCTGCAGGCTGTTTCTTGCAAGGGTCTTTCTCTTCAAGCAGTCTTTCCAAGAAATGTCTACAAGTGTACAGCAAGTAGCCCTATGTTTGCTGACTTTATAAGTGGATTTTGACCTCTAATGGGCTTTGCTTAATTGGAGATAGAGAAGGTATAAGTTAGGAGTAAAAATGGTTTCCTTTTATTTTAAAAGTTGTTTAACTGTTGATTGAAAAGCTATTTTCCGTGATGTTAATTTGTTTAGTCCTGTGTTAGGAAGGTTTGTTTTAAGATAAAAAATAACTGTTTGTCAGTGGAATTACCTCTGGATTGAAGTATCCTTTCCTCACAGTTTTAAACATTTAAAAGAAGGGATTGACATACTTGTCTGGTATCCTAACAACTCGTGGGGTCTGATCTGGGACCATAACAGTTGGAAGAAGGGTGATGTAAGGAAGTGATCAAAGATAGCTTTATTTGTTTTTGAAACTATGGAGCAACAAGACCATGTGACATGGCAAAGTCAAGAGTGGCATGGCATAATCAAGGGAGTGGCCATGAATATTGTTGCAGAGTTTACACAGGAGAGATTTAGTGAGATAAGAGGGCAGGAAACGTGTAAAGTGGTCATAATGAGTTAAATCACTGAGGATGAGAAGTCATTTTGTGCTGTGGCTGAGGGTGGAAAGCAGTGAAGAAAACTAGGCAATCATTCCTGGGAGGGGAGTACAGAATATGAATTTTGAAAGAAGTGAGATGTTCAACAGAGGGGACAGTGCCAGAGGAGCGGGGGAGTGGTCAGGTCTTCTCCCGCTTAATGAAGTGTTGTTGCCTATTTCTTCCACCACTTGGCTTAGATTTTAAGATAATCAGCAAAAGATTTTAAAAAAATCATGCAGCAAGTTAAGCTCGGTTGCAAACGCCCCTGCGCAAAGTAGTTTCTGTCTGTTTACTTGATCAAAACACTTTATTTTGAACACCTCGAGGGTGTTGGCAGAAGTTTAAGAGCAGGAGAGTGGGATCCCAAGTGAGCTGAAGTATGATGGGCTAATCATCTCATGTTTTGAGTGGTTCAATATGTTCATTTAGAATTTAAAAAAATTATTTTATGGAATGTGGGCTTTGTTGACCAGGTCAACAAGATTATTGCGCATTCCTAATTGTCCTTGAGAAGGTGGTAATAAGCTGTCTTCTTGAACAGCTGCAGTCCATGTTGTGTAGGTACACCCACAATTCAGTTAGGGAGAGAATTCCAGACATTGAAGGAACGGTGATATATTTCCAAGTCAGCATGGTGCGTGACTTGGAGGGGAACTTCCAGGTGTTGGTGTTCCCATGTATCTGCTGACCGTGCCTTTTACATGGTACATAGAACAGAACAGCACAGAACAGGTCCTTCAGCCCTCGCTGTTGTGCCGAGCATTGTCCGAAACCAAGATCAAGCTATCCAACTCCCTGTCATTCTGATTTGCTCCATATGCCTATCCAATAACCACTTGAAAGTTCCTAAAGTGTCCGACTCCACTATCACAGCAGGCAGTCCATTCCACACCCTAACCACTCTCTGAGTAGAGAACCTACCTCGGACATCCCTCCTATATCTCCCACCCTGAATCTTATAGTTATGCCCCCTTGTAACAGCTACATCCACCGGAGGAAATAGTCTCTGAACGTCCACTCTATCCCCCTCATTATCTTATAAACCTCTATTAAGTCGCCTCTCATCCTCCTCCGCTCTAAAGAGTAGTGGTTGTGGAGACTTGGTGAGTTCCTGCAGTGCATCTTGTAGATGTGATGTGGAGATGCCGGCGTTGGACTGGGGTGAGCACAGTAAGAAGTCTTACGAAACTAGGTTAAAGTCCAACGGGTTTGTTCCAAACACTAGCTTTCGGAGCATTGCTCCGAAAGCTAGTGTTTGAAACAATCCTGTTGGACTTTAACCTGGTGTTGTAAGACTTCTTACTGTGCTCATCTTGTAGATGTTACACACTGCTGCTACTGTTTGCTGGTGGTGGGGGGAGTGGATGGGGTGCCAATCAAGCATGTGCTTTGACCCGGATTTGAATCATAGAATCCTCACAGTGCAGAAGTAGGCCATTCAGCCCGTCGAGTCTGCACCGACCCTCTGAAAGAACACCGTACCTAGGCCCACTCTCTGCCATATCCCCATAGCCCCACCGAACCTACATAGCTTTGGAGACTAAGGGGTATTTTCATTTAGCATGGCAAATCCACCGAACCTGGACATCTTTGGATTGTGTCAGGCTTCTTGAGTGTTGTTGGATCTACACTCATCCAGGCAAGTAGAGAGGATTCCATTCCACTCCTGACTTTTGCCTAGTAGATGGTGGGCAGACTTCAGGGAGTCAGGAGGTAAGTTCCTCACCGCAGGATTTCTAGTCTTTGACCTGCTCTTGTCGCCATGGTATTTATATGCCTAGTTCAGTTCAGTTTCTGGTCAGTGATAACCCCCATTTTATACAGATAATTGTCATTTTATACAGATAATTAAGATGGAATGATCAATCTTTAATTTTGTGAATATTGTTTCTTTGTATTTTAGCTGGAAAGATTAATAGATGATGCTATTAAAAGAAGTACTTTTAAATCACTGGAAGAATTACCAGAAGAAAGTGATGAGATTGTTTGTTGCAAATGCAGCAAGCAGATGATGAACAAACTGAACAAACTTGTCCAGAGGGTAAGAAATATTTTGAAAATTCATCTTACATAGATACATAGATAGAAGATAGGAACAGGAGGAGGCCTTTTGGCCATTCGAGCCATTTATCACGATCATGGCAGATCATCCAACTCAATAGTTTAATCCTGCTTTCTCCCCATAACCCTTGATCCCATTCGCCCCAAGTGCTATATCTAGCCGCATAGATACAAAGTTTCAATAGTGGATAGAAGTGTAGAGCTAAGTAGATCCATTAGACATAGTTTCATTATGTATTTTGGACTGAGTCATTACCACACACAAGTGGTAATTTGGCTTCTCAAGTCCCTGCCAACACTGCTGAGCAACCCTATCAGTTCCGTTCCAACGCTCTATTCCTGTTGCCCTGCAAGTTTATTTCCCTCAAGTGCCCATCCAATTTCTTTTTGAAATCATTGATCGTCTCTGCTTTCACCACACCTGTGTAGGGAGCGAGTTCCAGGTCATTATTACTTGCTCCGAAAAGAAGCCCTTTAACTTATTACCTCTGTTTCTCTTTCCCACAACTTAAATCTGTAAACCTGTGCCCCAGTACCATCAGCCAATAGGAACAGTAATTACATAGAATATAGAACAGTACAGCACAGAACAGGCCCTTCGGCCCTTGATGTTGTGCCGAGCATTGTCCAAAACCAAGACCAAGCTATCCCACTCCCTGTTATTCTGGTGAGCTCCATGTGCCTATCCAATAACCCCTTGAAAGTTCCTAATGTGTCCGACTCCACTATCACAGCAGTCAGTCCATTCCACACCCTAACCACTCTCTGAGTAAAGAACCTACCTCGGACATCCTTCCTATATCTCCCACCCTGAATCTTGTAACAGCTACATCCACCCGAGGAAATAGTATCTGAACGTCCACTCTATCTAACCCCCTCATCATTTAATAAACCTCTATTAAGTCGCCGCTCATCCTCCTCCGCTCCAAAGAGAAAAGCCCTAGCTCCCTCAACCATTCCTCATCCTTCCTAGAATGCGGTGACCAGAACTGCACACAATACTCCAAATGTGGTCTCACCAGGGTCCTGCATAGTTGCAGCATAACCCCGCGGCTCTTAAACTCAAGCCCCCTGTTAATAAACGCTAACACACTATAAGTCTTCTTCACGGCTCTATCCACTTGAGTGGCAACGTTCAGAGATCTGTGGACATGAACCCCAAGATCTCTCTGTTCCTCCACATTCAGGCAGGGAAGGCAGTGCAATGTTCCTCCTGCAGAATGTTTGAGGTGAGGGACGCTGTCAGTGTCCCTGCTGATTTCACCTGTGGGAAGTGCACCCATCTCCAGCTCCTCAGAAACCGAGTTAGGGAACTGGAGCTGGAGCTGGATGAACTTCGGATCATTCGGGAGGCAGAGGTGGTCATAGATAGTAGCTTCAGGGGTGTAGTTACTCCGAAGAATCAAGATAGATGGGTGACGGTGAGAGGGGCTGGGAGGAAGCAGTCAGTGCAGGGATCCTCTGTGGTTGTTCCCCTCAGTAACAAGTATACCGTTTTGGATACTGTTGAGGGGGACGACGATCCAGGGGTAAGCCACGGTGAACGGATCTCCAGCACTAAGTCCGTCCCTGTGGCTCAGAAGGGAAGGAGGCAGAGCAGGAGAGCAATAGTTATTGGGGACTCGATAGTTAGAGGGACAGATAGATGGTTCTGTGGCAGCGAAAGAGACTCACGGATGGTATGTTGCCTCCCGGGTGCCAGGGTCCGTGACGTCTCGGACCGTGTTTTCAGAATCCTTAAGGGGGAGGGTGAACAGTCATAAAGAACAAAGAAATGTACAGCACAGGAACAGGCCCTTCGGCCCTACAAGCCCGTGCCGACCATACTGCCCGACTAAACTACAATCTTCTACACTTCCTGGGTCCGTATCCTTCTATTCCCATCCGATTCATATATTTGTCAAGATGCCCCTTAAATGTCCCTATCGTCCCTGCTTCCACTACCTCCTCCGGTAGTGAGTTCCAGGCACCCACTACCCTCTGCGTAAAAAACTTGCCTCGTACATCTACTCTAAACCTTGCCCCTCTCACCTTAAACCTATGCCCCCTAGTAATTGATCCCTCTACCCTGGGGAAAAGCCTCTGACTATCCACTCTGTCTATGCCCCTCATAATTTTGTATACCTCTATCAGGTCGCCCCTCAACCTCCTTCGTTCCAGTGAGAACAAACCGAGTTTATTCAATCGCTCCTCATAGCTTATGCCCTCCATACCAGGCAACATTCTGGTAAATCTCTTCTGCACCCTCTCTAAAGCCTCCACATCCTTCTGGTAGTGTGGCGACCAGAATTGAACACTATACTCCAAGTGTGGCCTAACTAAGGTTCTATACAGCTGCAACATGACTTGCCAATTCTTATACTCAATGCCCCGGCCAATGAAGGCAAGCATGCCGTATGCCTTCTTGACTACCTTCTCCACCTGTGTTGCCCCTTTCAATGACCTGTGGACCTGTACTCCTAGATCTCTTTGACTTTCAATACTCTTGAGGGTTCTACCATTCACTGTATATTCCCTACCTGCATTAGCCCTTCCAAAATGCATTACCTCACATTTGTCCGGATTAAACTCCATCTGCCATCTCTCCGCCCAAGTCTCCAGACAATCTAAATCCTGCTGTATCCTCCGACAGTCCTCATCGCTATCCGCAATTCCACCAACCTTTGTGTCGTCTGCAAACTTACTAATCAGACCAGTTACATTTTCCTCCAAATCATTTATATATACTACAACGAGCAAAGGTCCCAGCACTGATCCCTGTGGAACACCACTGGTCACAGCCCTCCAATTAGAAAAGCATCCCTCCATTACTACCCTCTGCCTTCTATGGCCAGGCCAGTTCTGTATCCACCTTGCCAGTTCACCCCTGATCCCGTGTGACTTCACCTTTTGTACTAGTCTACCATGAGGGACCTTGTCAAAGGCCTTACTGAAGTCCATATAGACAACATCTACTGCCCTACCTGCATCAATCATCTTAGTGACCTCCTCGAAAAACTCTATCAAGTTAGTGAGACACGACCTCCCCTTCACAAAACCGTGCTGCCTCTCACTAATACGTCCATTTGCTTCCAAATGGGAGTAGATCCTGTCTCGAAGAATTCTCTCCAGTAATTTCCCTACCACTGAAGTAAGGCTCACCGGCCTGTAGTTCCCGGGATTATCCTTGCTACCCTTCTTAAACAGAGGAACAACATTGGCTATTCTCCAGTCCTCCGGGACATCCCCTGACGACAGCGAGGATCCAAAGATTTCTGTCAAGGCCTCAGCAATTTCCTCTCCAGCCTCCTTCAGTATTCTGGGGTAGATCCCATCAGGCCCTGGGGACTTATCTACCTTAATATTTTTAAGACACCCAACACCTCGTCTTTTTGGATCACAATGTGTCCCAGGCTATCTACACCCCCTTCTCCAGACTCAACATCTACCAATTCCTTCTCTTTGGTGAATCCTGATGCAAAGTATTCATTTAGTACCTCGCCCATTTCCTGTGGCTCCACACATAGATTCCCTTGCCTATCCTTCAGTGGGCCAACCCTTTCCCTGGCTACCCTCTTGCTTTTTATGTACGTGTAAAAAGCCTTGGGATTTTCCTTAACCCTATTTGCCAATGACTTTTCGTGACCCCTTCTAGCCCTCCTGACTCCTTGCTTAAGTTCCTTCCTACTTTCCTTATATGCCACACAGGCTTCGTCTGTTCCCAGCCTTTTAGCCCTGACAAATGCCTCCTTTAACTTTTTGACGAGGCCTACAATATCACTCGTCATCCAAGGTTCCCGAAAATTGCCGTATTTATCTTTCTTCCTCACAGGAACATGCCGGTCCTGTATTCCATTCAACTGACACTTGAAAGCCTCCCACATGTCAGATGTTGATTTGCCCTCAAACATCCGCCCCCAATCTATGTTCTTCAGTTCCCGCCTAATATTGTTATAATTAGCCTTCCCCCAATTTAGCACATTCATCCTCGGACCACTCTTATCCTTGTCCACCAGTACTTTAAAACTTACTGAATTGTGGTCACTGTTACCGAAATGCTCCCCTACTGAAACATCTACCACCTGGCCGGGCTCATTCCCCAATACCAGGTCCAGTACCGCCCCTTCCCTAGTTGGACTGTCTACATATTGTTTTAAGAAGCCCTCCTGGATGCTCCTTACAAACTCCGCCCCGTCTAAGCCCCTGGCACTAAGTGAGTCCCAGTCAATATTGGGGAAGTTGAAGTCTCCCATCACCACAACCCTGTTGTTTTTACTCTTTTCCAAAATCCGTCTACCTATCTGCTCCTCTATCTCCCGCTGGCTGTTGGGAGGCCTGTAGTATACCCCCAACATTGTGACTGCACCCTTATTCCTGATCTCTACCCATATAGCCTCACTGCCCTCTGAGGTGTCCTCTCGCAGTATAGCTGTGATATTCTCCCGAACAAGTAGCGCAACTCCGCCTCCCCTTTTACATCCCCCTCTATCCCGCCTGAAACATCTAAATCCAGGAACGTTTAGCTGCCAATCCTGCCCTTCCCTCAACCAAGTCTCTGTCATGGCAACAACATCATAGTTCCAAGTAGTAATCCAAGCTCTAAGTTCATCTGCCTTACCCGTAATGCTCCTTGCATTAAAACATATACACTTCAGGCCACCAGACCCGCTGTGTTCAGCAACTTCTCCCCGTCTGCTCTGCCTCAGAGCCACACTGTCCCTATTCCCTAGTTCTCCCTCAATGCTCTCACCTTCTGACCTATTGCTCCCGTGCCCACCCCCCTGCCATACTAGTTTAAACCGTCCCGTGTGACACTAGCAAACCTTGCGGCCAGGATATTTATGCCTCTCCGGTTTAGATGCAACCCGTCCATCTTATACAGGTCACACCTGCCCCGGAAGAGCTCCCAGTGGTCCAGATAACGGAAACCCTCCCTCCTACACCAGCTGTTTAGCCACGTGTTTATCTGCTCTATCTTCCTATTTCTAGCCTCTAAGTCGTGGTTCACATTGGTACCAACGACATAGGTAAGAGAAGGGACGGGGATTTAAAACAGGAATTTAGGGAGCTAGGGTGGAAGCTGAGAGCCAGGACAAACCATGTTGTCATCTCTGGTTTGTTGCCGGTGCCACGTGCTAGTGAGGTGAGGAACAGGGAGAGAGTGCAGATAAACAATGTGGCTGCAGGGATAGTGTAGGAGGGAGGGTTTCAGGTACGTGGATACTTGGAGCACATTCTGGGGAAGATGGGACCTGTATGGACAGGACGGTTTGCCATTCCTAATGGTTATCTTCGATTAGAACATGGAGGCGGTAGATTGATTGATTGATTCGTTCATTGTCACATGTACTGAAGTACAGTGAAAAACATTTTTCTGCAGCCAAGGGAATGTACATAGTATGTACACAGTAGACAAAAAGAATAATCGACAAAGTACATTGACAAATAGTGATTAGTTACATTGCGGAACAAGGGCCAAACAAAGCAAACACATGAGCAAGAGCAACATAGGGCATCTTACAGGGAACAGACCAGTCCGAGGGAGAGGTGTTGAGTCCAGTAGCTGTGGAGAAGAAGCTGCCCTTGCGTCTGGATGTGCGGGTCTTCAGACCTCTGTATCTTCTGCCTAATGGAAGGGTCTGGAAGAGGGCAAAGCCTGGGTGTGAGGGGTAACTGAGAATGTTGTCTGCCTTCCTGAGCACAGTAAGAAGTCTTACAGCACCAGGTTACAACACGCTGCCTCAGGAAGAGGCAGCGAGAGGTATAGACAGAATCAATGGGAGGGTGGCAAGCTTGTGTGATGCGTCGGGCTGAGTTCACCAGACTCTGCAGTTTCTTGCGATCTTGAGCCGAGCAGTTGCTATGATGCTGCCGGATAGGATGATCCCTATGGCACATCTTTAGAGGTTTGTGAGAATCAATGCAGACATAACAAAGAAACACAGGAACAGGCCCTTCAGCCCGCCAAGCCTGCGCCGATCACGTGTCCTATCGAGACCAACCGCCTGTATCCTATACCCCATCTGCTCAAGCCCTATCCAGATAAGTTTTAAAGGTTGCTAACGTATCGGCCTCAACCACCTTACTTAGCAGTGCATTCCAGGTCACCACCACTCTGTGTAAAAAAACTTCCACTGAACATCTCCACTGAACTTTCCCCCCCCCTCGCCTTGAACTTGTGCCCCCTTGTAATTGTCATTTCCGCCCTGGGAAAAAGCCTCCAAACAGCCAGAGGTCGTTGTACACATTGGTACTAACGACATAGGCAGGAAGGGGCATGAGGTCCTGCAGCAAGAGTTCAGGGAGCTAGGCAGAAAGTTAAAAGACAGGACCTCTAGGGTTGTAATCTCGGGATTACTCCCTGTGCCACGTTCCAGTGAGGCTAGAAATAGGAAGATAGAGCAGCTAAACACGTGGCTAAACAGCTAGTGTAGGAGGGAGGGTTTCCGCTATCTGGACCACTGGGAGCTCTTCCGGGGCAGGTGTGACCTATATAAGAAGGACGGGTTGCATCTAAACTGGAGAGGCATAAATATCCTGGCCGCGAGGTTTGCTAGTGTCACACGGGAAGGTTTAAACTAGTATGGCAGTGGGGTGGGCACGGGAGCAATAGGTCAGAAGGTGAGAGTATTGAGGGAGAACTAGGGAATAGGGACAGTGGGGCTCTGAGGCAGAGCAGACAGGGAGAAGTTGCTGAACACAGCGGGTCTGGTGGCCTGAAGTGCATATGTTTTAATGCAAGAAGGATTACGGGTAAGGCAGATGAACTTAGAGCTTGGATTAGTACATGGAACTATGATGTTGTTGCCATTACAGAGAGGAAGGGCAGGATTGGCAGCTAAACGTTCCAGGATTTAGATGTTTCAGGCGGGATAGAGGGGGATGTAAAAGAGGTGGCGGAGTTGCGCTACTGGTTAGGGAGAATATCACAGCTGTACTGCGGGAGGACACCTCAGAGGGCAGTGAGGCTATATGGGTAGAGATCAGGAATAAGAAGGGTGCAGTCACAATGTTGGGGGTTTACTACAGGCCTCCCAATAGCCAGCGGGAGATAGAGGAGCAGATAGGTAGACAGATTTTGGAAAAGAGTAAAAACAAAGGGTTGTGGTGATGGGAGACTTCAACTTCCCCAATATTGACTGGGACTCACTTAGTGCCAGGGGCTTAGATGGGGCGGAGTTTGTAAGGAGCATCCAGGAGGGCTTCTTAAAACAATATATAGACAGTCCAACTAGGGAAGGGGCGGTACTGGACCTGGTATTGGGGAATGAGCCCGGCCAGGTGGTAGATGTTTCAGTAGGGGAGCATTTCGGGAACAGTGACCACAATTCAGTAAGTTTTAAAGTGCTGGTGGACAAGGATAAGAGTGGTCCTAGGATGAATGTGCTAAATTGGGGGAAGGCTAATTATAACAATATTAGGCGGGAACTGAAGAACCTAGATTGGGGGCGGATGTTTGAGGGCAAATCAACATCTGACATGTGGGAGGCTTTCAAGTGTCAGTTGAAAGGAATTCAGGACCGGCATGTTCCTGTGAGGAAGAAGGATAAATACGGCAATTTTCGGGAACCTTGGATAACGAGAGATATTGTAGGCCTCGTCAAAAAGAAAAAGGAGGCATTTGTCAGGGCTAAAAGGCTGGGAACAGACGAAGCCTGCGTGGAATATAAGGAAAGTAGGAAGGAACTTAAGCAAGGAGTCAGGAGGGCTAGAAGGGGTCACGAAAAGTCATTGGCAAATAGGGTTAAGGAAAATCCCAAGGCTTTTTACACGTACATAAAAAGCAAGAGGGTAGCCAGGGAAAGGGTTGGTCCACTGAAGGATAGACAAGGGAATCTATGTGTGGAGCCAGAGGAAATGGGCGAGGTACTAAATGAATACTTTGCATCAGTATTCACCAAAGAGAAGAAATTGGTAGATGTTGAGTCTGGAGAAGGGTGTGTAGATAGCCTGGGTCACATTGAGATCCAAAAAGACGAGGTGTTGGGTGTCTTAAAAAATCGTAAGGTAGATAAGTCCCCAGGGCCTGATGGTATCTACCCCAGAATACTGAAGGAGGCTGGAGAGGAAATTGCTGAGGCCTTGACAGAAATCTTTGGATCCTCACTGTCTTCAGGGGATGTCCCGGAGGACTGGAGAATAGCCAATGTTGTTCCTCTGTTTAAGAAGGGTAGCAAGGATAATCCAGGGAACTACAGGCCGGTGAGCCTTACTTCAGTGGTAGAGAAATTACTGGAGAGAATTCTTCGAGACAGGATCTACTCCCATTTGGAAGCAAATGGACGTATTAGTGAGAGGCAGCATGGTTTTGTGAAGGGGAGGTCGTGTCTCACTAACTTGATAGAGTTTTTCGAGGAGGTCACTAAGATGATGGATGCAGGTAGGGCAGTGGATGTTGTCTATATGGACTTCAGCAAGGCCTTTGACAAGGTCCCTCATGGTAGACTAGTACAAAAGGTGAAGTCACACGGGATCAGGGGGGAGCTGGCAAGGTGGATACAGAACTGGCTAGGTCATAGAAGGCAGAGAGTAGCAATGGAAGGACGCTTTTCTAATTGGAGGGCTGTGACCAGTGGTGTTCCACAGGGATCAGTGCTGGGACCTTTGCTGTGTGTAGTGTATATAAATGATTTGGAGGAAAATGTAACTGGTCTGATTAGTAAGTTTGCAGACGACACAAAGGTTGGTGGAATTGCGGATAGCGATGAGGACTGTCAGAGGATACAGCAGGATTTAGATTGTCTGGAGACTTGGGCGGAGAGATGGCAGGTGGAGTTTAATTCGGACAAATGTGAGGTAATGCATTTTGGAAGGTCTAATGCAGGTAGGGAATATACAGTGAATGGTAGAACCCTCAAGAGTATTGAAAGTCAAAGAGATCTAGGAGTACAGGTCCACAGATCACTGAAAGCGGCAACACAGGGGGCGAAGGTAGTCAAGAAGGCATACGGCATGCTTGCCTTCATTGGCCGGGGCATTGAGTATAAGAATTGGCAAGTCATGGTGCAGCTGTATAGAACCTTAGTTAGGCCACACTTGGAGTATAGTGTTCA
Organism: Scyliorhinus torazame; assembly: GCF_047496885.1. Lineage (NCBI taxonomy): Eukaryota > Metazoa > Chordata > Chondrichthyes > Carcharhiniformes > Scyliorhinidae > Scyliorhinus > Scyliorhinus torazame. The sequence continues at coordinate 162,367,370 of NC_092714.1, forward strand.
ATTCTGGTCGCCACACTACCAGAAGGATGTGGAGGCTTTAGAGAGGGTGCAGAAGAGATTGACCAGAATGTTGCCTGGTATGGAGGGCATTAGCTATGAGGAGCGGTTGAATAAACTCGGTTTGTTCTCACTGGAACGAAGGAGGTTGAGGGGCGCCCTGATAGAGGTCTACAAAATTATGAGGGGCATAGACAGAGTGGATAGTCAAGAGGCTTTTCCCCGGGGTAGAGGGGTCAATTACTCGGGGGCATAGGTTTAAGGTGAGAGGGCCAAGGTCTAGAGTAGATGTACGAGGCAACTTTTTTACGCAGAGGGTAGTGGGTGCCTGGAACTGACTACCGGAGGAGGTGGTGGAAGCAGGGACGATAGTGACATTTAAGGGGCATCTTGACAAATACATGAATAGGATGGGAATAGAGGGATACCGACCCAGGAAGTGTAGAAGATTGCAGCATGGTCGGCACGGGCATGGAGGGCCGAAGTTGCCTGCTCCTGTGCTGTACATTTCTTTGTTCTTTGTTGTTCTTTGTTCACCAACATGCCAAATTTCTTTACCTTCCTTAGGAAGTAGAGACGTTGTTGGGCTTTCTTTAGTGTTGCATCAACGTGAGTGGACCAGAGCAGACTGTTGGTGATGGTGACCCCCAGGAACTTAAAGCTATCGACCATCTCCACTTCTGAGCCATTGATGTAGAGGGGGATGTGTGTCGTGCTACGCTTCCTGAAGTTGTTGATCAGTTCCTTGGTTTTCCCGACATTTAGATTTGCTTTGTTTGGTCCTTGTTCCGCACTGAAACCAATCACTATTTATCGATGTGCTTTCGATTATTCTTTTTGTCCACTCTGTACGTTGTTTTCGATACACCCTGTATCCAAGTGATCTAACGCCTTTCTGTGATCTGATTCGTCATTGTTTGAGATACAACCCACCACAGTCGTATCATCTGCAAACCTATAGATCAAATTGGAGTTGTATCTTGACACAGTCGTGTGTGTGTATAGGGAGTACAGTAGAGGGCTGAGCACACATCTTTGGTGTTGAGGATTATTGTGGAGGAGGTGCTGTTACCTATCCTGACAGATTGCGGTCTGTTGGTGAGGAAGTCAAGGATCCAGCTGCATAGGGATGGGTCAAATACAAGATTGCAGAGTTTTGGTTATTAGTCTTGTCTAGATAATGGTGTTGAAGGCAGAGCTGTAGACGACGAACAACAGTCTGATGTGGGTGTCCTTGTTGTCGAGGAGTTTGAGTGTTGATTGTAGGACCAGGGAAGTAGCATCTGCTGTGGATTGGTTGCGGCGATAGGTGAACTGCAATGGATCGAAACCGTCTGGGAGGCTGGCGTTGATCCGCGTCATGACTAGGCGCTCGAAGCATTTCATGATAACAGATGTCAGGGCCACCGGTCGGGAGTCGTTGCGGCAGGCTACCGGTCGGCAGACGTTGAGGCAGGCTCCCTTGTTCTTCTTTGTTACTGGCATTATGGTGGTCTTCTTTGAAGAAGGTGGGAACCCCGGAGTGGAGAAGTGAGGTGTTGAAGATGTCAGTGAATACACTCATCATCCTCCAGACAGTCACTTGTAGGACATCTGCCAGTCTATTCCTCAGACTCACTGAGGTAAAATTAGAATTCTCCACCTGAGGATTTAACTAGGTTTCTAAACAACCCCTTCCTACAGGTGGCGCGGGACATTTGCAGGTTGACCTGACTGCAAAGAAAATGATCCGTTGGTTGAGAAAAGTCAGTTTCAGTTCCCCAGCCTTTTACTCAGAAGTGGAACATTCACAGGCCGGCTGGAGGGTATTTTAATTGCCAGCCATAACTGATAGAAAGAGTGTTTCATATCACCAGCCTTGGAGATTTAAAATTGCCACAGACCTGACAACTGCCTGCAGGCTTCATAGGAGGGACTTCCTCATGCTTGGCTGGAACCAGTTTAAATCGCCAAGCTGAAAGCTCATAGAATTATCATAGAATTTACAGTGCAGAAGGAGTCCATTCGGCCCATCGAGTCTGCACCAGCTCTTGGAAAGAGCACCCTACCCAAGGTCCACACCTCCACCCTATCCCCATAACCCAGTAACCCCACCCAACACTAAGGGCAATTTTGGACACTAAGGGCAATTTAGCATGGCCAATCCACCTAACCTGCACATCTTTGGACTGTGGGAAGAAACCGGAGCACCCGGAGGAAACCCACGCACACACGGGGAGAATGTGCAGACTCCGCACAGACAGTGACCCAAGCCGGGAATCGAACCTGGGACCCTGGAGCTGTGAAGCAATTGTGCTATCCACAATGCTACTGTGCAGTCCTAAAGCTGAGAGAGAGATCTGCTTTGAGCTGCCTTCCAGCCCAAAACCCCCAAAGTGAAACTAAAACAAAATGGCTTGTTGTGTTCTCCCGAACATTCTGAAGTGCTTGACCAATCACCAGTGGAAATATGAAAAGGTCCGGAATTCCAGAAGTGGTGATTGGCTGGTAGCTGAATCCATCAAAATGACATAACGGGTTATGCCACAAGAATATACTAAATCAGAGATGATCTGCCAGATTAGTCCACATAGCTTTGGGGGGAGGGGGTCAGTTCAAAACCAAAAGACTGTGATTTCAAAACCAGCTAGCAGGACAGGCATTAAACGAGAAACACAAAGCACACAAGTACTTTAGCAAGTTTCTTACAAGTCCAAGATCCCTTATGCTTTGCTAATCAATATGCCCTGCAACCTTCAATGATCTGTAATCAAAGAACAATACAGAACAGGAACAGGCCCTTCGGCCCTCCAAGCCTGTACTGATACCACCCTTGCCAAAACCCTCAGCACTTCCTAGTGCCGTATCCCTCTACCCATTCTATCCATTTATTTGTCGACATGCCTTTGAACTCTGTTAATGTGTCGGCTTCTACAACCTTCCCTGGCCGCGCTTTCAGCACTCACCACCCTCTGTGCCCCACAGACCTTAAACCTATGTCCCCCAGTGACTGACCTCTCCACCCTGGAAAAGAGTGCCTGCCCATCCACTTTACCCATGCTCCTCATCTTATTGACCTCTATTAGATCGCCCTCCAAGCTCTGTCATTCTAATGAAAACAGTCCGAGTCTATTCAGCCTCTCCTCATAGCCTCTGCAAAAACCTCCAAGACCTTCTCCAAAGCCTCCACATCCTTCTGGTAGTGTGGTGACCAGAATTGTGCACAATATTCCAAGCGCAGTCGTACCAAGGTTCTATACAACTGTAGCATGACTTGCCAGTTTTTATACTTGATGCCCCATCCAATGAAGGCAAGCATTCCGTATGCTTTCTTGACTACCTTGTCCACTTGTGTTGCAGCCTTCAAAGATCTGTGGACCTGCATGTCCAGATATCTCTGACTTTCTATATGCCTTTTGTCATTTACGGTCAATTTCCCTCTATGTTAGACCTACCAAAATGCATACTTCACATTTGTCTGGATTAAACTCCATTTGCCATTTCTCTGCCCAAGTCTCCAACATATTTATGTCCTGCTGTATCCTCCGATCATCCTCAACACTATCTGCCACTCCACCAACCTTGGTGTTATCTGCGAACTTACCAATCATACCAGCTACATTTTCCTCCAAATCATTTATGTATACTACAAACAACAGAGACCCCTGAACCGATGTCTGTGGAACACCACTAATCAAATGCTTCCATTCAGAAAAACACCCTTCTACTGCTACCCTTTGCCTTCTGTGACCGAGCCAGTTCCGCATCCATCTTACCACCTCACCTCTGATCCCGTGTGACTTCACCTTTTGTACCAGTCTGCCATGAGGCACCTTGTCAAAGGCTTTACTGAAGTCCATGTAAACAACATCCACCAATCCGCATCAATCAATTTGCGTGCCAACAACTAATTTCTTCTTTGATTGAAATCTCATTTAACTGCTTCAGGGATATTATTGAGATGCTTTTTAAGTTCACACTCTATCCAAACTAATAAATTACCCCTAATCCCATGTAATCTTACCGTGTTTATTAACCTTTTGTGCGGCACCTTGTCAAATGACTTTTGGAAGTCCAGATATACTACATTTACAGAATCCCCCATTATCCATTTGGCTTGTTACATCTTTGAACAACTCTAGCAAGTTAGTCAAACACAATTTACCCTTTATAAAACTATGCTGACTCTGATGGATTACATTTTGACTTTCCAAATGTCCTGTTACTACATCCTTAATAATGTATTCTAATAATTTTCTAATGACCGATGTTAAATGAACTGATCTATAGTGTTATGGGCCAGGGTTTAGAGAGCCCCAAAGTGTTTCATGGAGTTCACCTGACCTACAACTTTGAATAGATTGTGGTTATGGGGAAACACACGGGCCTACTCTGCAGGTGTGATGCACCAGAAATCTACAGGACTTGTAAATTAAAACAATGTTTATTTATGAAACCAGTTAACACTTTATAAACCCACAGTAAACATCTTAACAACTAACAACACCAATAAATCCCCCCAAAGTACAGTACTCTATAGATAGCCCTTATTAAATTCCCAAACAACATCCGGAAGACGAAAGACCCTTTTCAACACAGCGATCAGGTTTAAATTCTCTACTGAGAGCAGTTATCACTCTGAATTCACCAAATGATCTAGAGATAGTCTGTAGATGGCAGAGAGATTCAAATTACACCTTCTTTGGCTGGCTTCAGCTCCAACACTAAAAGGAAACTAAAAAACACAGACACACCCAAGCTTTTCCTCAAAGTGAAACTAAAGAGCAGAGCCAGAGCTCAGCTCCACCCACACTCTGACATTACTGCCTCGCCACTTGAGCAGACAAACATTTCTTAAAGTGACATTTCCATGACACCTCCAGAAAAACAAATAAACCATCAACTTCAAGATGGTTTCCTTTTTCACCTTTTCACTATCCTTTAAGAAATGCAGACAGTAAATATACGGTTTCATTTCAAAAAACAACGCACGCAAACAGGGATAATAACATAGTCCATTTTAGCTCTTCTTCCTCCACCGAACCAATCACATTCGAGACAAAGCATCGGCCATCATGTTTTCTCGTCCTGCCACATGTATTATTTTTAAATGAAATGGCTGTAACAATAAACTCCATCGAAACAGTCTGGCATTGTTATTCCGGAATCACTCCAAAAATGTCAATGGATTATGATCAGTACAGATAATTGTGTCAGACGGATTGCTGGTCACATAAATTTCAAAATGTTGCAAAGCCAGCACCAAGCTCAAAGTTTCCTTCTCAATCGTAGAATACTTCTTCTGGTGAGAATTCAATTTCTTCGAAAAATAACTCTAGCCCTTCGTCGTCGTCATCTTGTAGAAGCACCGCACCTACACCCTCATCACTCGCATCAACAGCCATTTTGAATTTGGTATGGTGAACACAGGAGCAGTGGTTAACACAGCCTTCAGGCCGTCAAATGCCTGTTGTCACTCCGCTGTCCACTGGAATTTATTACGCTTCTTGAGCAAGTCCGTCAGTAGAGTGACCACACTGCTAAAATTCGGTACAAATTTCTGGTAAAATCCAATCATACCAAGAAATCGCTTTATTTCCCGTTGTGTCGAGGATATCGGAAACTCCCCAATAACTTTAGTTTTCACATCCTGTGGGACCATTCAACCCTGTCCAATTGTATGGCCAAGGAAAGTGACTTGGGCTATTCCAAATTCACTTTTGGCTAGGTTTATCACCAAACCCGCCTCCTGAAGTTGATCGAATAACTCCATCAGATGCTTCAAATGTTCTGTCCATGTTTGGCTAAAAATTACCAGATCGTCGATGTATATAGCACAATTGGGTAATCCGGAAACAACTTTGTTCGTTAACTGTTGAAATGTGGCTGGGGCGTTTTTCATGCCAAATGGCATAACTTTGAATTGGTATATACCATCTGGAGTCACAAAAGTGTGGGTACTCCAAATCTAGTAAAGAATTTAAGTAACTCCTCCACAATCTTTTCAGCTGTAATATTATGTACTGGAATGGTCTCTGAAAACCGAGGAGACACATCCATTATAGTCAAAAGATATTGATTCCCACTTTTCATTTCAGGAAGTGGTCCTACGCAATCAATTAAGACCCTTGTAAAATGTTCCTCAAATGCTGGAATGGGTATTAAGGGCACTGGTTTTATCACTGCTTGAGGTTTCTCTATCACTTGACATGTGTGACATGATCGACAAAATTTAACTACCTCTTTATGTAGTCCAGGCCAATAAAAGTGTTTTTGTATTTTAGCTTGAGTTTTCCTTACTCCCAAATGACCTCCCACTGATACCTCATGTGCAACTCGCAACACCTCCTTTCTATACCCTACCGGCAATACCACTTAATGAACTTCTGCCCACTTTTCATCCGCCTGCATATGTAAGTGTCTCCATTTCCTCATCAAGACATCGTTTTTACAGTAATAATACCCCGATATACACTCAGATTTCTCTTCTCTGTATGCTTTTTGATACATCGGTTTATTTCTACATCTTTATGTTGTAACTCCGCCAATTTTCCTGAACTAAAAATATCCGCCTCATCCTCCACCTGTTCTTTTCCAACCATCTGATCAAAAATAATTTCTGATAATGGCACTTTACCTTTATCTTCACTCTTTGATTTCTCCTTTCATCTTAACCTGTGACTTTGCGACCTTGTTACTACACAATCCGGAAAAATCCCAGGATACTCATCCTTCAACACTTCAGTTGTCTGATTTTCCACTGGCTTATCAACCACAGTAGGCATCACTCACCTGTGATCCAGCTATATCATTACCCAAGATAAACTGTATTCCTGGACAAGATAGTTTCTCTATTACTCCTACTACCACTTCACCACTCTTCACTGCACTTTCCAACCGTACCTTCCCAAACTACATAACTCCTTATCTCATCTCTTACCATTAAAGATTGACTAACTCCCGTATCTCTTAAAATTGTGAACTCTTTATTTGCTCCTCCTGATACACATGAGTAATCTTTACCCACACAAGTAAATTCTTCAAAGACATCTGGCACCTTCTTATCAATCACCTCTTGATCAGGCTGTACAATCTTTTCCACCTCCTTCGCTTCACTTGGGCTTTCCTTTACCACTTTCACAAACCCCACTGTCTTATCCTGTTTTACCATATCAGCCTTGCCAGTGCTTTTCTTCAACCACCAACACTGCGACTTTACATGGCCTAGTTTATTACAGTGAAAATGTTTGAAACTTTTCATGTCTCTTCCAACCTCCTGGATTTCCTTTTTAGTCTGAGGTACACTCTCCTCATTATCTCCCACTTGTAGATGGAGTTGGAACCAAATATTGCCACATAGTCGTGTATGTATGGGGATATAATAGGGGGCGAAGTGCGCAGCCTTGCGGGGGCCCGATTTTGAGGACTATCGTGGAGGAGGTGTCACTGTTTATCCTTCGTGATTGTGGTCTATGTGTCAGGAAGCCGAGGATCCAGTAGTAGAGGGAAGAGCCAAGTTCTAGGTTTTGCAGTTTGGATATGAGCTTTGCTGGGATTATAGCATTGAAGGCGGAGCTGAAGTCAACGTATAGGAGTCAAACGTAGGAGTCCTTGTTGTCAAGATGCTCCAGGGAAGAGTTTGGGGCCAGGGAGATTGCGTCTGCTGTGGACTGGTTGTGGTGGTATGCAAATTACATTGGATCAAGGCATTCTAGAAGTATGGAGTTGATGTGTCTCATGACCAACCTCTTGAAGCACTTCATAATGATCAATGTCAAGGTCACCAAATGGTAGTCATTGAGGAACGTCACCTGGTTTATCTTTGGTACCGGTATGATAGTGGTCTTCTTGAAGCAGATGGGAACCTCAGAATGGAGGAGATAGAGATTGAAGATGTCTGCGAATACAACTACCAGTTGGTCCCCAGGATCTGAGAGCATGACCCAGGACTCCCGTCAGAACCCATTGATTTCTGTGGGTTCACTTTCAAGAAGGTTGATCTGACTTCTGAAGCTGCGACAGTAGGTATGGGTATGTCCGAGGCTGTTGGGGCAGTTGACAATGAGCATAGAATGCATTGAGTTCATCGGGGAGAGGTGCTCTGTTGCCAGAGATTCTATTCGGCGTTGCTTTGTAGCCCGTTATATTGTTTAAGCCTTGTAACAACCAACGAGAGTCCATGTCGCTAGTCTGTGACTTTAGCTTAGTCTGGTATTGACTCTTGGCGTCCATGATGACTTTGCGGAGGTCGTACCTAGATTTCCTGTACAGGTCAGGGTCGCCAGTCTTGAACTCTTCAGACGTGGATTTCAGTTGGGAGTGGATCTCCCGGCTAAACCATGGGGAACACAATAAATAGTTTAGAAATAGAGGCATAGAGTATTAAAGCAGGGAAGTGATGCTCTACCTTTACAAATCAGTGGCCAGACCACGTTTGGACTGTTATGTTCCATTCTGGGCCCTTTGTTTACCAGGGGCTGGTTTAGCTCAGGGCTAAATAGCTGGCTTTTAAAGCAGACCAAGGCAGGCTAGCAGCACGGTTCAATTCCCATACCAGCCTTCCTGAACAGGTGCTGGAATGTGGCGACTAGGGACTTTCCACAGTAATTTAATTTGAAGACTACTTGTGACAATAAGTCATTTTCATTCATTTAATTTAATTTAAGGATGAGAGAGTGCAGAGGAGATTTACTCGAATGATACCAGAAAAGAGGAATTTTAGATACGAGGAAAGATAGAGAAATAGGGCTTGTTCTCCTTAGAACTCAATAGATTGAGGGGTGACATAGAACATAGAACATAGAACAATACAACGCAGTACAGGCCCTTCGGCCCACGATGTTGCGCCGAAACAAAAGCCATCTAACCTACACTATGCCATTATCATCCATATGTTTATCCAATAAACTTTTAAATGCCCTCAATGTTGGCGAGTTCACTACTGTAGCAGGTAGGGCATTCCACGGCCTCACTACTCTTTGCGTAAAGAACCTACCTCTGACCTCTGTCCTATATCTATTACCCCTCAGTTTAAAGTTATGTCCCCTCGTGCCAGCCATATCCATCCGCGGGAGAAGGCTCTCACTGTCCAACCTATCCAACCCCCTGATCATTTTGCATGCCTCTATTAAGTCTCCTCTTAACCTTCTTCTCTCCAACGAAAACAACCTCAAGTCTATCAGCCTTTCCTCATAAGATTTTCCCTCCATACCAGGCAACATCCTGGTAAATCTCCTCTGCACCCGCTCCAAAGCCTCCACATCCTTCCTATAATGCGGTGACCAGAACTGTACGCAATACTCCAAATGCGGCCGTACCAGAGTTCTGTACAGCTGCAACATGACCTCCCGACTCCGGAACTCAATCCCTCTACCAATAAAGGCCAACACTCCATAGGCCTTCTTCACAACCCTATCAACCTGGGTGGCAACTTTCAGGGATCTATGTACATGGACACCTAGATCCCTCTGCTCATCCACACTTTCAAGAACTTTACCATTAGCCAAATATTCCGCATTCCTGTTATTCCTTCCAAAGTGAATCACCTCACACTTCTCTACATTAAACTCCATTTGCCACCTCTCAGCCCAGCTCTGCAGCTTATCTATATCCCTCTGTAACCTGCTACATCCTTCCACACTATCGACAACACCACCGACTTTAGTATCGTCTGCAAATTTACTCACCCACCCTTCTGCACCTTCCTCTAGGTCATTGATAAAAATGACAAACAGCAACGGCCCCAGAACAGATCCTTGTGGTACTCCACTTGTGACTGTACTCCATTCTGAACATTTCCCATCAACCACCACCCTCTGTCTTCTTTCAGCTAGCCAATTTCTGATCCACATCTCTAAATCACCCTCAATCCCCAGCCTCCGTATTTTCTGCAATAGCCTACCATGGGGAACCTTATCAAACGCTTTGCTGAAATCCATATACACCACATCAACTGCTCTACCCTCGTCTACCTGTTCAGTCACCTTCTCAAAGAACTCAATAAGGTTTGTGAGGCATGACCTACCCTTCACAAAGCCATGCTGACTATCCCTGATCATATTATTCCTATCTAGATGATTATAAATCTTTTCTCTTATAATCCCCTCCAAGACTTTACCCACTACAGACGTGAGGCTCACCGGTCTATAGTTGCCGGGGTTGTCTCTGCTCCCCTTTTTGAACAAAGGGACCACATTTGCTGTCCTCCAGTCCTCTGGCACTATTCCTGTAGCCAATGATGACATAAAAATCAAAGCCAAAGGTCCAGCAATCTCTTCCCTGGCCTCCCAGAGAATCCTAGGATAAATCCCATCTGGTCCCGGGGACTTATCTATTTTCAGCCTGTCCAGAATTGCCAACACCTCTTCCCTACGTACCTCAATGCCATCTATTCTATTAGCCTGGGGCTCAGCATTCTCCTCCACAACATTATCTTTTTCCTGAGTGAATACTGACGAAAAATATTCATTTAGTATCTCGCCTATCTCTTCAGACTCCACACACAATTTCCCATCCCTGTCCTTGACTGGTCCTACTCTTTCCCTAGTCATTCGCTTATTCCTGACATACCTATAGAAAGCTTTTGGGTTTTCCTTGATCCTTCCTGCCAAATACTTCTCATGTCCCCTCCTTGCTCGTCTTAGCTCTCTCTTTAGATCCTTCCTCGCTACCTTGTAACTATCCATCGCCCCAACCAAAACTTCACACTTCATCTTCACATAGGCCTCCTTCTTCCTCTTAACAAGAGATTCCCCTTCCTTGGTAAACCACGGTTCCCTCGCTCGACGCCTTCCTCCCTGTCTGACCGGTACATACTTATCAAGAACACGCAGTAGCTGATCCTTGAACAAGCCCCACTTATCCAGTGTGCCCAACACTTGCAGCCTACTTCTCCACCTTATCCCCCCCAAGTCACGTCTAATGGCATCATAATTGCCCTTCCCCCAGCTATAACTCTTGCCCTGCGGTGTATACTTATCCCTTTCCATCATTAACGTATACGTCACCGAATTGTGGTCACTGTCCCCAAAGTGCTCTCCTACCTCCAAATCCAACACCTGGCCTGGTTCATTACCCAAAACCAAATCCAACGTGGCCTCGCCTCTTGTTGGCCTGTCAACATATTGTTTCAGGAAACCCTCCTGCACACACTGTACAAAAAAACGACCCATCTATTGTACTCGAACTATATCTTTTCCAGTCAATATTTGGAAAGTTAAAGTCTCCCATAATAACTACCCTGTTACTTTCGCTCATATCCAGAATCATCTTCGCCATCCTTTCCTCTACATCCCTATTAGGAGGCCTATAAAAAACTCCCAACAGGGTGACCTCTCCTTTCCTGTTTCTAACTTCAGCCCATACTACCTCGGAAGAAGAGTCCCCATCTAGCATCCTCTCCGCCACCGTAATACTGCTCTTGACTAGCAGCGCCACACCTCCCCCTCTTTTGCCTCCTTCTCTGAGCTTACTAAAACACCTAAACCCCGGAACCTGCAACATCCATTCCTGTCCCTGCTCTATCCATGTCTCTTATTGAGGTGTTCAAAATGTGAACATTTTTGTCAGGGTAAAGAAGGATATTATGTTTGTGTTGGTAAGCCAGTGACTAAAGGTCACAATTTCAAGATGGTCAACAGGAAAGTTGTCAATTAGGGGCAGCACGGTAGCCTTGTGGATAGCACAATTGCTTCACAGCTCCAGGGTCCCAGGTTCGATTCCAGCTTGGGTCACTGTCTGTGTGGAGTCTGCACATTCTCCCCGTGTGTGCGTGGGTTTCCTCCGGGTGCTCCGGTTTCCTCCCACAGTCCAAAGATGTGCAAGTTAGGTGGATTGTCCATGATAAATTGCCCTTAGTGTTGGGTGGGGTTGTTGACCTTGGGTATGGTGCTCTTTCCAAGAGCCGGTGCAGACTCGATGGGCCGAATGGCCTCCTTCTGCACTGTAAATTCTATGAAAGCTCAAAGTGAGATGAACAAACTTCTTTACTCAGTTGGTGGGATTTGGAATGCGCTGCCTGTGAGAGTGGTGGAGACAGATTCCATAGGAGGTTTCAAAAGAGTGCTGGATATTTTTGAAAGTAACCTTAGAGGGCTTCGCAGATAGGGCTGGAGAATGGGACTAGCTAGGCAGCTCTTTCAGGAGCCGGCACAGACCTGATAGACCGAATAGCCACCTTCTGTGCTGTAAAATTCAATGATTTGATGTTCAGGTAATGTGCCTGCAGTTTCCTGCTTTCTGTCTCCCTTTTTGAATTTTCCAGTCTAATGGAATCTTCCCCGACTCAATGGCATTTTGGAAAATTGAAACAAACTATCCAATTAGCCACTTTTTTCAAAACTTTGGGGTGAAGGCAATATGGCCCTGGTGATTTGTTAGCCCACAGACCCATAAGTTTGCTCAGGACCACTTCCCTGGCGATTATAATTTTCCTGAGTTCCTCTATCACTTCCATTTCCTGATTTACATCTGGGATGTTACGTATATCCTTTGTAATGAAAACCAATTCAAAACAGCAGTTCAATTCATCCACCATCTCCCTACTTCGATTATCAATTCCCTCCATGCACTTTCTATCGGTAAATCCTCATGCTACCCACTGCAGTCTGTATGATACTTACTTCTGTGAGTCTTGTGAAGTGGCAATTCTGGGATTTTTGACACAGCGACAATGAAGGAATTGTTACATATTTCCATATCAGGACCATGCATGGATTGGACAGAACATTTGAAGGTTGTGGCATTCTCATTTATCTGCTTGGTTATTTTAGCTGGTAGACGTTATTCATGGGTTTTGCAAGATGCTGTTGAAGGAGCCTTGGTGAGTTTCTGCTGTGCATATTTCACACTGCTCCCACTGTACATCAGAAAAGGAGGGAGTAAATGCGTAAGGTGTTGGGTTGGTTTTTGATCAAGTGGGCTGCTTTGTCTTAGATGATGTCAAGTTTCTTGAGGTGCACCCATCCAGGCAACTGGAGAGTATTCCATTATATTCCTGACTTGTGCTTTTTAGATGGTGGACAAGCTTTGGGGAGTTTAGGAGGTGAGTTACTCTCCACAATTTGCAACCTCTTGCCTTCTAGCCACAATATTTATACGGCTGGTCCAGTTCAGTTTCTGGTTAATAGCAACCCAAAAGGTGTTGAAGATCGAGCTTTCAGCAATGGCACTGTTGTTGAATGTCAAGTGGAGATGGATAGATTGTCTCTTGAGGTGGTCATATTTGTGTGGCATGAATGTTACATGTCATTAATCAGGCCAAGTCTTGCTTCATGTGGGCATGGACTGCTTCAGTATCTGAGGTGTCGCAAATGGTGCTCAACATTGTGCAAACATGAGTGAACATCTCCACTTTTGACCTGATGTTGGAGGGAAGGTAATCAATGAAGAAACTATAGATGGTTCGGCACAGGAGACTATCCTGAGGGACTCCTGCTGTAGGATATGTTATGATAATTTACTTTTTCTGGGCAAAGAGTGTCGTGGTTGAATTGTCATGCATTGTTTTAGCATCTCTCTTCACTGATTTCAAACTGTTTTCCTTGGGCTCTCGGTTAGACTGTTCTAGACTGATCTGCTTCCTTGGCAACATTTTGGTATCAGAATAGCCACAAAATGTTGTGCTCTGCTTGAAATCTTTTTGGCATTTAGAGAATTATAAATAGGTTATTTATAGTCAAAAAGCTGTGCAGGATTGTTGATCTTCAGCTACTGCAGGCTGTTAAATTTTGCAGCAACATTTGTTTCTTGTCTTCAAATAGACACGTTTGAACTGAAGATGTTTCTGATACTAGGAGCTCACCTTAGTTGTTTTGCTGCTACCAGAAACACTTTCAGTTCAAATCTGTCAATGACATGTAGGTTACCATGGGCTGGATTATCCGATCCTCCGTAACCGCTTTTTGGTACGGCGCATCCCCGCCATCAGCGTGATCCTACGGCCCAGCAGCTTGCCAATGGGGTTTCCCATTGTGAACATCCCCACGTTGTCGGGAAATCCGCGGTGTGCTTGCGGTGTCAGCGAAGCGGAGAATCCCGTTGATGGAGAATCCAGCCCCATGAGTTGGGTAATCCCAGGCAGGGATTGCACCAAAGCTGAAAATGTAATCTTCCATCTCTTGCTTTTTTACACTACTATATTATGCCAATATTATTGTTTTTGTGGTTGAATGAATGGAAAAGAACGATTAATTGCTTAATGTCCATATGGTACCCATATTCTTTGTGTGTTAGGTGTTACGGCATCCTGGGCTATTGCGCGGTCAATTCCAGACTCGATGGGCGAAATGGCCTCCTTCTGCACTGTATGTTCTATGTTCACTTCTTCAAGTGATGGTTTCCCCATCTCCAGCAACACTCATATTTGATTGGAAAAGATTAAATAGACCCTGAGAGGATTGGAAGAAATATTCCATTCCAGATGGATGCTGTTCATCACTTCTTTAAAGAAACTATTCATGGCCAGTGTGTTCCTTGTGTCTTAATAAAGCTCGTAGTCTTAAAGTTGAAGTAGATGCTTTATTGTGAGTTTGTTCTCTCTTCGCTGCTTAACTTAATGTTACATCTGAGCTGCCTGCCTGTTCTGCTCCCAGCTGCCATTCCTATGAAGTGTGTCCTGACTTCTTGTTCGTGTGTATATGTACCTCCCCGTGCTCCATCTAGTGCTTGCTCAGTTGTATTGCATCTACACAGATATACAATCGCCACATCCCCCCCCTTTTTTCTTTACATATTTTCTGTACAGTGTTAAAGAAAATTGTACAAAACAGCTAGATTACTTATGATATGTGTATCTGTCCAAGTGATGATGATATTGGATATTTTACAACGCTAATTAAGATTTATGAGTCCAATCTTAATAAAAACATTTATGAGTCCAAACTTGATGAATTTGTTCATTGAGTTTTTTCTTTCTCGTTGTTGACGTGGTGATATTGACATTGCAACTCCGTTGTGAATGTTGTCGGTGTTCTTGTTTTTAAGTAACGAACAAGTTATCCCGAGGTGTTTGAATGGTAGAACCACTGATGTTGACTGACATGGACTTTTTTCTGTGCTTGTGGTATCGATTTAGTGTGTTATCTGCCTTGAAAGCTGGTGTGCTTGCTTGTTCTGGAGCAGATGTGAATTTGTGAAATTCGTTGTCAGCCATGGCATGTTTGTAGTCTTGTTATTGTTTTGCAGTGTGCTGTGGCATTGTCCTTCATGTGCAGAGTTGTACCATTTTGTACAGGTCGTTGTTTCATTGTTGTTGTTTCTGTCGTTTCTGTCTTTGTTGTTTTCGTTGTTGTTTTCGTTGTCGTTCTTGTTGCTGTTTTTGTCATATCTGTCTTTGTTGTTTTCATTGTCGTTCTTGTCGTCTTCGTTATGCTTCTTGTTGTTTTTGTTCTTGTTGCGCTTCATGTTGTTTTTGTTTTTGCTGTTGTTCTTGTTTCTGCAGTGCTTCTTGTGGTTTTTGTTTTTCTTGTTGCGCTCAATGAGTGTTCCGTGTGGATAATTTGCGTAATTGTCACAGTTATTGGTGCGAGTGTCCTTTGTGGTATCTGTTACATTGAGCATTTCGTCTAGAGCATGGTCTGATGTTGCATTGATGTTGGTGACATCAGTCATCTGTGGTGGATTTGATTCCTCTTCTTTGCTTCCTTGGTGCTCCTCTTCTGGATTCAAAATCTTCACAATTTCATTTTCTTGTTGGTCTTGATGCTCATCTTCTGGAGTCACAATCTTCAAGATTTCATTCTCTTGGTAGCCCTACTCTGCGCTTCTGTACAGACGAGCTGAGATCTGTCAGTCTCACTGTGATCCTGCACCTCCTGTATGTCGAGTGTGATCAAATTGTCATTGTTTTCGCATGCAATGGGTAGACTTACATTGTCTTCTTGATTATGTGAGCTTGGACTTTCATAGTCTGCTTGTGGTTGCTCAGACACGGTGGATAGACATTCATGGTCTTGATCATGCATGGCGTTCAGTATGGAGTGTTTGCTTGCTTCCATTTTTGAGTCTGTCAACGAGCTGTCCGTGGAGGCTTGCGTCGCTCACTCTGTGGAGTCTTTCATCGCTCTCTCTGTGGAGTCATGCAGTGTTCTCTCTGGAGTCAATCTGTGCTCTTTGTGTGGCATCGTCGTCTTCTTGGGTATTGCTGTCATCCAATGCCTCGACGACCTGCCATGGCCATGGTGTTGGATTCATCTACCATGAGTAGAGTTGTGTTGAGCTGTGATCAGCATATCCGAATAACTCAGCCATGTCTGGGTAGTATTGTTCGAAAAACAAATCTTTTTTTGTTTCGGATTTGGTATCGTTCTCTTCATCTTTTTTTGTTTCGGATTTGTTATCGTTCTCTTCACTTTGGGTGGTGCAGACTGCTTGTTCCAGGGTGTTGTGAAAGTTATCTTCCACTGCTGGTATAAGTTCAGGCATTGTTCTGTCTTTTGAGGTAAGAAAATTGGGTTTTACAGCTTTAAGTTTCTTGTTTTCAATTTTCGGGCATTTCTCTTTTAAGTGGGCGTGGTCTGGGTCCTCTGACGTCATGACGCCCATGACATCATGCGTAGGAATCGATTGTGCATGCGCAAATCGATCTTCCTTTACTCTGCAGTTTTTTGTACAAGCAGCGCATGCGCAGAACCATCTTCGAATGGTGCGATCTTTTCTTTGAACTGGGCATGCGCACATTGATCTTCCTTTACTGTGCGCTTTTTTGTCCATTGCGCATGTGCGGCTTCGGTTTCCTGCGCATGCGCAGAAGCAAATTTTTGTCTTTTGTTCCACGGAGACTGAAATGTGCTCAGACGCCATTTTACAGTGTTTTTCAGCGTTTTTGCTTAGTAAGACATTAAAGATACTTTTTTCTTTCGATCTGGACTTTTCAATCGCGATTTTCAGAGTTAACCCTTTCTGTTCTGGTTTTGTTTGTTTGAGTTTTCCATCACTCATTCCCTGTGCAATTTGGTCTGTGGGCATTGAATGTTTTAAAGCAGCATTGTCACTGATGTTACAGTAATCTTCAAATTTTTTCAGTATTACTTCTAATTTGGTGCTGTCTTCACCTTTCAAGTATTTAAAGCAATTATAGATTTTTCTAGCTTTCTGTCCCGCTGTTGCGAATAGCAGCGCTATATTTGTTGCGTCAGAGACTGCTTTCATATCATTTGCTACGATACATATCTCGAACATTTGTTTAAAGCTTTTCCAGTTATTACTTAAATTACCGGTTGTTTCCAGCTGCGGTGGAGGTCCAAATTGCAGTAAATCAGCGAAGTCTTCCAATGTCTTTCTTGCCATTTTGGTCTTTCTTTGTCTGCAGCTTGTGTAATATTATAGTAAGCATCCTGAAGCCAGCCCTGGTACCATGTGTTGTTCCTTGTGACAAATGTTGAATTCTTTACCTGTCAGTCTGGCCTCAATAAAACTTGAGATGGATTTGTAGGCATAGTATTATTTATTTTTAACCAACTTGCCAGTCTGACTCGCTTCTCAGGGACACAGAACACAGAACCAGTCTCCTGGACCCCTTGGAAACGAATGAGGAAGGAGACAAAGGGATCTCTGCAAATACATTCAAATGGCATCAAGTTTCACATACACGATTCCCATAGGTCATCCTATACCCCTCCTGACCTGGCCATACATCCTAATTGGCTCACTTCTCATTCCTTAACCCTGGCCTCTTGTTACCCAGCATCCTTTTCTCCTCCTCTACCGGACACCCCTCCCCATTCCTTGCCATGCTTTCTGAAATCCTTTGTCTGTGAACTCACTAGAATTAGACCGGCCTACATCTACATTACTCTAACTAACATATTTAAACTAACTATTTTATATCACATTCGTCACTTGTGTCTTCATAACGCTCGTAGTCGTAAAGTTGAAGTAGATGCTTTATTGTAAGTTTGTTCTCTCTTGAGTGCTCAACTTAATGTTACATCTGAGCTGCCTGCCTGTTCTGCTCCCAGCTGACGTTCCTGTGAAGTGTGTCCTGACTTCCTGTTTGTGTGTATATGTACCTCTCCCGTGCTCCCTCTAGTGCTTGCTCAGTTATATTGCATCTACACAGATATACAATCACCACAGCCAGCAGTTAGGGGGGTGGGGTGGGGTGGGAGGGTTAGGATGGGAGGGGGTAAGGAAGTGAAGATAGGGGATTTAGGGTTGTTGCTGTTACTTTGTTCAAATAAAAATGATGACTACATAATATAGTTCTGCCTTTGTATGTAAGAATTTGATAATGTTTGGAATAATATATATTTTTAAAAAGTTCAACAGCAAAATAAAAGAAAAGGGAAATAAAGGAATAAATGGAATAAACAGGAAGTACATAGTTATCACGTCAAATTCATTGCTTGTTCCATGCTACAGAGTTAACTTTAAATTTGTTTTTGTATCTTGTAGGAACTAAGTAAAAAAGAAGTGAGGAACTCGGCATTGTTATTAAATTGCATTCATAAATATGGGAAAAATATCACCATACAAGGAGAGGATGGTTTGGCAACAATGATAACGCAAGGACTTGTTCAGAAGATCAGTATACATGATTCATATTTCCTTTCATCAATAGAGAAGTGTTGCTTATTTGCTTCAGGATTTTGAAAATGTTTTATCTTACTCTAAATAATTGGCAACCTTTGTCCATTATAAATGCACTAGTTGAAAGATGTTCACTTTTAATCCTTCACTGTTTTCATAAAATTATTTTTATTAGAACATTGTGGTTTTAGTAAGTTACTAACCTTAATGGTCAAATGATCTTTTATGTTGGGGATTTTTAAAAATGGAAAATGTTCATCTTGCTGTTGAATATAGATGCTCGCCAAGCTTTTAGTCAATGTGAACCTTGATGGTAAGTGCTGATTACTATGGAGAGTTTTATGAGGGCGACAAAGAATCCAGCATGAGTTTGTACAGTCAAACAAGAAAGTAACGTTATTTACAACAATATATGGGCAGCACAGTAGCACAAGTGGATAGCACTGTGGCTTCACAGCGCCAGGGTCCCAGGTTTGATTCCCCATCTTGGTCACTGTCTGTGTGGAGTCTGCACGTTCTCCCCGTGTCTGCGTGGGTTTCCTCCGGGTGCTCCTGTTTCCTCCCACAGTCCAAAGACGTGCAGGTTAGGTGGTTTGGCCAAGCTAAATTGCCCTTAGTGTCCAAAAAGGTTAGGAGGGGTTATTGGGTTACGGGGATAGGGTGGAAGTGAGGGCTTAAGTGGGTCGGTGCAGACTAGATGGGCCGAATGGCCTCCTTCTGCACTGTATCTTCCATGTTCTATATGCACAGTACCAGCACTTCACTATTGGTTCCCTCTCTAGCCGGTACCATACTGGCCAGCTCTATTTACATAGCTAATGATTGCCATGCCCCCACCCCCATTGTGGCGCGCTCATATTCCTCAAGGAACATGGGATAACTAATTGTCCCCAGCCAATAGGATCTGGGCAGGTTATAATAGAAAGTATTATAGTCAGGCCAAGATGTGTCTTTGGTTGGCATGATGTCACTGGATAACAATCATGTGTGGCAATCTTGGTTTCTTTAAGTAATTTCACAAAGAACTTTTCTTTGTGTCTGTCTTTGAAACAATTATCTTTACTTGCCTGATTGGTGCTGGGTTTGTCATGGGTGTTTTAGGATCTGTTAATTGTAGTATTTTTTATTCATTTGTAGATTGCCATTGTTGCTGGCAAGCCTAGCATTTGTTGCCCATCTCTAATTGCAATTAGGAGACATCCACATTGCTGTTGTTCGAGAGTCACATGTAGACCAGACAGGGTAAGGACGGTAGATTTCCTTCCCTAAAGGGCATGAATAAACCAGATGATAGTTTCATGATCACCATGACTGAGACTGGCATTCAATTGTAGATTTTTAAAAATAAAATTTAATTTCTACCAGTTGCTTTGGGATTTGTACACATATCCTCGAGACATTAGCTTGGGTCTTGTTCACTTACTTAACTCCGACACCACCATCTTCTCATATATTAGTGGGAGTCTGCAATTCACTGGCCAGGTTGGTAGTGGAGGCAGAGACCCTAAATTTTACTCTTTTAAAAAGTACCTAGAAATGCACATTAAGTGTTGTAATATACAGGGCTATGGATCGGGTGCAAGAAGGTGGGATTAGAAAGGGCACCTGGATGTCCTCAGGCTGGCATGGAGAAGGTGGGCTGAATGGCCTCCTATGATTTTATCTCTTCCTGGACAACACACTCTTTGATATCTTATCTTTTTCAATCACTTATAAAAGTAAAGGGCTGGATTCTCCTTTTCAGTGGCTAAGTGCTGACGCCGGCGTGGGACCCATGGTGTTTCACGACCAGCAAATCAGCACAAACCCCTCACCGATTCCAGTACCGGTAAGGGGCTAGCACCAGCGCCGGGTGAAGCACCCGTGGATAGCGCCGAAAACGGTTGGAGAATGGCCGGGTCCTGGGCCGTGCATGCGCATGGCTGTCGACCTGTACCGGTCGCGCTGTACAACATGGCGCAGGCCATGTGTGACCCCAACCCGCCAACTGCACAGCCCACCCCCTGCCCACTCCCCACCAATCTCCGCATCCCTCGCGGAAGCCCCCCTGACCAGTGGCACGGACCCTGGCCGAGTGTGGTTGCGCTGTACACAGTCATGTCCAGTCTGGTCTCAATCAAAAGGCTGAGTTCGGATTTAGAAATTCCTTTAGTTTATTTCAAACAGCTTGCAAGCTTACACTCCCTCTGATGAAGGCAGGAGACCCATGTCTCTTGAAACTCCCAGAGTGAGTGAGACAAAGGGAGGCAACACATGTGGTCGTTAGTTTACATTCATGCAGTATCAAGTTCCACATACACGAATACAAGATTCCGATAGGCCCTTTCCTTGACCTGGTCATATAATCTAACTGCCACTGATTCTGATAGGCTCATTACACATTCCTTTCCTTCCTCTGGGCCTCTGCCTCCTAGCATCCTTTGTGGCATCCTTTGTACAAAGAACCAGTCCCGATAGCCACCCCTCCCCCTCTCGCCATGCTTTGCCCATCTCTTTGTTCACTCCCTGCAACCCAAATTAATGTCCATAATGCACTATTCTAACTGGTCATCCCAGTCTAATGCTCTTTTCTTTAGTTCAATTCCTCAGTCACACTGGGTTCCCACACGGCTGATACCACATGTGTCCCGTGCCGTCGGGAACCCGGCCCATCGGGGGTGGAGCATCATGGGAGGGCCGGTCGATGGCACGGCTACGGCATTGAAACGGCTCGCGTCACAAGTTTGGACGGGGCGGAGCATGGCGGACCTGCGGCAAACCGGCGCCGGCCCCAATTTTGCCTCGAAAATCCATTCTCCACCCGATCCCTGAACATTATTTCGGCATCGGGTTACGGAGAATCCAGCCCAGTGTTTTTTACTCTGAAGAGTCATACGAACTTTAATTGTTGATTATGTCACTCTTCTCAAATGCTGCCCGATCTGCTGAGTTTACAACATTTTCTGTTTCTATTTTAGCTGTTCATTTATTTATCAATTGAAACTCAATTTTTGATTTAAAAAACTTGTTCTTCATTCATGTTGGAATGTTTGACATGACAACCCTTTTAACTCCATATTAAATGATTCATGGCACCTATGTACTTTATTTGAAAACAAAATTTTGTGGTATTACGATTCCAGATCAGACTATGACAGTGGCTAAGATACTGGACCAAAACACAATATTCTATATTATTTTGTAAGACTGCGGAAAGAATACTTTGCTTCTGGAGTGATTGCACAAAGAAATAGGTGTTCGGTATTTTTAAACAAAACTATTATTGATGCAATTGTTATGGGCGAAGATCTTTCAGAACCCCGAAATATATCATGGAGTTCAACCAACCTCTCCCTTTAATGGATAGGTTGCTTTTCCTAGCACACGCCTTTTTTCCTAGGTGTGGGATTACAATTATGGACATGTGGGTTTTTAAACACAAAACGCACGGTAGCGTTGTGGGCAGCACGGTAGCATTGTGGATAGCACAATTGCTTCACAGCTCCAGGGTCCCAGGTTCGATTCCGGCTTGGGTCACTGTCTGTGCGGAGTCTGCACATCCTCCCCGTGTGTGCGTGGGTTTCCTCCGGGTGCTCCGGTTTCCTCCCACAGTCCAAAGATGTGCAGGCTAGGTGGATTGGCCATGATAAATTGTCCTTAGTGTCCAAAATTGCCCTTAGTGTTGGGTGGGGTTACTGGGATAGGGTGGAGGTGTTGACCTTGGGTAGGGTGCTCTTTCCAAGACTCGATGGGCCGAATGGCCTCCTTCTGCACTGTAAATTCTATGATCTAAAACACTGTTTATTCCATGAACTCAACTTAACATCTTAAATAAACTTTGGATCTCTTAACACTCCTTACTTCAAAGATAACTCAGAAAATATTGCAACAGTAAATAATTGCCTAAAATGTTCCTTCAAACTTCCAAGAGACTTAACACCTTTAAACAAAATCACATCAGGTTAAAGGCTTCACTATTATAAGTTTAAATCACCCAAATGATCCAGAGATAGTCTTTCATGGCAGATATCCAGTTCCCTGCAAAACACAGACACCCACTCAGCTCTTTTCAAAACTTGCAGCTCTCTGGAAACACACACGGTTTTTTAAACTGAAACTAAAAACCTGCAAAATGGCTGACCCAAAGCCCAGCCCCACCCACTCTCTGACATCACTGTTTTCTTAAAGGTACATTGCTTAAACATCCATGTTTTAAAAGTACTCTCACATGACACAATATTAAATGCTTTAACATCACAGGTGAAATAGCTTACAATTATCCCGGAAACAACACTAACCAGTATGTATGCATATGCAGTAAATACAATACCCTTAATTACTATCCCTATTTCCAATTAAACAACAAGAAAGAAAACAGAGCTCTCAATCATTCCTACATTGGCTCCTGTGACGATTGGAAGATTTTAGGAAATGAGGTTATAAATGTGGTGGGCAATTTAAGGGTTAAAAGCCTGCACAGAGACTTTTTTTCATCTTGAGGGGATGAGGTCAGTGCTGGGGTGCAGCTTTGATCCTGGAATTAGCAGTCTTTTCCTGGCCTGATTTCTGTACACACCTCCCTGTGAGTGATTAATTCGGCTTTGATCCTGGAATTAGCAGTCTTTTCCTGGCCTGATTTCTGTACAAGACTCTGGCGGTTTTATCACAAATGCTCTCCCCTTAAGCTTCAATTTTGAGCTCTTCCCAGCTCTTCAGACAGAGTTAAATGGTTGCAGACATGGTGAGCAACTGCATGTTTTCTTACTCCAGGCGCCTTCCACTAACTTCAGTGCTGCTTGCTTTCTCACTAGGAGATCCTTCACAGAACTGGCTTGGAGGTTTTAAATATCGCCTGGCTGAGAGAGAAAGAGCCACAGAGAGAGAGAGTGGCTTCCAACTGCTGCCTGGCTGAAATCTTCTCAGGACTGAAGATAAAATGGAGCTCTGCAGAAGACCGGCGACTTACCTGACAGTTTCTGACTGGTTTCACCAATCACAGGCAATGTTAGGAGTTGGTGGAGAATCCTACATTCACGACTCGCGGGCTGCTGGCCAAGACTATTATATTGACCTCACGGATTCCGCCACATAACCTAAAGGGAAGATTTGGATCAGTCAGTATGGATGTTGCAGCTCTGCCTAAAAGCTGCAGATCAAGCAGAAATCCCAAATGGTGCAGCAATGTTGGAAGCAGCTCACCAGAAGACTGTAGATCAAAGGAGGCAGCAGGATGGGGATAAAATGGGAATGTAAGACAAATAACAGGTTGTACAACAATTTCCTTTCACTGGAGAGAGGTAGTTTGGAGAAAGCAGTTTGAGAGACGGGCGGCGGGATTCTCCATTTCAGAAACTAAGTGTTGACGCCGGGACTGAATTGGTGGGCTTCTATGGCAACTAAATTGGCACCAGTCCCAGAGTAATTCAGGATCCAGAAGTGGGCTAGCAACTGGCGCCACGTGAAACATGATCGATTCCAATGAAAAACTGTCCGATTTGTCGGTTTGCCACTCGAGAGGCTGATAAACTGCAGTTGCATATTAGCACTTCATTCCCACATACTCAAACATCCCAGCCAACAGGATGACAGCAGGGAAAGTAGCACCCCGGTTTGCATACTCTAAGCTGCAGACTCTACTGGACACTGTAGAGGTGAGGCTGGCCACCCTGCTCCCCGGAGTGGGAGGGAGCTGCCGTACTCCAGGTCTGGGTGAAGGTGGCTGAGGCCATGAGCGCCGTGGGCCCCACCGCAAGGACCCAACAGCAGTGCCGGAAAAAAGCTGAACAACCTCCTCAGGGCGGCCTGGGTGAGGAAGCAGCACCGTAACTCTGGCACCGATCCCTGTCCCAAAACCCATACCGCCCCCCCCGGAAGATGACCGAACCCCACCTGGTGGCATTGTACTCGCTCCCCATCGTGTACCACATGCCAGCACCCATACCGACCGCCATGGACAGGTGCCTTGGCCACAACGGCCACCAGCATACCACCCCCTGTGCTGCCCACATCTGAGTGTCTCACACTGTGCATCGTCTGTCTGTCCCCGCAGGAGAAGGCGGCCCACAACCCACATGAGAGAGAGAAGCCCGGAAGGGGACCACCGGACCTTCGACCCCTCACCGAAGTGGCGGGCACTGGACCTGGTCGGTGGTCCTGGAGAGAGGGTAGTTGCCGAGGCGGAGGTCGCCATCGAGCAAGTATAATTTTTGTGAATGTTATGGGTAGGCTTACATTAACACTGCACTGACGTTACGGTAAAATCCCCTAGTCGCCACATTCCGGCGCCTGTTCGGGTACACAGAAGGAGAATCCAGAGTGCCCAATTCACCTAACAAGCACATCTTTCGGGACTTG
Organism: Scyliorhinus torazame; assembly: GCF_047496885.1. Taxonomy (NCBI): domain Eukaryota; kingdom Metazoa; phylum Chordata; class Chondrichthyes; order Carcharhiniformes; family Scyliorhinidae; genus Scyliorhinus; species Scyliorhinus torazame. The sequence continues at coordinate 162,392,207 of NC_092714.1, forward strand.
TGGTAGGAAACCAGAGCGCCTGGAGGAAACCTGCACAGACACGGAGAACGTGCAGACTCCGCACAGATAGTGACCCAAACCTGGAATTGAACACTGGCGCTGTGAAGCAACAGTGCTAACCACTGTGCTACAAATGCGTTGCAGTTTTCCATAGGATGCTTCCCCACCTACTAATCACCACCACATAACTGCCCCCTCCCCAAACCCCCACACCACCCCGCACTGCCCCTTTACCAGCCCCTCACCACACACTCACGATCACCTCAACCTGCGAACCAATCATTTCTTGCCCCCCCCACCACCACCGCCACCTAAACCCCAAGCAGATTCCAGCGATGAGGTGGTGATGGATTGCGAAGAGAGCACCCCAACACCAGCCTGAGACCCGGAACAGACCGGGGACGACACTGACTTCCCATCCCAGCTGTCTCCAACATCCCCCACCCGCCCAGGGACACTCGCCTGGGTATCTTTGTTTGCTGATGATCTTCTGAGGCCATTTGGACCATCTTGTCTGCACCGGCTCCCAGAAGAGCAACCTAGCTAGTCCCATTCCACATCCCTATCTCCATAGTCCTCCCAATTCATCACTTTCAAATATATATCCAGCTGTCTTTTGAAACTTTCTATAGAATCCACCCCCACCATTCTCCCAGGCAGCGCATTCCAAACCCCAACTCTCAGAGTAAAGATATTTCTCATCATCTCACTCCTAGCTCTCTTACTGACCATCTTGAAATTGTGACCCCATGCCACTGACATACCAACTTGTGGAATACTCTTCTTTACCCGATCAAACTTGTTCATAATTTTAAACACCTCAATAAGGTTGCCTCTTAATCTTATCTGCTCCAAGTAATGCTGTATGTAAGCTAACAGGGGACAGTGATGGGCGATATAGGGATATTGGAGAGTTTTGGTTCATTTTTGGGGCATAAGTTGAATGTTGGAGTGAGTATTTTGTGGTTGTCCTTTTGTCGGTGGGAGCTGAGGTGAGGGCGCTGACTTTTTGTTGAGATGGGACTAGCTTTCGCTATCTGGAGGTTCAGGTGGCGCGGGACTGGGCACGCTTTGTAAGCTGAACTTTACTAGCTTGGCCAAATTACTGAGTGTCTTTAAGACAGAAATAGACAAGTTCTTGATTAATAAGGGGATCCGGGGTTATGGGGAGAAGACAGGAGAATGGGGATGAGAAAATATCAGCCATGATTGAATGGCGGAGCAAACTCGATGGGCCGAGTGGCCTCATTCTGCTCCTATGTCTTATGGTCTTAAGGTTACGTCCACGGTGAGGGGAACAATTGATAGGTTCTATCGGAGAAGGCATCCGCTTATTTTGCATTTTAAGGATTTGGTCACTGTTAGTGTGGGGGGGGGGTGGGGTTCTAAGGTTTGGGGGAGGCTTTGGTTTGTTCTGGTTTGTTGAGGTTGTTGATATATGGGTTGTTGCTTTGATTTTGTATAAAATATTGAAAACTTTAAAAAAAACATTTTCAAAAGAAATAGTTGAGATGAGGGAACGAAATGTAAAATCTCCAAATTTGCAGATGACACGAAGTTGGGTGGGAGGATGAGACGGAAGGACAATGCAGAGCTCCTTCAGTGTGATTTGGGCAAGTTGAGTGAGTGGGCAAATGAATGGCAGATGCAGTATAGTTTGGATGAATGCGAGGTTATCCACTTTGGTAGCAAAAATAGGATGGCAGACTATTATTTGAATGGCCATGCATTGGGAGAGGGGAATGTGCAACGAAACCTGGGTGTCCTCGTTCACCAGTAGCTGAAGGTAAACATGCAGGTACAACAGGCGGTAAAGAAGGCAAATGGTATGCTGGCCTCCATTGTGAGAGAATTCAAATACGAGAGCAGGGATGTCTTGCTGCAAATATACAGGGACTTCAGGAGGCCACATCTGAAATATTGTGTGCAGTTTTGGTCTGGTATTATCTGATGGTACGACACCCTGGGTTAATGCGTGGTCACTTCCAGCCCACAGCTGGAGTCCCAACATTTTCTTTTTTAAAATATTTTTATTGGCATTTTTAATTTTACATATTAAAACTTTGCATCCAATATTTACAGTTTGTGCAATTCTTTTGTACACACCGTGCTTGATGTTTCCTCCCCCCCCACTTACTCTCTTCCTGACTCCTCCTTGGCATCCCACTTTTTCATTCTGGTTGCTCTGTCCCCGAGCTCCTGTCGCGCGCAGCCCCCCCCCCCCCCCCCGCCCCCCCCCGCCCCGCCCCGCCAAACCCCCCATGGTTTCTGTTGCAGGCCTTGTGAGTTTTTATGTTTTTAACATTTTATACAAAATCAAAGCAGCGGGAGTTCACAGAGAGAGAGTCCATAAATTTCAGCGGGAGCGGAGCAGGTTAGTCAATTTCAGCGGGACCAGTGCGCAAGTGATTTCTGGGAGGTAAGTCTCTCCTTTAAAAACACATGTCTTTGCAGGAGCAGGCCAGTCGATTTCAGCGGGAGCGGAGCAGGTTAGTCAATTTCAGCGGGAGCAGTGCGCAAGTGATTTCTGGGAGGTAAGTCTCTCCTTTAAAAACACTTGTCTTTGCAGGAGCATGCCAGTCGATTTCAGCGGGAGCGGAGCAGGTTAGTCAATTTCAGCGGGAGCAGTGCGCAAGTGATTTCTGGGAGGTAAGTCCCTCCTTTAAAAACACTTGTCTTTGCAGGAGCAGGCCAGTCGATTTCAGCGGGAGCGGAGCAGGTTAGTCAATTTCAGCGGGAGCAGTGCGCAAGTGATTTCTGGGAGTAAGTCTCTCCTTTAAAAACACTTGTCTTTGCAGGAGCAGGCCAGTCGATTTCAGCGGGAGCGGAGCAGGTTAGTCAATTTCAGCGGGAGCAGTGCGCAAGTGATTTCTGGGAGGTAAGTTTCTCCTTTAAAAACACTTGTCTTTGCAGGAGCAGGTCAGGTGATTTCTGGGAGACCTTCACAGGAGCAGGCTAGTCAATTTCAGCGGTAAACATTTACCCGGTCCCGTTTTCGGTCCCTCTTTTCTGTTTTTTTTTAATTTTAGTGTTTAAGGCGGGAACAGGAAGTTCGACCCACGGACTTATGGGAAGACCCTCACCAATAAATTCTGGTGGAGAGGAAACCCGAGACACTACACGTGTAGTGTCTCCCACCCGCCCTCCTCCTCTAACCTAATAATAAAACCCATTGGTGTGAGGGTAAGTACCATATTTTATTATTATTATTTTTTTAAAAATTTAATTTAGTTGTTAGCCAGATCTTGGTAGAAAGTTAGAGGGATGACAGGGAAGGGAGTGCAATGTTCCTCCTGCAGGATGTTTGAGGTGAGGGATGCCGTTAGTGTCCCTGCTGATTTTACCTGCAGGAAGTGCTGCCATCTCCAGCTCCTCCAAGACCGAGTTAGGGAACTGGAGCTGGAGTTGGAAGAACTTCGGATCATTCGGGAGGCAGAGGGGGTCATAGATAGCAGCTTCAGGGAATTAGTTACACCAAAGATTGGAGATAGATGGGTAACTGTAAGAGGGACTGGGAAAAAGCAGTCAGTGCAGGGATCCCCTGCGGTCGTTCCCCTGAGAAACAAGTATACCGCTTTGGATACTTGTGGTGGGGGGGGGGAATTACCAGGGGTAAGCCATGGGGTACGGGCCTCTGGCACGGAGTCTGTCCCTGTTGCTCAGAAGGGAAGGGGGGAGAGGAGCAGAGCATTAGTAATTGGGGACTCGATAGTCAGGGGCACAGATAGGAGATTTTGTGGGAGCGTGAGAGACTCACGTTTGGTATGTTGCCTCCCAGGTGCAAGGGTACGTGATGTCTCGGATCGTGTTTTCCGGGTCCTTAGGGGGGAGGGGGAGCAGCCCCAAGTCGTGGTCCACATTGGCACTAACGACATAGGTAGGAAAGGGGACAAGGATGTCAGGCAGGCTTTCAGGGAGCTAGGATGGAAGCTCAGAACTAGAACAAACAGAGTTGTTATCTCTGGGTTGTTGCCCGTGCCACGTAATAGTGAGATGAGGAATAGGGAGAGAGAGCAATTAAACACGTGGCTACAGGGATGGTGCAGGCGGGAGGGATTCAGATTTCTGGATAACTGGGGCTCTTTCTGGGGAAGGTGGGACCTCTACAGGCAGGATGGTCTACATCTGAACCTGAGGGGCACAAATATCCTGGGAGGGGAGATTTGTTAGTGCTCTTTGGGGGGGTTTAAACTAATGCAGCAGGGGCATGGGAACCTGGATTGTAGTTTTAGGGTAAGGGAGAATGAGAGTATAGAGGTCAGGAGCACAGATTTGACGTCGCAGGAGGGGGCCAGTGTTCAGGTAGGTGGTTTGAAGTGTGTCTACTTCAATGCCAGGAGTATATGAAATAAGGTAGGGGAACTGGCAGCATGGGTTGGTACCTGGGACTTCGATGTTGTGGCCATTTCGGAGACATGGATAGAGCAGGGACAGGAATGGATGTTGCAGGTTCCGGGGTTTAGGTGTTTTAGTAAGCTCAGAGAAGGAGGCAAAAGAGGGGGAGGTGTGGCGCTGCTAGTCAAGAGCAGTATTACGGTGGCGGAGAGGATGCTAGATGGGGACTCATCTTCCGAGGTAGTATGGGCTGAGGTTAGAAACATGAAAGGAGAGGTTACACTGTTGGGAGTCTTCTATAGGCCTCCAAATAGTTCTAGGGATGTAGAGGAAAGGATGGTGAGGATGATCCTGGATAAGAGCGAAAGTAACAGGGTAGTTATTATGGGAGACTTTAACTTTCCAAATATTGACTGGAAAAGATATAGTTCGAGTACATTAGATGGGTCGTTTTTTGTACAGTGTGTGCAGGAGGGTTTCCTGACACAATATGTTGACAGGCCAACAAGAGGCGAGGCCACATTGGATTTGGTTTTGGGTAATGAACCAGGCCAGGTGTTGGATTTGGAGGTAGGAGAGCACTTTGGGGACAGTGACCAAAAGTCGGTGACGTTTACGTTAATGATGGAAAGGGATAAGTATACACCGCAGTGCAAGAGTTATAGCTGGGGGAAGGGCAATTATGATGCCATTAGACGTGACTTGGGGGGGGATAAGGTGGAGAAGTAGGCTGCAAGTGTTGGGCACACTGGATAAGTGGAGCTTGTTCAAGGATCAGCTACTGCGTGTTCTTGATAAGTATGTACCGGTCAGGCAGGGAGGAAGGCATCGAGCGAGGGAACCGTGGTTTACCAAAGAAGTGGAATCTCTTGTTAAGAGGAAGAAACAGGCCTATGTGAAGATGAGGTGTGAAGTTTCAGTTGGGGCGATGGATAGTTACAAGGTAGCGAGGAAGGATCTAAAGAGAGAGCTAAGACGAGCAAGGAGGGGACATGAGAAGTATTTGGCAGGTAGGATCAAGGAAAACCCAAAAGCTTTCTATAGGTCTGTCAGGAATAAGCGAATGACTAGGGAAAGAGTAGGACCAGTCAAGGACAGGGATGGGAAGTTGTGTGTGGAGTCTGAAGAGATAGGCGAGATACTAAATGAATATTTTTCGTCAGTATTCACTCAGGAAAAAGATAATGTTGTGGAGGAGAATGCTGAGACCCAGGCTAATAGAATAGATGGCATTGAGGTACGTAGGGAAGAGGTGTTGGCAATTCTGGACAGGCTGAAAATAGATAAGTCCCCGGGTCCTGATGGGATTTATCCTAGGATTCTCTGGGAGGCCAGGGAAGAGATTGCTGGACCTTTGGCTTTGATTTTTATGTCATCATTGGCTACAGGAATAGTGCCAGAGGACTGGAGGATAGCAAATGTGGTCCCTTTGTTCAAAAAGGGGGCAGAGACAACCCCGGCAACTATAGACCGGTGAGCCTCACGTCTGTAGTGGGTAAAGTCTTGGAGAGGATTATAAGAGACAAGATTTATAATCATCTAGATAGGAATAATATGATCAGGGATAGTCAGCATGGCTTTGTGAAGGGTAGGTCATGCCTCACAAACCTTATCGAGTTCTTTGAGAAGGTGACTGAACAGGTAGACGAGGGTAGAGCAGTTGATGTGGTGTATATGGATTTCAGCAAAGCGTTTGATAAGGTTCCCCACGGTAGGCTATTGCAGAAAATACGGAGGCTGGGGATTGAGGGTGATTTAGAGATGTGGATCAGAAATTGGCTAGCTGAAAGAAGACAGAGGGTGGTGGTTGATGGTAAATGTTCAGAATGGAGTTCAGTTACAAGTGGAGTACCACAAGGATCTGTTCTGGGGCCATTGCTGTTTATCATTTTTATCAATGACCTAGAGGAAGACGCAGAAGGGTGGGTGAGTAAATTTGCAGACGATACTAAAGTCAGTGGTGTTGTCGATAGTGTGGAAGGATGTAGCAGGTTACAGAGGGATATAGATAAGCTGCAGAGCTGGGCTGAGAGGTGGCAAATTGAGTTTAATGTAGAGAAGTATGAGGTGATTCACTTTGGAAGGAATAACAGGAATGCGGAATATTTGGCTATTGGTAAAGTTCTTGGAAGTGTGGATGAGCAGAGGGATCTAGGTGTCCATGTACATAGATCCCTGAAAGTTGCCACCCAGGTTGATAGGGTTGTGAAGAAGGCCTATGGAGTGTTGGCCTTTATTGGTAGAGGGATTGAGTTCCGGAGTCAGGAGGTCATGTTGCAGCTGTACAGAACTCTGGTACGGCCGCATTTGGAGTATTGCGTACAGTTCTGGTCACCGCATTATAGGAAGGACGTGGAGGCTTTGGAGCGGGTGCAGAGGAGATTTACCAGGATGTTGCCTGGTATAGAGGGAAAATCTTATGAGGAAAGGCTGATGGACTTGAGGTTGTTTTCGTTGGAGAGAAGAAGGTTAAGAGGAGACTTAATAGAGGCATACAAAATGATCAGGGGGTTGGATAGGGTGGACAGTGAGAGCCTTCTCCCGCGGATGGAAATGGCTGGCACGAGGGGACATAGCTTTAAACTGAGGGGTAATAGATATAGGACAGAGGTCAGAGGTAGGTTCTTTACGCAAAGAGTAGTGAGGCCGTGGAATGCCCTACCTGCTACAGTAGTGAACTCGCCAACATTGAGGGCATTTAAAAGTTTATTGGATAAACATATGGATGATAATGGCATAGTGTAGGTTAGATGGCTTTTGTTTCGGTGCAACATCGTGGGCCGAAGGGCCTGTACTGCGCTGTATCGTTCTATGTTCTATGTTCTAAAGCAACAACCCATATATCAACAACCTCAACAAACCAAAAACCAAAACCTCCCCCAAACCTTACAATCCCCCACCACACACACACACACACACACACACACACGCGTCTCCCTGTAGTTCCCCTTAGTTTCCTCCTCTCTTCCTCCCCCCTCCTTCCCTTTGTACTTCTTAGAGTTGTGTATCACTGTCTGTTCTCTCTCCGTCTCTCACTTTTTTCATAGTCGCTGCTGGCTTCGAACAGGTCTTGGAAAAGGCCGACGAATTGCCCCCATGCATACACCATCCGAGGATTGGAAGCCTTCTTCCAACCCTCGGATGGTGTACTTGATCTTCTCCAGATGGAGAAATTCCGCCAAGTCTGCCAGCCAATCTGCAGCTGTGAGTGGTGCTACTGATCGCCAGCCCTTGCAGGAGGACTCCATCCTCATCCATTCCGTAGTGGATTCGTGCATCCATCCCCTCACTCTCTCTGTCCTTGCTGCAGTACGTTCATTTTGATCGTCTGTACCCTCCCTGCCAGGGAGAGCGGGAGCATGTCCCATCTCTATAGGTCATTTTTGACTTCCACCGCCAGACTGGTCATATTCCACTTGTGGATCTGTGTCCAGTCCCAGGCTGTTTGGATCCCCAGGTAGCGGAATTTGTTTTGGGCTAGTTTGACTGGTAGCCCCTCCAGGTCTGTCCCTCGTTTGGATTCATCGGGATGCCTCACTCTCAGCCAGGTTAAGCCCATGAAGATTCCAAACTCTTTCAGGAGCTGCATGATTGCTTTCGAGCCTTCCTGTTGTTCCAAGACATAGAGGAGCAAGTCATCCGCATAGAGTTGTTGCTCTCTTTATTTGGTTCTAAATATGGTGGTCAATATGGTCGCCTTACTTAATTCTAATTATGTTTGCTTTAGAGTCGCCAGGTATCTTTCGATACCGCCACAAGGTTCAAACCCGAATACTGATCAAAGAGCCGGTACACCAGTTAGTTAGTTCAGAGTCAATACTATTTATTTACACACACAGCAATATCTACTCATGCACGAAATACTACAGACTATCACTACTGCTAAAGCCTATACTCAGCTTCGGGCGCCCACTCAGTCAGAGAAACAATGGCCGTTGTTCGGATCTGAGGCTGCTGGAGTCGAAGTAGTAAAGATGAACAGCTAAAGTCGTCCGTCTGGTAGCGAGCGTTGACCTTGGACTTACTTGCTTCTGGTGCAGCTGGTGGAAGGGTCTCTCCGCTTTGAGAACCAATTCCAAGAGAGCGATTCTCTCTTGGGGCCTTCTTATACCTGAAGGGGCTTCACGCGCTTATGGGCGAGCCTTGAACTTGGCCCCAATCAATTGGACCGTATCTTGATCACTCGTATTGATCTTGACCAATAAAGGGATAGGTGCCCTGATGGCTGGGCGTGTCCTGGCTTTGTTTGCGCTTTCGGTTTGGGGAACTGGCGCCGCGAGGTCTGGAGCCAGATCGATTACTTGAGTATCTTCCTTTGTTCCCGGAGACGGGCCATCAAGATGCTAATGGACCGACAGTTTCAGTCTCGTCTGGGAGCTGTTTCTTCAATATACATACAGGCTCTGTGCCTGCCTGCTTTCTTAGCATTGTCCATAGTTCCCTGCAATCTTTGCAAATGTTCATTTTATATTCTGGAAGTGGTCATCCCAGACGGCTACACTCCCTCCTTTTGATCCTCAACGCGAAGCGTGAAGGATCACATTACCGCGTCTTCTTCGTTCTCCTCCAAAGTCGGGCACCCATAAGCACTGACAGGCTCTACACTGCTCTGTCCTATGAATTGCAACTTTTACCAAAATTATTTTGTGTACATACATTATTATAAAATTCTGTGGGCGCTATGACATTCAGGCACGCATTACAAAATAAAAAACTGGAACCTCTAACTGTCCTTAACTAAACTATCCTCAATCAATCAAAATAATTTACAACATTTTAAACTGTACAATAGCAGCAACATAGATCTCTCTGGCTTGGCAGTCGAGCACAGAGTTTTACATGACTTTATTATCATAAATTTTTTTACAGTGCAGAAGGAGGACATTCGGCCCATCGAGTCTCCACCGGCTCTTGGAAAGAGCACCCTACCCAAGGTCAACACCTCCACCCTATCCCCATAACCCAGTAACCCCACCCAACACTAAGGGCAATTTTGGACACTAAGGGCAATTTATCATGGCCAATCCACCTAACCTGCACATCTTTGGACTGTGGGAGGAAACCGGAGCACCCAGAGGAAACCCACGCACACACGGGGAGGATGTGCAGACTCCGCACAGACAGTGACCCAAGCTGGAATCGAACCTGGGACCCTGGAGCTGTGAAGCAATTGTGCTATCCACAAGGCTTCCGTGCTGCCCCCCATTAGAACGAAATGAACACACAAAAAAAACGGATGTACTTTAATTCACTTAAAGGGGTTGGGGGTTTTGTTGAAGTCCGAAAATAGGGGATCTGAGGGTGTATACCGGGGTGCGGGAGGCTTTCCTCCGCCATTTCCTGAGTCTAAGGGTCTGAACGACACTGCTGAGTATCCAGTACTAACAGTGCTTCCACAACATAGGACAGGGAATACCAGGTGATGAACTTGTCACACCAGGTGTATCGGTAACTACCTCGGTGTATCGGTAACTACCTCGGGGTACAGTGTATGGCAGGGGTGGGAAACATTCACTGTCTGTGTGGTGGGAGTCAGGGGGGTAGCGTCCGCGCGCAACTGGAGGGATCCCGCTAAGATCCCGCTAGGGGCTAGTTTAGCACACTGGGCTAAATAGCTGGCTTTTAAAGCAGACCAAGGCAGGCCAGCAGCACGGTTCAATTCCCGTACCAGCCTCCTCGAACAGGCGCCAGAATGTGGCGACTAGGGGCTTTTCACAGTAACTTCATTTGAAGCCTACTTGTGACAAGCGATTTTCATTTTCATTTCATTTCAAGATCCAACTGTAGAGCATGATGGTTGTCTTCATCTTTCCTTCTTTCTTCTTTTCTTCTTGAGGCTTCTGTGGTTCCGGAGTTCTATGGACACAAGCATAATTTCTGTTATTATCTTGTTTAAGATCTCGTATGTCTGTCTGTCCTTTATTGCCAATTACCCATTATAATTGGTAACCATCTGTGACTCCCTCATTTTTTTTTAAACCAAATATTTGGGACAAGACATCCGAGAAAGAAAAATACTGACACAGCGCGAGCTGTCTCGCAGCCTGTGCGATCTACCATTCCAGTGTTGAGGATGTAAATAGCATTTGGAAGCAACCTAAGGGTCCCCATAAACAAACAAAAGAGTTTCAAACTAAAAGTGCCAAAATGGGGTGCGTATGGGCTGCGGCTGGTCAGAATGGGTGGAATCCCCGGGTAGGACGGTGACCAGTGCCGTATGTGCTCTACCCGAGCGTAGCTGAGCAGGGGGGGGGGTCCTCAGGCAGGGCGGGGACCAGTGCCGTTTCTCCACTGCCTGAGCGACCGGCAAGAACGGGAAGAATTTGTGGTCGTCGTGGGGGTTGTATTTGTTGCTGACTTCTACCTTCAAAGCAGAAGAGCAGTTATGATCGCTTGTCTGCTGACAAACTAGTTCCTCTAACAACCATTGGGCGTCAGAAGGGTAGTTTTGACCGCATCAAGATGTGGCGTGGGGCCATGGAAAACTTTAAAGTAACAAACAACATTGAACATTCACAGTAACAAACAAACATACATAACAAACATGGTGCAGGTTCCATCAGAAAGGACACCGTAACTCTCCATCGGTTCCTTTTTACCATCATCTGGACACCTCATTGCTCAATAGCGAACAGAGTCGCAAAGGGGTTCGTTTAGTGGGAGTCAGACTCTGTGTAATCATCTTCTCCCGGCTGCCATACTCTTGATTGGAGTAAGTGCGCTAAAGCTGCTTGGGGCGAATTGGGGTCCATCTCATCATTCCGGATGAGCCTGAACGAATTGTCTCGGTGCCAGAATCTTGTGTCGAGGTGGAGCTGCTAGGGGTTAGTCCATGATCGTCGGGCGGTGTGTCTGGGCCAGGGCTTTAATATACATTATGTCGAAGGGGTGGCTGGAATCATGTTCAGAGTCGCTGGGAGTGGGGCCTGGTGCAGGGGTGTAATCGTAGTGTGGTGTGCTGGTGTTGTCGCTATCGCAGTCGCTGTCGCTGCTGGTTGAAGGAAGGGAGAGGCGGAGTCGTGCCTCTGGGGGTGGAGTCAAAGTCATGTCTGAGGACGGGCCGGACTGGTTGGGGGAGGGTAGGAATACGTCGTTCGTGGGCGGGGCGTGCTCATCTGCTGCTGCAAGCGAGATGTGGTGTGCATGGTTGTTCTGCGAGCCATAAGCCTTAAGCTGGTTTATGTGAAACCACGCAGACTTGCCATTCGGATAGGTGATCTTATACACAGAGGGGCTGACTTTATCTGAGATAGAGTGGGGTCCGGATAATTTGGGGGAAAGGAATGAACTGGGGTTATAAGGGGGTAGCATCACTTGCTGCTCTACTGCAAACCCGGTGGCGTGAACCGTTTTATTAAAGCAAGCTTTGCTTATTTTCTTCCGTGTGCCAAGCCTGACGGCTGCTGCAAGCTGGGCGGCCTTCACATTTTCAATAACCTGTTGTACTACTTTCTCATGTATGATGGCAGTGACTGTGGGGCTGGCCAAATCCAATCCTAATAAATATTCTGTCCCTTTCATGGGACATCCGGTCATGAGGGTGTGGGGGGTGTATCCTGTGGCCGTGGATACTGTGTTTCGAATGAACATTAATGCAAATGGGAGAACTGTCCCAGGTGCTGTTGTGTTGTTGCACCATTTTACTGAGGGTCGCTTTTAAAGTTCTGTTCATCCTTTCTACTCTGTCGCTTGATTGGGGGTGGTACGCAATATGGAACTTTTGCTTTATTCCGAAAATTGTGGGGACATTTCTCAATACTCGTCCTGTAAATTGGGAGCCTTGATCGGACTCTATACTGCGTGGGAGTCCCCATCTTATAAAGATGTGCTTAGTTCGGATTTTAGCTGTCGTTTTGGCAATGTTCTGGATGGAAAAGCTTCCACCCATTTTGTGAAGGTGTCGATGACCACCAACACATACTTAAAACTATTTCTGCAGGAGGGTAGGGGTCCTATATAGTCGATTTGCAAATTCGTCCAGGGGCCATTAACGAGGTGGGTGTGACTTAGCTGAGCTTTTCTTGCATATCTGTCCGGATTGTTCTGGGCACAGATTAAGCAATTCTCGATGTAATGTGTAACATTGGCTTTTAAATCAGGCCACCAGCAGAGAGGTCTGAGGTGGGCTAGGGTGGGTTCAATGCCCTGGTGTCCATGATTGTCATGGACCTGACAAATAATTTGATTCCTGTCCTGGCTGGAGACTACATAAATGCCGTCTTTTAAAATCACACCGTCATGTGTGGTTATCACGTTTTTAAACTTATCATAAGGGGCTGGGAAGTTGCCTTTTAAAACTTCCCTGAGCTTCTCATCTTCCTTTTGAGCCTTTGCCAAATCTTGAATGTTGGTCTGTGAGACCTGAACCGCGTGTACTGGGGCGCTTTCAGGGGGGTTCCAAAAGTGACCATGTCTGGAACCTGCTTTCGCTAGAGCGTCTGCTTTAATGTTACCGGGGGGGGAAGAACGATGATGACTTCGAACTTTGATGATTCCATATTTACGGTCTTTGGCTGTTTTTAGGATGTGCTGGGGTAATGGGGCTGAGTGTAGGGGCTTTCCGTCTGCGGAAACAAATCCTCTAGTTTCCCACAGGGGTAGGAATTTGGTTCAACTGTTGCAGACATATAAACTGTCCGAATATATGTCGGCTGGGGTCTGAAACGAGTCGGGGTGATCTACAATATAAGCTATGGCTGCCAGTTCTGCTGCCTGTGAGCCTAAATGTCCTGCAAAGTTTAACAAAATCTCTTCTAGGGCGCGTCCCTGCGCGTCCCCTACATAAATACCGCAACCGGTAATTCTTTTCCCGTTTAGAACTGTGGAGGAGCCATCCGCATAGATTCTCAGGGGTCTGGGGACTCTGGGGCATAGTACCTGCTTTCCTGGGAGCTGACTTGGGTATAAATTGGGTATATTATGTTTAATGGAGATGATCTCACACTCGTGGGGTACCTGCATATTGTAAATTGCCGGCTAGGAAAGTGTGGGCCTTGGTTCTCTTAACTGTTATCTCCCGTCCCTGTAAGAGAAGGGTCCAACGGGCTGCGCGGATCTGGCTGACTGTGCCATCCTTAAGTCGACCATCTAGTAGTAGCTGTGTTGGGGTGTGTTCAGTGAGAATGGTGATGGGGTTGAGTCCTGTAATGTAGGCAAAGTATTGTACTGCCCAAAAAACTGCGAGCAGGTGCCTTTCGCAGGCAGAAAATCCTTGCTTGACTGGACCTCTTACGCGTGAGGCATATGCCACGGGGCCTAATCGATCATGTCGTTCTTGGAGGAGCACGGCCAAAAGGATTCGGTCGGTAGTTGCAACCTCAATTGCGTTCGGGGAAAGTGGATCTGGGACCTGTAATGGGACCCTTTTTAAAGCATCCACGGCATCCGTGTGCTGTGGAAACCATTGCCAAGGTGCTTGTTTCTTGAGGAGTTCAGATAGGGCTTTTGTGGCGAAACCGTCAATATGGTTTCTGCAGTAGCCAACCAGTACTAGAAATGACCAGAGGGCTGAGACATTATGGGGCAGGGGTAATTTGACGATCGAGTCGATTCTTTTCTGCTCGATCTCGCGTTTGCCATGTGTGATTACTGTACCTAAATAAATCACTTTTTCCTGTAAAATCTGGGCCTTCTTGGGGTTCACTTTACAGCCAATTGTTGTAGGAGTCCTAAAGTTCGGCGAGAAGCGAAATGTGCTCTCCCTTTGTGTCCGTCTGTAGTAGCAGATAATCTACATATTGGACCAGACAATCGGGTCGGGAAAATTTTGCAAATCCATTTGCCAGCTGTCGGTGCAAAATGGAGGGGGAGTTTTGCAAGCCTTGTGGAAGGCAAGTCCACGTGTATTGCTGTCACTGGAATATGAATGCGAATTTGTATTGGCACGCTTTATCCAATGGAATGGACCAAAAGCCGTTGCTAATGTCCAAAATTGAATTTTTTTTTTGACTGTATTCCCTGTTAGAGCATGGTCTCGTGGCTATGGCGGGGCTGCTACTGGGGTTACTTTATTCAGTCCCCGGTAATAAATGGTCAGTCGCATGATCCATCGGGTTTCCTGATGGGCCAAATTGGTGCGTTATTCGAGGAGGCTACTGATCGGAGTACACTTTGATCAAGCAAACTCTATTACTTTTGAGATTTCTCCCTCTGCTTCTTGGGGAAAACCGTACTGCTTTTGGGGTCTGGGGTCAGGACCTGTAATATTCACCAAGCCAGCGATCTTGCCACAGTCGTGCTTGTGCTGTGCAAATGCTGCTTTGTGTCGCTGTAGGACTTCCCTAACTTGTTTGTCCTGACTAATGGCTCAAGGGTCGAACCAGAAGTCTGCTACTGCGCTGATCCGATTTTCATACTCTCCAACTGTGAGCGGGCGGGGGCTCGTGCTGCCTTTGCAATTCTCCACACACATTTATTCATTGGATCGAATGAGAAGTTGTGGGAGCTCATAAAGTTAATTCCTAAGATGTGTTCGGCTGTCTGGGGTAGATCGACCAGAACTACGGGTTTTAGTTTTAATGTTCCCTATCTGGATTACTACAGGGACTGTGATGTGTCCCTGCTGTAATTGCCCTGTAAAACCGCTGAATGTAATGGTGTCCGTGGTGGGCCATGTGTCTTGCTGAAACATCATGGAGGAATTGAGCGTGGTGCGGGACCCTCCTGTGTCTCAAACGAATTCTACGGGGTGTCCCTGGACTGAGCCTGCCACTACCGGTCTACCGGACTTGTCCCAAAGGGTGTCGCAGACCCAAGTTGGGGAGCCCGAACACTGTCAGTCGGTGCCGTTCATATCTGCGTTCTCAGAGCGGGCGCTAACACTGTGAATTGGCTTTGCCCTATTATTTAGGGTGCCTGTCTGTTGGTTTTCCTGCTGCTTCTGGGGCGCATTGCGCTCTCGCACATAGTGTCCTTCGTGTCCACAATTCTAACACTCCTGGGATTTGGGTTGCTGTGGGCCGTTCTTTCCCTCATTTACCCATGCGGGGTACTGGTGCGTCCTAACTGGATGCATGTCTGCCTATTCTTCCTCTGTTTTAACAAATGCGGTTTTGCCTTGGATGAACTGTTCCCAAGTGCGGGACAATCTTTTAAAAACCCATTTCTCGTTGTGGGTCTCGTCTGAGGGGTCGTAATTTGCGTAAGCTCTCTGTCCTGCCTCTGTCGCATGAGAGTCTAGGATGCGAGTCCATTTGGCCATATTATCTGGGGACAAATGGGCACGGGCTAACTCTCTGAATAATGCAGTAAAATGTATCCACAAGCGTCCAGCAAATGCTGTGGGGTGCTCTTGTCTTCTTTTGCCGACACTTGTTTAGGCCTTCTAAACACTTGTTATAGCCGATCGCATCTAGGATCGCTGTGTGCGTTTCTTGGACTGTGCCTGCTACATTCTGTGGGTCGGGAACTGTGTCACGACTGAAGGGTCGAGGCTTAAAACTGTGAGCTTCACTTGCTCGTTTTCATCCAGGCCATTCATGGTCGCCTGGTGTTTTACTCTTGCAAAGAACTGGTGGGGGTCCGATGTGGGTAGGAACGGTGTTATTTTACCTGGCTTCTACAGGGGGGGGGGGGGAGGGGGGGGAGGTGTCATTATTACATTCGTCAGCCGCCTGATGTTTGCAGTAAGTTGCCAACCCTTGACAAAACCCGTCTGGTCCTTTGCGACCACCTCTGGTTTGCAGTTCTCTAGCCTCTTGGCCAGCAAATTCGCGAATATCGTTGTGTCTACATTTAGCAACAAAATGGATCTGTACGATCCGCATTCCATCAGGTCTTTGTCTTTTTTGGGTATCAGCGATATTGTGGCTTGTGTTAGAGCAGGAGACAGCGTGCCCCTAGCTAGTGAGTCTGCGAACATGTCCCTTAGGTGTGGACCAGGGCCGGCGCAAATATTTATAGAAGTCCACCGGGAATTCGTTGGGTCCCCCCGCCTTCCCTTCTTGCGTGCAGCTGATGCTCTCCATGATTTCTCCCAAATCTATTGGTGCTTCCAGCTCCAACTGCCTCCCCCACAACTGGCATATCCAGTCCATCGATGAACCGTTTAATAGCCCTCGGTTGAAGGTCTCAAATGGCTAGTTGACCTCTATTGGCTCGGTTACTAGTCTGCCTCTGCTGTTTTTTATCTGCGCTATTTCTCTTATGGCTGACTGCTTTCTCAGCTGGTGAGCCAGTTGGCCGCCTTTTCTCCGTGCTCGGAGAAGGTCCCGTGTGTCTGGCAGAGATGGTACACTGCTTTCCTAGTGGATAGAAGTGAAAGTCCATTTGTAGCTTCTCCCTCTCCACCAGAAGCTTTACGGTCGGGGCCTTGGAATACTTTCTGTCGACCTCAAGGATGGAGTCGATCAACTGTTGCCTCGCCACCCTCTTTTCCCTGTCTCTGTGAGCCTTGTAGGCTACAATTTCTCCACCTGATGACAACCGGTGCCTCTCAGAAAGTGGAAGGTGAGACTTACCCGTTCTGTTTATTAGTAACGTACTCGCCTATGGCCTGTGATGTTTCCTGGCAGAAGGCCTTGTCAGCCAAGAGTTTTGTTCAGCCTCCATGTGGGGCGTTGGGCACGGCCCGTTTCCAACCTCACACCAATGTAATGTAGAGCGTGGTCGGCGTTGACTATCATGGAGTATTCTGCCCTTATTATTCCTGGAAGCACCGATTTCCCCACTGCAAAGAAGTTGATCCGAGTGTATACCTTGTGGAATGCTGCGAAGAACGAGAATTCCCTCTCGCTGGGATCCTGTTCCCTAGCCATGCCTGTCCTTTTCCCCGTTCTGGGGTTTGATCGGTCTGCCAGCGGGTCCTGTAAGTTGCCTCCCATAATCAGTCGGTGTGTGTCAATGTCGGGGATTTCCGCCATGTTCTTTATAAAGTCTGTGTCGTCTCAGTTGGGCATGTACAAATTTATCAGTACTACCGGTGCCCCGTCTAGGACACCTCTGACCATGATGTACCATCCCCATTGGTCCGTAACTGTCCTTGACTCCGTAAACATTGCCCTCTTGTTAATCAATATGGCTACTCCCCAAGCCCTCGTCCCGTAGCATGAATGGTATGTCTGTCCCACCGAACTCTTTCTTACCAGCAGTCTTTCTCCCTTTGGAGTGTCTCCTGCAGGAAGATTATGTCGGCCTTCAGGCTTCTTAGATGGACGAAGACTCTGGAACTTTTCTTTTCACTGGGCCATTAAGTCCCCTTACATGTGAAGCCCTGATTTTGGGGGGGGGGTTTCTGGGAGCAACCGTACTTACCTAGTGGCCGCGCCCCTGCACTCCGGGGTTCCCCTTTGTTAGGGGGCCGTCCAAAATGGCCGGGGTCACCATTCTCATCACGAGGTCGGGCCCCTGCGCTCTGGGGTTTCCCTTTGTCCAGTGGGCACCCAACATGACCGCCAACTGTGTATGCCTTGTGGGTGCGTCCCTGCACCCCGGGGTTTCCCTTTGTTTAGGGACCCTCTAAAGTGGCTGCTTATGGAGCCATTTATTTCCTCGGCCTGTTGCTTGTCTGTAAAAGCCAATCCGATTGCCAACTCTTTTTAACCGTTCTATTCCCTATCTATTCTTTGTTCTTCCCCTCCCCATGTCTCAACCCCCACCCCACCCCACCCCCCCATTGTGTCTACGTCTGTCCCCGGCCAGGGGCTCCCACTCTGCTGAGAGGTGCGCCGCGGCCCCCCTTACTGCCTGTATTTCCCTGCTAGCCCTCCCTGCTAGTACGGTGGCTCCCCTCCCAGGGCTGGTCCAGCCATTTGTCTATGCCCTCTGACTGCCTGTTTTTCCTATTTGCTCCCTCACCTGCTTTCCCTGTCCTCTCTGTCTCCTGTACCAGGTCTTTCTGGTCAGCAAGAGGCAGTACAGTCCCGCGCAAAAACATAACCAAGACGAGAAGTCTCTAATTCTGTCTCTTTTCAGTGATCCTCCTCCGACACGCCTTCATCGCTGCCACGCCTGTTCTTTGTCCAGGCCGTTGGTCCGTACTAAGTCGTTTGCTTCTGTTGTGTTGAAGTAATGTTATTATATCTGGTATGTGACCCAGAGTCTGGCCGGGAAAAGCAAGCCAAATCGCACCTCACTCTTGTAGAGCGCCGACTTTGCCTTGTTAAACTTGGCCCTTTTCTTTGCCAGGTCCGCCCCAATGTCCTGATAGACCCGGATTCTATGTCTTTCCCATGCACTTTGTTTGTCTGGCCCACCGCAGAATCTTTTCCCGACGCTGGTATCGATGCAGCTTCTCTATAATCGCTCTCGGCTGCTCTCCCACCTTGGGCTTCGGTCTGAGCGTCCTGTGTGCCCTGTTGAGTTCTCGGGGGTTGTGGAAACTATCCCTTCTGATCGGTTGCTCAGCATTTGGGCGATATAGTCTGTCGGGTCTCTGCCCTCGATGCCTTCCGGCAGGCCCACAACCCGCATGTTCTGCTGTCGGGACTTGTTTTCCTGGTCCTCTACTTTCCCTTCAAGCTCCTCTGAGCCGCCACCAACCTTTTCACCTCTGCCTACAGAACGCCGATCCTGTCAATCTGGTCCATCGAGGCTGTCTCGAGGTCTTGGATCATCTGCTCTTGTGCCTTCACTTTCTTTCCCAGACCATCGATTGTGCTTTGTAGGGAGACCATCGCCTCCGTCAGCACCACCTTCACCGCCACCTGGATCTCCTTCACGGCGGCCAACTAATTTTTTTAGGAAGGTCCTCCATCCGTCTCCTGGGGGGGTGGGAGAGGCTGGTGCTGGAGCCGGTACCGGACCTCGGCTCGCCAGTCTCCCACACTCTTGGGTGGCCAGAGCCTCCTCCTCGCCTCGTCAGTCCACCGGCTCGCCCGCCTGTTGCTCGTGGCCCTTTCCGCCACTTCTGCCCTCTCATCGGCCCCTCGAACTTCCATTCGCCGGCATCTTCTCCTCTGTTGCTTCTTTTCCTACGTTAGGGTTGTTTTCTGTTTGTTTTTCGGGTCAAATTCTTCTGAAAGTGTCTTTTTTGGTTCTGGTTGGGAGGAGGGCCACCAGATGTGCGTCCGCTCAGCGCATCACCATCACCGGAAGTCCCCGGAGACTCAACATAAGTGAATTTACTAATAATTCCTATTTTCCAAATATCTTTAACCCTTGACTGCTCCAATGAGTTAGACACCAGATTTATAAGTGAAACATTCTCAAACTATTTATTAATAAAAAGGAGAAAAGATAAACATATAAGGAATAACAGGACAACCGTCTACCAGACTACCTAATCCCAAGATCTCATCCCACCCACTGCCAAGACACACACAAGACAAACATCAGGTAAGGGTCGGCGAGGAATAAAATGAAACTGGGGTTAAAGGGGTAGGTATGAGATGAGTCTTCACTCTGTGGTTTCAGTTCGGGGAAATATGTTCACTGGAGAGGTTCTGGTTGGCTGAATTCCGTCCTTTGACCTTAGGTTTCACCTAAGAATTCCAGGTCAGTGCAGTTCTTATCGCCGGCCACCAGGTGGTGCTGTACACAGGATGGTCAGGTCGCTGCACTTCTGCCTTTCTACCACAAAATGGAGCTTTCACCGCCCTATGGGAACAAGACAGCTCTGATCCTGGAGTTTAGCTGTTTTTCCTTGCCTGATTTTGTTACAAGATTTCTGGAGGCTGTGGTAGTATGTATTGGGGGTCATGTGGGACTGGAAGCCCTAATGTCATTGGCTGACAGATCCCGGGTCCTGGTTGGCCGTTGACCTCATACTCCGCCCTGAAGGCGAAGTATAAGAAGCCGGTGCCTTCCCCCGCAGGCCAGTTTACTATCGGGCTGCTGGGGAACAGACACGCTTAATAAAGCCTCATCGACTTCACTCTTTTCGTCTCATGGAGTCTTTGTGCGCTACAATTTATTAAGCGTGCCTACAAAGGACTATGGAGCTCAGGATCATTCCAGAATGCCTGAGGATCAGCCCCCACGCAGTGAATGCGGCAGCAGCCTTCAAACACTGGCAGACTTGCTTCGAGGCCTACCTCAGACCGACCACTGGCCGGGTCTCAGACGAACAAAAACTGCAGGTCCTGCACTCGAGGGTGAGCACGGAGATTTTCACCCTCATTGAAGACACTGACGATTTCCAGACGGCGTTCGCAGCACTGAAAAGTCTCTATGTCCGCCCAGTTAACCAAATCTACGCTCGCTACCAGCTCGCGATGAGACGGCAAGCTCCCGAAGAATCGATGGACGAATTCTACGCCGCGCTACCCGCGCCTACGGCCCCGACCGCGCGGCAGGCCATTGGGCCCCGTACGTACCCGTCGCGGCAAACCCCCCCCCCCCGGACACCCCACAGGCTTGCGCGGCCCAAACGCCGAGTCGCACCGGGGGCGCCCGCTGTTATTTCTGCGGCCAGGCGAACCACCCCCGACAACGCTGTCCGGCCCGCGCAGCCATCTGCAATAGCTGCGGGAAAAAGGGCCACTATGCGGTGGTGTGCCGATCCCGCGAGGTCGCCGCCGTCCCGGGGCCAGAGGGAGCCCTACAGGCAGTCTATGCCTCCCAACCCCCCCAGCACGCCATGTGCGACCGGCAGGCGCAGCCGCTCTGGGTCCCGACCACCGCGGCCCCGGGAGAACTGGGAGCCCTGCACGCTGCCCACGCTCCCCAACCCCCCTCCCCGCAGTCCATGTACGACCCGCCGCTGGCGCTCCCGATTTGGGTGCCGGCCAACACTCTCCACGGAGAGGAATGGGTCTTTTGCGTCCCGAACGCCACCCTCATCCCCCTCCCGCGCCCCACGCCTGACCCGCCGGCTCCGCCGACTTGGGCCCCGACCACCGCTGTCCCCGGTGAGGGAGCTCCGCACGGTCCTAGTGCTCGCCGCCCCACGCCTGTCCCGCCGGCGCCGCCGACCTGGGCCCTCACCCCCGTCCCGCGCCCCACGCCTGACCCGCCGACCTGGGCCCTCACCCCCGTCCCGCGCCCCACGCCTGACCCGCTGACCTGGGCCCTCACCCCCGTCCCGCGCCCCACGCCTGACCCGCCGACCTGGGCCCTCACCCCCGTCCCGCGCCCCACGCCTGACCCGCCGACCTGGGCCCTCACCCCCGTCCCGCGCCCCACGCCTGTCCCGCCGGCGCCGCCGACCTGGGCCCTCACCCCCGTCCCGCGCCCCACGCCTGACCCGCCGGCACAACTTACCTGGGCCCCGACCACCGCTGTCCCCGGCGAGGGAGCTCCGCGCGGTCCTAGCGCCCGCGGCCCTGGCGCTCGCAGTGAAGGAACTCCGCGCGGTCCTAGCGCTCCCCAGACCCCCCAGCACACCATGTGCGACCCGCAGACGCCGCCATTTTGGGTCCCGACCACCACGAGGGGAGGAGGGGCGCCGCCATCTTGGACCGCCCCCGACCTGTACGACGCATGGGGGCGGCCATTTTGTCCACCCCCGACGCCATCTTGTGACCCCCCAGCCACGTTCGATGTATGGGGGCAGCCATTTTGTCCATCCCCGACGCCATCTTGGACGGCAACAACGGACCACACCCCACTACTACAACCACGGCTCGCTTCGGTTACGCTCGATCAGGCTCGGCCCCGGACTCTCCAGACGACGACGACAACGGTCCTAATTAATGGCCACGAGACGCCATGCCTAGTCGACTCGGGGAGCACGGAATGTTTTATACACCCCGACACGGTAAGACGCTGTTCCTTAACTACCTACCCCAGCGCACAAAAGATTTGCCTAGCTGCAGGATCCCACTCCGTACAGATCCAGGGATTCTGCATAGTCACCCTAACGGTACAGGGGAGGGAATTCAAAAACTACAAACTTAACGTCCTTCCCCAACTCTGTGCCCCCACCTTGCTGGGCTTAGACTTCCAATGTAACCTACAGAGCCTTACGTTTAAATTCGGCGGCCCCATACCCCCACTCACTATCTGCGGCCTCGCTACCCTCAAGGTGCAACCCCCGTCCTTGTTTGCGAACCTCACCCCGGATTGCAAACCCGTCGCCACTAGGAGCAGACGGTACAGCGCCCAGGACCGGACCTTCATTCGGTCCGAAGTCCAGCGGCTACTAAAGGAGGGCATAATCCAGGCCAGCAATAGTCCCTGGAGAGCGCAGGTGGTAGTAGTGAAGACAGGGGAGAAACAAAGGATGGTCATTGACTATAGCCAGACCATCAACAGGTACACACAACTAGACGCGTACCCTCTCCCCCGCATATCCGACATGGTCAATCGGATTGCCCAGTATAAAGTCTCCACCGTGGACCTCAAGACCGCCTACCATCAGCTCCCCATCCGCCCAGGTGACCGCAAGTACACAGCCTTCGAGGCAGACGGGCGATTATACCATTTCCTACGGGTCCCTTTTGGCGTCACAAACGGGGTCTCGGTCTTCCAACGGGAGATGGACCGAATGGTTGATCAACATGGATTACGGGCCACGTTCCCGTACCGCGACAATGTAACCATCTGCGGCCACGATCAGCAGGACCACGACGCCAACCTCCAAAAATTCCTCCAGACCGCCAAAGCCTTGAACCTCACGTACAACGAGGACAAGTGCGTTTTTAGCACCGACCGGCTAGCCATTCTGGGCTACATAGTGCGCAATGGGATAATAGGCCCCGACCCCGAACGTATGCGCGGACTCATGAATTTCCCCTCCCGCACTGCCCAAAAGCCCTGAAACGCTGCCTGGGGTTCCTTTCGTACTACGCCCAGTGGGTCCCCCAGTACGCAGACAAGGCCCGCCCCCTAATACAGACCACGACTTTCCCGCTGTCGACAGAGGCTTGCCAGGCCTTCAGCCGCATCAAAGCGGACATCGCAAAGGCCACGATGCGCCATGGGGTCTTTCTAGGCGCCGAGCTGGGACCAGTCAGGAATCCCACAGTCTTTGGTGCACAGGTTCATCCGCGCCGTCACGGAGGCCCTATATGCCCAGTCTGCACAATACATCCATTTTAATGTGGGCAGAGCCCACCAGGATGCCAGGGCAGCGCGGTTCGCTGCCGTCGCCGACATGCCCCAGGGTGTAAGTCCCCCTACGAGCACCTGCAGAAGACAGGCTGCTCTACACAAACCAAAAGGGTTCCAGTCGATGAACGTGCAGCTGATATGTGACTATTAGACGCGCATCATGCATGTTCATGCCTGATACCTGGGCGGTGTGCATGATGCCTTCATCCTGGCACACTTGACGATTCCTGACATTTTTAAGACACCCTACCTGGCTGAGGGTTGGCTCCTGGGCGACAGGGGTTATCCACTGCGGCCACAGACCGATGCGGAGATCAGCTACAACAATGCCTATGCAGCAAACAGGGTAGCATGATCGAGCGGTGCTTCGGCCTCCTGAAGATGTGGTTCAATGTCTGGACCGCTTGGAGGGGCCCTCCAGTATGATGCTGAGAGGGCTGTCCTCATCGGGGCAGCCTGCTGCTTCCGACCCAACATTGTGCAGCAGAGGGGTGATGGGTTGGAGGAGGAGGATGAACACTAGTCCTCGTCCCAACGGGAAGAACGTGGGGGAGGACAAGGATAGGCAGGACATGAGGCACGATGTATGCGCCAGGCCCAACGAGCACGGGACGCTCTGATCACCTTAAGGTTCACCGGGTGTGGGGGAGGGGTGAAACTGGCCAGGGGCACAGACACCATATCCCACTGCCCCCACATACAACCCCGCTCCGTGATGCCGCACTACAGGGTGCGGGCACTGGGTTGGCATTAACACTGGGACTGAGTCCATGGGATGGAGGATGATGACAAGCCACTCTGCGATGAGCTCTGGTGCTCCGCATCGTTTGACAACTTCTGACTCCTGTCCATGGTAGCACTTTCCACCGTCCACCTGGTTGATCCCTTCATACGAGCTGACCATTCGATCACACTGTTCCATCGGACCCCTGGGGGTGACAGTGGTTGGGGGGGGGGGGTGGGGAGCTCAAGCCACCCACAACGTCCGCCCATTCCTACTCCCGGCAGGTCCCCTCTCTGGCCAGAACAGACCAATCCACCCCTCACGCCCATCTGACAGAGCACCAAAAGCAGGTTATAACAGAGTTAACCGGTCTTTGATGTGCACAACTA
This sequence comes from Scyliorhinus torazame, assembly GCF_047496885.1. NCBI lineage: Eukaryota > Metazoa > Chordata > Chondrichthyes > Carcharhiniformes > Scyliorhinidae > Scyliorhinus > Scyliorhinus torazame. The sequence goes on from NC_092714.1 coordinate 162,416,585, forward strand.
TTTACAGATACGTGCCCTAGCCCCTCTAACTAAACTGGCCTTTCACCCATGCCAACTTAACTGTTGTCTAACTTTCTGGATTTACGGACCCCATTGCTACATCTAGGTGAATCCCCAGATGATACATCAGGAGTGGAAGCGGCCTACAGTTGCCAGCCCTGTGACCCCATTGGCAGGCGTCTTCTGGGGCGATGGGTCTGTATGGGTCTGGCTGCTGCTCGGGTGTCCCAGGTGGTGTGGTGCTGCCCTATTCTGTCCACTGCCGTCCAGATGCGCCAGGGACCGGGGTGGGTGGGTGGGGGTCAGAGGTCAGAGGTGCTGCAATGTCCCGGCACCTCCAATGCTGGAGTCACCGGCACGGACCCTATCCCTCGGGGTGCCCGATGGCCCCCGGATTACTCCATGGGACAGGGTGCGAGTGGAGTTGTCCCCTGAGGTCCCACGTCACCTGCCGCTGCCAGTCCTGAAGGCCCGCTCTGGTCTCGACGAGGATCTTCATGCTGGTGGCCATGGAGCACAGGTATGGACCATCGCCGTCTGGGACAGCGCTTCTTAACCATTCACTATGCCACCACCTTCTGGGTCTGTGTCACATCAGCCAGTGACTGCGCCATCTCCCTCTGGGACTGGGCCACCTCACTCAGTGTCTGCGCCATGTTGGCCAGTGCTTGGTCAATGCCGGCGACGCTCTCAGCCATGACTCACTGTGACTGGGCCATGCTCAGAAGCGCCACTGCAATTTCCAGGTGGCTCTGTCACATGGCTGCCTGTGAGGCGGCAATCCTGTCTTGGGCCTCGTCCAGCGACTGCACAGAATGCCCCAGGCCTTGGACATGCTGATCCATAGCCGTAACCCTCACCCCAATTCCTCCACCACGGACGGCACCGGAGCGGCTTTGGCCTGGGTGGCACGCATGGGCAGCACCATCTCCTGCTCATGCATGCGGTTGGACTCTGCGACCTGCGCCTGCAGGAGCTGGATGCTGGCCGTTAACCCCTCATAGTCTCTGGCTCTGCAACTGCATCTTCCAGATGCCTGAAACCCATCTTTTGGCTTTAACTCTGGAATTAGCAGACTTTCACTTCTCTAATTTCAGAACAGAATTCTGGCTATATGCTCACGAATACTCTCACCTTAAGCTTCAATTTTGAGCTCTTCCCTGCCCTTCAGACAGAGATGCAAGACTGTTACCGACCCTTGGAAAATCGACTGGCACTTTCACATTCAAACAATCTCTTTCGCAGTTCTGATGGCTGTCTGTGCCTTTTAAAGAAAAAAGTCTCCACCGAACTAGCTTAAATGTCTCTTAAAGTGTCTAGCAAAGAGAGAGAGATGCAGGGAAATTCTCCACCACCTTCTAGCTGAGCTTCCTTCACAGAACTGAAGACAAAAGATGGAATTCTTAAGTAGATCTGCCTCGCTGGTGGAAATTTGTGACTGGCTCCACCAAACACAGGCAGCAATAGGAGAAGGCTGAGAATTCTACATTCACCAATGCTTGCCAAATCTATCGAACCAACATCACAGGTTCTGCCACAGGGTTAGTCCATTAGAACAGGGCGGTTTCAAGGTACCCGAGATCTGTAGTTTAAATGGAAATCTCAGCGTTGCAGCAGCTAGCAAGAAAATTGTGGATTAAAGTCAGGGCAGGAATTGAAATTAAAGGAAACATAGAGCACACAAAGATTTTACAACAGTATTCTAACAAGTTCATCTGGACTATTGTATTCTTGCTTGCGTTAGCAGGTGGCACTGGGAGTAATCCTTAGATTACTACCGTGAAGGTCCTGCTTTTTAATTTATTTCCTAGCTGCCTAAGTTCGGCTTTCAGGACTTCATCTCTCTTCTTCCTTATATCATTGGTACCAATATTGACCACAACCTCTGGCTTTTCACCCAACCCCAGAATGTATGCAGCTGCTCAGTGACATTCTTGACCCTGGTACTGGCGAGGCAACATACCATCCTGGTGTCACATCAGCATGGCCCTCACTTAGTGGACCAAGGTGGTAACTCCTTTGCCCCAAAGTCCATCGGAGGGCCATCTTCTCTGCCCACAATGCGCTACCTGCCCACCCCTCCTCTGCCTAAGACCCCCCAGAGGCTCCCTAACTAGGGAGATACACCCCCCCCCCCTCCCCCCACCCCTGGTACCCCATACTGGAGGGACTGCCCTCCAGAGACCCCCTCACAAAAGGGACTCTACTAGACAGACCCACCGTCTAAAGGGAGTCCCACAGGGACCCTTTGTTAGAGGCACCCCTCTGCCACAGACCATCTCTCTCCCCCTATCCCCAGAAAAGAGACCCATGTCTGGAAGCTAGAGAGCAGTCCAGACAGGGGCAGTGAAAAACATTACAGCTGTAACACTTAGCTGGAAGCTCCACTTGGACAGAGAACAGCTGTGACCTGTGTTTCAAACCCACATATCCATTAGCTGCAAGCCATTCATTCCTTTCAATGTGGACTGTGATTCACAGCTTCCCAAAAACAGCTACAGATTTGATTCATTCATCTCCCTTCATGGGTGAATGAACTTGTCAGTGGCAGAACCTCCATGTTTACAAACTTCAATGACATCAAAATGAGACAAGTGCAGTGCAATCACAAGGGGTCTGTGTTGGGGGGCCTTCCCTTTAGGCAGAGGGTCCCTATGGTGTGGGGGGTCCCAGAAGGGTCTCCCAATTACAGGGACCCCCATGGGGTGTCTCCCTATTACATGGGTCCCTGGGGGGAGTTCCCTATCACAGGAGTCCCCGGGGGAGGGGGGGGGGGGTCGTATCAACCCTGTACTTGGGGGTAGGGTAGGCACCCAGGAAATCCTGGTGAAGGGGGCTAGGGTAGGCACCCAGGAAATCCTGGTGAAGGGGGCTGCTGTGCTGGAGGGGGGGGGGGGGGGGCGGCAGTGGCCAACGACAGGACCTTGCTGTCGAGCCGCCTGCTCAAAATGGGGGCCTGATGGCGGGATCCCCCGGGAATACCACCTATTCCACGCCATTCATAAATGCATGCCAAAGAACACTGAATTAGAACAAAGAACAATACAGCACAGGAACAGGCCCTTCGGCCCTCCAAGCCTGCACCGACCATGGTACCTGCCTAAACTAAAATCGTATGCACTTACGGAGTCCGTATCCTTCCGTTCCCACCCTATTCATATTCATATTCATTTTGCTTGCCTGTTTGTGCTCTCAGGGGTTCGTAAACCAGTTGCAATTTACCTCCGGTGGGAGAACATAGTCTCCGAGATGGGGAAACAGTAACAATGTCATAAACTCCTTTCAGGAATGTTAGTGCCAAAGTGCATTATCCAGATTCCAGTAGTATGTGGATGTCATAACTTAGATGAGACTTATGGTACCAGACCGATCAGGCTCCCTGTGACCCTCGGAAGCATATGAACCACCCCGCTAAGGGGGTGGGTTTTTCTTGCATGAGCAGGATCAACCCGGATATAAAAACCCCAGCCCGGATGTGGGCCGGGAAGAGGGAATCCCTTGGCAGAGTGGAATGTATAGAGTTTCTATTGTTCAATAAAGCTTGTTTATTTTTCCTTACACTTTTGTGTGATCGATTACTCAAAAATGAGCACTGGTAACGAGGGTAAAGTGGAGTTGCAGGCGGAGCCATTTCTTCTGGACATGGGCCCCTCTTCGTAGGGCCCAAGTAACAGCCCTATCAGTTGCAGACATGAGCACATCAAGAAGTTTGAGGCGTTCGACGCAGGCAACAACAATTGCTTGCAGTATATTGAATGGATGCTCAAGCATGAATACAAAACTGTTATACGCCTAACAGCTTGCGGAATGCCCACCTATGATGTAATCGAGCTTAAAGTACCCTGGGCCCGCTGTCATTCACGGATTTAGTCACCCCGGTAGGAGAACATTTTAACCCTCAACCATCCATCATTATCCAACTTTAATACAGCTGAAGGAACTTCGGGAGAGTCTCTAACGGACCTTTTGGCCTGCTTTCGAAACCTCGCAGAGTTTTGCGAATACAAGGCTCCACTGTCCAAGATACTGCGGGATAGACAGGCCTGCGGTATCCGCAATATGGCAACCCAGCGTAGGTTACTGGCTGAACCACAACTGGACCTCAAGAGGGCCACAGCGATAGCCTTATCACGTGAATGTGTGGAACAGGTCATACAAGAGTTGCAGGGGACGGAGGTCTTCAGTTTGGGCAGCAACTCCCCCCTCAAGAGCACGCCTCCTCGACCGAACAATTCCGACCCTCGCTTGGGTGGCTACTTGCCGAGAGTTGGACGGAACTTCTCTTGCGACTCGGACTAGGAGGAGTCCGACTCCAGTGCTGCTCCGTAGTGATCACATCTAATAATAATAATCTTTATTGTCATAAGTAGGCTTACATTAACACTGCTATGAAGTTACTGTGAAAAGCCCCTAGTTGCGACATTCCAGCGCCTGTTCGGGTACATGGGGAGAATTCAGAATGTCCAGATTATCTAACAGCACGTCTTTCGGGACTTGTGGGAGGAAACCGAAGTACCCGGAGGGAACCCACACAGACATGGGGAGAACGTGCAGACTCCACATAGATAGTGACCCAAGCTGGGAATTGAACCTGGGACCCTGGAGCTGTGAAGCAACAATGCTACCGACTGCTACCGTGCTGCGAGTCGGCTTCCCACCTGTCACCCCGCACGGTATGGCTGCCCTGGTCCCGCACATACTTCATGGAAGAACCTGAGGATGATTGCCAGCATCTCCACAACAAAGGTGGAGCGTGCGGTCACTGCGTGTCACCTGGCACCCGATCCTGAAGGGACTGGATATGGGTGCCGCCGTCTCGTTTATTGGCAGAAGCACATTTGAATGGATTCAGACTGGAGTACACCCCTTGTTCTTAAAAGACACCAAGACCTGTTTGGCCACCGACAACAGGGAACCACTGGTGATTGTTGGAACGACATGGTCCCTGTTATCTACGGGCAGCAGTCTGCGAGCCTGCTTTTGGTCGTGGTGTGGGGCAGTGGCCCCAGTTTGCTTGGGCAAGACTTCTTGCAGCACCTCCATCTCGATTGGCAGCAGGTGTTTCAGATGTGCTCCGGGTGCCCCGCATGCATTCCTAGCGAAATACCCAAAAGTTTTTCAAACTGGTCTGGGTATCATTTGCAGGCATTGCAAGAAATTGCGTGGATCCGTCTGCCCCCACCTGGTTCCATACACACTGCGGCCTAAAGTGGACGTGGAAATCGATCCATTTGAAAGTCTTGGCATTATCCGACCGGAGAAGTTTGCAGATTGGGCAGCACCGGTCATTCCCATAGTGAAACCAGACAGCACCATGCACCTTTGTGGGGGATGACCATGAACCGGGCTTTCAAGTTGGATCATCACCCCATGCCAAGGATTGAGGATTTCTACTGAGCTAAACTCAGTGGAGGGCTTTCTTTCACGAAACTCGAAATGAGCTATGCTCAGCTCCAGTTGGTGCTGGAACCAGAATCTCAAAAGTACATGAGGGTGAACACCTACCAGGGATTGTACGAACACATTAGGTTGCTGGTCAGGGTATCATTGGCCTGTGCCATATTTCAGCACATAATGGAGAACATATTACATGATGGTTTACCTGGATGTACTGGTCACCAGGATATCGGACCAAGAACACCTGGCCAACATCGACGATCTGCTCCGTCGCTTTGAGGGCACTGGTGTTCGACTACATCAAGATAAATCTGTGTTCCACGTCCAAGAGGTAACTTACTTCTGCTACCACATGGACTGGGTTGGCCTGTACCCAGTCACAGATAAGGTGTGAGCCATCCGACAGTCCCCCGCTCTGGAAGGGGCTGCAGACTCAGTTCATTTCTGGAATTGATCAAGTAATATGGCAAGTTCATCCTGGGCTTTGTGCATTTTTGGCCTCACTGAACCAGCTCCTGAAGAAGAGCCAGGCTTGGACGTGGGGTCCGCCGCAGCAGATGGCGTTTGCAGAGGTGAAGCTCTCTTCTTCCCGACTGTTCACCCGTTACAACCCTGCAAGGTCGCTCGTGGTCACATGCAATTAATCACCCTATGACATAGAACATAGAACAGTACTGCACAGAACAGGCCCTTCGGCCCTCAATGTTGTGCCGCGCTTTGTCTGAAACCAAGATCAAGCTATCCCACTCCCTGTCATTCTGGTGTGCTCCATGTGTCTATCCAATAACCGCTTGAAAGTTCCTAAAGTGTCTTGACTCCACTATCACAGCAGGCAGTCCATTCCACACCCGAACCACTCTGAGTAAAGAACCTACCTCGGACATCCCTCCTAATCTCCCACCCTGAACCTCATAGTTATGCCCCCTTGTAACAGCTACATCCACCCGAGGAAATAGTCTCTGAACGTCCACTCTTATCTATCTCCCTCATCATCTTATAAACCTCTATTAAGTCGCCTCTCATCCTCCTCCGCTCCAAAGAGAAAAGCCCTAGCTCCCTCAATCTTTCCTCATAAGACCTGCACTCCAAACCCAGGCAGCATCCTGGTAAATCTCCTTTGTACCCTTTCCAATGCTTCCACATCCTTCCTATAGTGAGGTGACCAGAACTGCACACAATATTCTAAATGTGGTCATGTACAGTTGCAGCATAACCACACGGCTCTTAAACTCAAGCCCCCTGTTAATAAACGCTAACACAAAATATAGGCATTCTTCACGGCTCTATCCACTTGAGTGGCAACCTTCCGAGATCTGTGGACATGAACCACAAGATCTCTCTGTTCCTCCACATCCCTCAGAACCCTGCCGTTGACCCTGAAATCCGCATTCAAATTTTTCCTACCACAATGAATCACCTCGCACCTATCAGGGTTAAACTCGATCTGCCATTTTTCGGCCCAGCTCTGCATCATATCAATGTCTCTTTGCAGCCTATAACAGCCCTCCACCTCATCAACTACTCCACCAATCTTGATGTCATCAGCAAATTCACTGACCCACCCTTCAGCACCCTCCTCCAAGTCATTGATAAAAATCACAAATAGCAGAGAACCCAGCACTGATCCCTGTGGTACACCACTGGTAACTGGTCTCCAGTCTGAACATTTTTCATCCACCACCACCACCCTCTGTCTTCTATGTGATAGCCAGGTAACTTATCCAATTGGCTAAATTTCCTTCTATCCCACACCTCCTTACTTTCTTCATGAACCGACCATGGGGAATCTCATCAAATGCCTTACTAAAATCCATGTATACGACGTCAACTGCTCTACCTTCATCGACAGACTTAGTTACCTCTTCAAAGAATTTAATCAAATTTGTGAGGCAAGACTTACCCTTCACGAATCCGTGTTTACTATCCCGGATTAAGCTGCATCTTTCCAAATGGTAATCAATTCTATCCTTCAGGACCTTTTCCATTAACTCACCGACCACCGAAGTAAGACTAACTGGCCTACAATTACCAGGGTCATTCCTATTCCCTTTCTTGAACAGAGGAACAACATTCGCCACTCTCCAGTCCTCTGGCACTATCCCCATGGACAGCGAGGGCCCAAAGATCAAAGCCAAAGGCTCTGCAATCTCATCCTTTGCCTCCCAAAGAATCCTTGGGTATATCCCATCTGGCCCAGGGGATTTGTCGACCCTCAGGTCTTTCACAATTGCTAATACATCCTTCCTCAGAACATCTACTTCCTCCAGCCTACCCGCCTGAATCACACTCTCATCCTCAAAAACATGGCCCCTCTCCTTTGTGAACACTGAAGAAAAGTATTCATTCAACGCCTCTCCTATTTCTTCTGACTCCATGCACAAGTTCCCACTACTGTCCTTGACTGGCCCTACCCTCACCCTGGTCATTCTTTCCTTTCTCACATAAGAATAAAAAGCCTTGGGGTTTTCCTTGATCCGACTCGCCAAGGACTTCTCATGCCCCCTCCTCGCTCTCCTAAGCCCTTTTTTCAGCTCATTCCTTGCTACCTTGTAACCCTGAAGCGACCCTACAGAACCTTGTTTTCTCATCCTTGCATACTCTTTCTTTTTCCTCGTGACAAGACATTCAACCTCTTTTGTGAACCATGGTTCCCTCACACGGCCAATTCCTTCCTGCCTGACCGGGACATACCTATCAAGGACACATAGAATCATAGAATCAGAGAAGTTTACAGCATAGAAACAGGCCCTTCGGCCCAACCAGTCCATGCCGCCCAGTTTTTACCATTAAGCAAGTCCCAGTTGCCCGCACTTGGCCCATAACCCTCTATACCCATCTTACCCATGTAACTATCTAAATGCTTTTTAAAAGACACAATTGTACCCGCCTCTACTACTACCTCTGGCAGCACATTCCAGACACTCACTACCCTCTGAGTGAAGAAATTGCCCCTCTGGGCCCTTCTGAATCTCTCCCCTCTCACCTTAAACCTATGCCCTCTAGTTTTAGACTCCCCTACCTTTGGGAAAAGATGTTGACTATCTACCTTATCTATGCCCCTCATTATTTTATAGACCTCTATAAGATCACCCCTAAGCCTCCTACGCGCCAGGGAAAAAAGTCCCAGTCTATCCAGCCTCTCCTTATAACTCGAACCATCAAGTCCCGGTGACATCCTAGTAAATCTTTTCTGCACTCTTTCTAGTTTAATAATATCCTTTCTATAATAGGGTGACCAGAACTGCACACGGTATTCCAAGTGTGGCCGTACCAATGTCTTGTACAACTTCAACAAGACGTCCCAACTCCTGTATTCAATGTTCTGACCAATGAAACCAAGCATGCCGAATGCCTTCTTCACCACCCTGTCCACCTGCGACTCAACCTTCAAGGAGCTATGAACCTGTACTCCTAGATCGCTTTGTTCTATAACTCCTCCCAACGCCATACCATTAACTGAGTAGGTCCTGGCCTGATTCGATCTGCCAAAATGCATCACCTCACATTTATTTGTTCCTTGTATTTGCAGTATTTGTTCCTTGAACAAGCTCCACTTTTCACTTGTGCCTTTCCCTGACAGTTTCTGTTCCCATCTTATGCTCCCTAATTCTTGCCTGATCGCATCATAATTATCCCTCCCCCTATTATAAACCTTGCCCTGCCGTATGGCCCTATCCCTCTCCATGTGAAAGACACCGAATTGTGGTCACTATTTCCAAAGTGCTCTCCCACAAACAAATCTAATACTTGGCCCGGTTCATTACCCAGTACCAAATCCAATGTGGCCCCCCCTCTTGTCGGCCTATCCACATATTGTGTCAGGAAACCCTCCTGCACACACTGTACAAAAACTGCCCCATCCAAACTGTTCGACCTATAGAGGTTCCAATCAATATTTGGAAAGTCACCCATGACAACTACCCTGAGACCTCCACACCTATCCATAATCTGTTTTGCAATTTCTTCCTCCACATCTCTATCACTATTTGGGGGCCTATAGAAAACTCCTAACAAAGTGACTGCTCCTTTCCTATTTCTAACTTCGGCCCAAATTACGTCAGTAGGCAGATCCCCTTCAAACTGCCTTTCTGCAGCCGTTAAACTATCCTTGATTAACAATGCAACTCCTCCGCCTCTTTTACCACCTTCCCTACTCTTACCGAAACATTCATACCCGGAACTTCCAACAACCATTCCTGTCCCTGTTCTAACCATGTCTCCGTAATGGCCACAACCTCGTAGTCCCAAGTACCAATCCATGCTCCAAGTTCACCTCCTTATTCCGGATGCTCCTTGCATTGAAGTAGACACACTTCAACCCACCTTTCTGTCTGCCGGTACACTCCTGCGACCTTGATACCCTCCTCCGTACCTCACTTCTCTCGACACTGGCTTCTGGAACACTGCTCGTTTTCCCAGCCTCCTGACAAATTAGTTTAAACCCCCCCGAAGAGCCGTAGCAAATTTTCCTCCCAGGATATTGGTGCCTCTCTGGTTCAGGTGCAAACCATCCTGTCTGTACTGGTCCCACCTTCCCCAGAATGTGCTCCAATTATCCAAGTAACTGAAACCCTCCCTCCTCCACCATCCCTGTAGCCACCTGTTTGTCTGCACTCTCTCCCTGTTCCTCACCTCACTAGCACGTGGCACCGGCAACAAACCAGAGATGACAACATGGTTTGTCCTGGCTCTCAGCTTCCACCCTAGCTCCCTAAATTCCTGTTTTAAATCCCCGTCCCTTCTCTTACCTATGTCGTTGGTACCGATGTGTACCACGACTTGTGACTGCTCCCCCTCCCCTTTAAGGATTTTGAAAACACGGTCTGAGACGTCATGGACCCTGGCACCCGGGAGGGAACATACCATCCGTGAGTCTCTTTCGCTGCCACAGAACGGGTAGAGGCTTTCCGTCTGCAGAAACAGTTTCTAGTTTCCCACGGGTAGGAATTTGGTTCAACTGTTGCAGACATATAAACTGTCAGAATATATGTCGGCTGGGGTCGGAAACGAGTCGGGGTGTTCAACAACGTACGCTATGTTTGCCAGTTCTGCTGCCTGTGAGCCTAAATGTCCTGGCAATTTTAACGAAATCTCTTCTAGCGTCTCTGCGCGTCCTCTACATAAATACCGCAACCGGTAATTCTTTTTCCGTTTAAAACTGTGGATGAGCCATCCACATAGATTCTAAGGGGTGCGCATGTGTCTGTGGGCTGGTGTCTCTGGGTGTAGTACCTGCTTTCGGGGGAGCTGACTTCGGTACAAAGGGTCCTGTATTGTGTTTAGTGGAGATGATTTCACCCCTGTGGGGTGCCTGCGTAGTGTAAATTGTCAGCGAGGATAGTGTGGGTCTTTGTCCTCTTAACTGTTATGTCCCGTCCCTGTAAGAGAAGGGTACAACGGGCTGCGCGGATCTGGCTGACTGCACTATCCTTAAGTCTACCATCAAGTAGGAGTTGTATTGGGGTGTGTTCAGTTAGAATGGTGATGGGATTGAGTCCTGTAATGTAGGCAAAGTATTGTACTGCCCAGAAACCTGCGAGCAGGTGCCTTTCGCAGGCAGAAAATCCTTGCTCAACTGGATCTAATACTCGTGAGGTGTATGCCACGGGGCCCAATCGATCATGTCGTTCTTGGAGGAGCACGGCCGAAAGTGTTCAGTCGGTACTTGCGACCTCAATTGCATATAGGGAAAGTGGATCTGGGACCTGTAATGCTGAGGGCTCTTTTTAAAGCATCCACGGCATCCGTGTGCTGTGGAAGCCATTCCCAAGGTGCTTGCTTCTTGAGTAGTTCGGGTAGGGGGGCTGCCTTTGTGGCAAAACTGTCGATGTGGTTTCGGCAGTAGCCAACCAGTCCTAGAAATGACCGGAGGGCTGTGACATTATGGGGCAGGGGTAATTTGACGATCGAGTCAATTCTTTTCTGCTCGATCTCACGTTTGCCATGTGTGATTACTGTACCTGAGTAAATCACTTTTTCCTGTGAAATCTGGGCCTTCTTGGGGTTCACTTTACAGCCAATTTGTTGTAGGAGTCCTAATAATTCGTCGAGAAGCGAAATGTGCTCTCCCTTTGTGTCAGTCTGTAGAAGCAGATCATCTACATATTGGACCAGACAATCGGGTCGGGAAAATTTAGCTAAACCATTTGCCAGCTGTCGGTGGAAAATGGAGGGGGAGTTGTGGAAACCTTGTGGAAGGCACGTCCACGTACATTGTTGTCCCTGGAAGGGGAAAGCAAATTTGTATTGGCACACTTTACCCAATGGAATGGATCAAAAGCCATTGCTAATGTCCAAAACTGAAATCAATTTTGACTGTAGTCCCTGTTTGAGCATGGTCTTGGGACTCGTGGCTACGGTGGGGACTGCTACTGGGGTTACTTTGTTCAGTTCCCGGTAATCAATGGTCAGTCGCCATGATCCATCGGGTTTCCTGACGGGCCAAATTGGTGCATTATTCGTGGAGGCTACTGATCGGAGTACGCCTTGATCAAGCAAACTCTATATCACTTTTGAGATTTCTCCCTCTGCTTCTTGGGGAAAACCGTACTGCTTTTGGGGACTGGGGTCGGGACCTGTAGTATTCACTAAGCCAGCGATCTTGCCACAGTCGTGTTTGTGCTGTGCAAATGCTGCTTTGTGTTTTTGTACTACTTCCTTAACTTGTTTGTCCTAACTAATGGCTCGAGGGTCGAACCAGAAGTCTGCTACTGCGCTGATCCGATTTTCATACTCTCCAACTGTGAGCGTGGCGGGAGCTCGTGCTGCCTTTGCCATTCTCCACACCCATTTATTCACTGGATCGAATGAGAGATTGTGGGAGCTCATAAAATCAATGCCTAAAATGTGTTCGGCTGATTGGGGTAGATTGACCAGAACTACGAGGTGTTTTGTTTTAATGTTCCCTATCTGGATTGCTACAGGGGCTGTCTTGTGTCCCTGTTGTAAATGCCCTGTGAAACCGCTGAGTGTAATGGTGTCCGTGATGGGCCATGTGTCTCGCTGAAACATGGTGGAGGAATTGAGCGTGGTGCGGGACCCTCCTGTGTCCCAAAGTAATTCTACGGGGTGTCCACGGACTGTGCCTGCCACTACCGGTCTACCGGACTTGTCCCACAGGGTGTCGCAGACCCAAGTTGGGGAGCCCGAACACCGTCAGTCGGTGCCGTTCATATATGCGTTCTCAGAACGGGCGCTAACACTGTGAATTGACTTTGCCCTATTCTTATTTAGGGTGCCTGTCTGCTGGTTTCTCTGCTGCTTCTGGGGCGCATTACATTCTCGTGCATAGTGTCCTAATTGGCCGCAATTTTAACACTCCTGGTATTTGGTTTGCTGTGGGCTGTTCCTTCCCTCATTTACCCATGCAGGGTTCAGGTGCGTCCTAACTGGATGCATGTCTGCCTGCTCTTCCTCTGCTTTATTAACCGCTGTTTTGCCTTGGATGGACCGTTCCCAAGTGCGGGACAATCTTTTCAAAACCCATTTCTCCTTGTGGGCCTCGTCCGAGGGGTTGTAATTTGCGCCAGCTCTCTGTCCTGCCTCATGAGAGGCTAGGATGCAGGTCCATTTGGCCACATTATCTGGGATCTGGGGCCAAATGGGTGTGGGCTAACTCTCCAAACACTGCAGTAAAATGTATTCACAAGCGTCCAGCAAACGCTGTGGGGTGCTCTGTCTTTTGCCTACACTTGTTTAGGCCTTCTACAGGGTCTCCTTTGTTACAGCCGATCGCATCTAGGATCGCTGTGTGCATTTCTTGGAGTATGCCTCCTCCGACGTTTTGTGTGTCGGGAAGGGTCGACTGAAGGGTCGAGGCTTAAAACTGTGAGCTTCACTTGCTCCTTTTCATCCAGGCTGTACATGGTCGCCTGCTGTTTTACTCTTGCAAAGAACTGATGGGGGTCTGCTGTGGGTAGGAACGGTGTTATTTTATCACACGCGTCCCGTAATTCAGTGATGGTTAACAGGGTAGTGTATAGGAAATCTGGGTCTCCTTCTGTTGTGGCCCTGCGCTGTGTGGTTACAGGGTTCATAGGGGTGTGTTCTGCCTGTGCAGTGGGGGGTTGGGGTGCTTTTCGTTTCTGGGGTCTGTGCTGTGTACATGTCCCATGTATATATCTATGGGCAGTCTCATTTAACTCCTTCCAATCGGGGCTAATTTTTGGTCTAACTGGGGTCCAAACGTGCTCTGGAACCCATTCTGAACACAAATCAGAGATTGCAATTCTGCAATTTGCTTCCGGCACTTTGCGTGATCTACCGAGCCCTGCCTTTGTTCCGTTGTGGAAATGTGGAGTGCTCATGGGGCTGCTTTTAAATCGTTACACTGTTTTTGTAACTGCTCAACCTGTTGTTCGGTTTCCTGTCTTACTAACACCGCGCGATGCGTGTCTTAAAGAACAAAGAATGTTACAGCACAGGAACAGGCCCTTCGGCACTCCCAGCCTGCGCCGATCCAGATCCTTTATCTAAACCTGTCGCCTATTTTCCAAGGATCTATTTCCCTCAGTTCCCCGCCCGTTCATATATATGTCTAGATGCATATTAAATGATGCTATCGTGCCCGCCTCTACCACCTCCGCTGGCAAAACGTTCCAGGCACCCACCACCTTAAACGTTCCCCCTCTCACCTTGAAATCTTGACCCCTTGTAATTGACACTCCCACTCTTGGAAAAAGCTTGTTGCTATCCACCCTGTCCATACCATAATTTTGTAGACCTCAATCAGGTCCCCCCTCAACCTCTGTCTTTCCAATGAAAACAATCCTTATCTACTCAACCTTTCTTCATAGCTAGCACCCTCCATACCAGGCAACATCCTGGTGAACCTCCTCTGGTGTCTCTCTAAAGCATCCACATCCTTCTGGTAATGTGGCGACCAGAACTGCACACAGTATTCCAAATGTGGCCTAACCAAAGTCCTATACAACTGGAACATGACCTGCCGACTCTTGTACTCAATACCCCGTCCGATGAAGGCAAGCATGCTGTATGCCTTCTTGACCACTCTTATCGACCTACGTTGCCACCTTCAGGGTACAATGAACCTGAACTCCCAGATCTCTCTGTACATCAATTTTCCCCAGGACTCTTCCATTGACCGTATAGTCCGTTCTTGAATTAGATCTTCCACAATGCATCACCTCGCATTTGGCTGGATTGAACTCCATCTGCCATTTCTCTGCCCAACTCTCCAATCTATCTATATTTTCTGTATTCTCTGACAGTCCTCCTCGCTATCTGCTACTCCACCAATCTTAGTATCATCTGCAAACTTGCTAATCCGACCACCTATACCTTCGTCCAGATCATTTATGTATATCACAAACAACAGTGGTCCGAGCACGGATCCCTGTGGAACCTTTCTCCATTTTGAGACACTCCCTTCCACCACTACTTTCTGTCTCCTGTTGCCCAGCCAGTTCTTTATCCATCTAGCTAGTACACCCTGAACCCCATACGACTTCACTTTTTCCATCAACCTGCTATGGGAAACTTTATCAAACGCCTTACTGAAGTCCATGTATATGACATCTACAGCCCTTCCCTCATCAATTAACTTTGTCACTTCCTCAAAGACTTCTATTAGCTTTGTAAGACATGACTTTCCCTGCACAAAACCATGCTGCCTATCACTGATAAGTTTATTTTCTTCCAAATGTGAATAGATCCTATCCCTCAGTATCTTCTCCAACAGTTTGCCTACCACTGACGTCAAGCTCACAGGTCTATAATTCCCTGGATTATCCCTGCTACATTTCTTAAACAAAGGGACAACATTAGCAATTTTCCAGTCCTCCGGGACCTCACCCGTGCTCAAGGATGCTGCAAAGATATCTGTTAAGGCCCCAGCTATTTCGTCCCTTGCTTCCCTCAGTAACCTGGAATAGACTCCATCCGGACCTGGGGACTTGTCTGCCTTAATGCCTTTTAGAATACCCAAAACTTCCCCCTTCCTTATGCCGACTTGACCTAGAGTATTTACACATCCATCCCTAGCCTCAACATCTGTCATGTCCCTCTCCTTGGTGATTACCGATGCAAAGTACTCATTAAGAATCTCACCCATTTCCTCTGACTCCACGCATAAATTCCCTCTTTTGTCTTTGAGTGGGCCAATCCTTTCTCTAGTTACCCTCTTGCTTCTTATATACGATTAAAAGGCTTTGGGATTTTCCTTTACCCTGTCAGCCGAAGATATTTCATGACCCCTTTTAGCCCTCTTTATTGCCCGTTTGAGATTTGTCCTACTTTCCCGATATTCCTCCAAAGCTTCATCAGTTTTAAGTCACCTAGATCTTATGTATGCTTCCTTTTTCATCTTAGCTAGTCTCACAATTCCACCCGTCATCCATGGTTCCCGAATCTTGCCATTTGTACCCCTCATTTTCACAGGGACATGTCTGTCCTGCACTCTAATCCACCTTTCCTTAAAAGACTCCCACATTTCAAATGTGGATTTACCCTTAAACAGCTGCTCCCAATCCACATTCCCTAGCTCCTGCCGAATTTTGTTATAGAATCATAGAATCATAGAAGTTTACAGCATGGAAACAGGCCCTTCGGCCCAACCAGTCCATGCCGCCCAGTTTTTACCATTAAGCTAGTCCCAGTTGCCCGCACTTGGCCCATAACCCTCTATACCCATCTTACCCATGTAACCATCTAAATGCTTTTTGAAAGACACAATTGTACCCGCCTCTACTACTACCTCTGGCAGCCCATTCCAGACACTCACTACCCTCTGAGTGAAGAAATTGCCCCTCTGGGCCCTTCTGAATCTCTCCCCTCTCACCTTAAACCTATGCCCTCTAGTTTTAGACTCCCCTACCTTTGGGAAAAGATGTTGACTATCTACCTTATCTATGCCCCTCATTATTTTATAGACCTCTATAAGATCACCCCTAAGCCTCCTACGCTCCAGGGAAAAAAGTCCCAGTCTATCCAGCCTCTCCTTATAACTCAAACCATCAAGTCCCGGCAACATCCTAGTAAATCTTTTCTGCACTCTTTCTAGTTTAATAATATCCTTTCTATAATAGGGTGACCAGAACTGCACACAGTATTCCAAGTGTGGCCGTACCAATGTCTTGTACAACTTCAACAAGACGTCCCAACTCCTATATTCAATGTTCTGACCAATGAAACCAAGCATGCCGAATGCCTTCTTCACCACCCTGTCCACCTGCGACTCAACCTTCAAGGAGCTATGAACCTGTACTCCTAGATCTCTTTGTTCTATAACTCTCCCCAACGCAATACCATTAACTGAGTAGGTCCTGGCCTGATTCGATCTGCCAAAATGCATCACCTCACATTTATCTAAATTAAACTCCATCTGCCATTCGTCGGCCCACTGGCCTAATTGATCAAGATCCCGTTGCAATCCTAGATAACCTTCTTCACTATCCACTGTGCCACCAATCTTGGTGTCATCTGCAAACTTACTAACCATGCCTCCTAAATTCTCATCCAAATCATTAATCTAAATCACAAATAACAGTGGACCCAGCACCGATCCCTGAGGCACACCACTGGTCACAGGCCTCCAGTTTGAAAAACAACCCTCTACAACCACCCTCTGTCTTCTGTCGTCCAGCCAATTTTGAATCCAATTGGCAACCTCACCCTGGATCCCGTGAGCTTTAACCTTCTGCAACAACCTACCATGCGGTACCTTGTCAAAGGCTTTGCTAAAGTCCATGTAGACAACGTCTACTGCACTGCCCTCATCTACCTTCTTGGTCACCCCCTCAAAAAACTCAATCAAATTTGTGAGACATGATTTTCCACGCACAAAGCCATGCTGACTGCCCCGAATCAGTCCTTGCCTCTCTAAATGCTTGTCTCTCAGAATACCTTCTAGCAACTTACCTACTACAGACGTGAGGCTCACCGGTCTGTAGTTCCCAGGCTTTTCCCTGCTGCCCTTCTTAAACAAGGGCACAACATTCGCTCCTCTCCAATCTTCAGACACCTCACCTGTGGCTGCCGATGATTCAAATATCTCTGTTAGGGGACCCGCAATTTCCTCCCTAGCCTCCCACAACATCCTGGGATACATTTCATCAGGTCCTGGGGATTTATCTACCTTGATGCGCTTTAAGACTTCCAGCACCTCCTCTGTAATATGCACACTTCTCAAGACATCACTATTTATTTCCCTTAGTTTCCTAACCTCCATGCCTTTCTCCACCGTGAATACCGATGAGAAATATTCATTCAGGATCTCACCCAACTCTTGTGGCTCTGCACATAGATGTCCTTGTTGATCCTTAAGAGGCCCTACTCTGTCCCTAGTTACTCTTTTTCCCTTAATGTATCTGTAGAAGCTCTTTGGATTCTCCTTTGCATTATTTGGCAAGCAATTTCATGTCCCCTTTTTGCTCTCCTGATTTCCCTCTTAACTCTATTTCGACAATCTCTATACTCTTCAAGGGATCCACTTGATCCCAGTTGTTTATGTACGTCATATGCCTCCTTCTTCTTTTTGACCAGAGTATCAATATCTCGAGTCATCCAGGGTTCCCTACTTCTACCAGCCTTGCCCTTCACTCTAAAGGGAATGTGCTTACCCTGAACCCTGGTTAACACATTTTTAAAAGCCTCCCATTTATCAGCCGTCCCTTTGCCTGCCAACAGCCTCCCCCAATCTACCTCTGAAAGTTCCTGTCTGATACCATCAAAATTGGCCTTGCCCCAATGAAGAATTTTAACTCTTGGGCCAGACCTATCATTCTCCATAGCTATCTTAAAACTAATGGAGTTATGGTCACTTGTCCCAAAGTGATCCCTCACTAACACTTCTGTCACTTGCCCTTCCTTATTTCCCAAGACGAGGTCAAGTTTTGCCCCCTCTCTAGTCGGTCCATCCACATACTGAATGAGAAATTCCTCCTGAATACACTCAACAAATTTCCCTCCATCCAAGCCCCTAATGCTATGGCTGTCCCAGTCAATGTTGGGAAAGTTAAAGTTCCCTACTATTACCACCCTATTTTTCTTGCAGCTATCTGTAATCTCCTTACATATTTGCTCCTCAATTTCCCGCTGACTATTTGGGGGCCTGTAGTACAGTCCTATCAAGGTGATCTCTCCCTTCTTATTTTTCAGTTCCACCCATATAGACTCAGTGGGCGAACCCTCGGATATATCCCCTCTAAGTACTGCCGTGATGTTCTCCCTAATCAAAAACGCCACCCCCCCTCCTCTCTTACCTCCTGTTCTATCCTTTCCATAGCATCTGTACCCCGGAACATTGAGCTGCCAGTCCTGCCCCTCCCTTAGCCATGTTTCAGTCATAGCTATAATATCCCAGTCCCATGTGCCCATCCATGCCCTGAG
Organism: Scyliorhinus torazame; assembly: GCF_047496885.1. Classification (NCBI taxonomy): domain Eukaryota; kingdom Metazoa; phylum Chordata; class Chondrichthyes; order Carcharhiniformes; family Scyliorhinidae; genus Scyliorhinus; species Scyliorhinus torazame. The sequence goes on from NC_092714.1 coordinate 162,435,329, forward strand.
TTCATCCGCTTTGCCCGTCAGGCCCCTTGCATTGAAATAAATGCAGTTTAATGTCGACTTTCCTTGCTCTCTGCCCTGCTTTCTCTGGTCATGCTTTACACACTCTCCCTTCCTGCCTTTTGTTTCCGTCCCCACTGACTTCCTACATCGGTTCCCATCCCCCTGCCACATTATACTTGGCCTTTCCCCAATTTAGCACTCTTCCTTTAGGACCATTCTCGTCTTTGTCCATGAGTATTCTAAAACTTACGGAATTCTGATTGCTATTCCCAAAGTAATCACCGACTGAAACTTCAACCAGCTGTCCAGTATGACTCCTTCCCGAGTTGGACTATTTACATACTGCTCTATAAACTCTCCTGGATGCTCCTTACAAATTCTTCTCCATCTACGCCTCCAATACTACAGGAGTCCCTTTCAATGTTGGGGAAATTAAAATCTCCCTCACGACCACCCTATTGCTCCTACATTTTTCTATAATCTGTCTACACATTTGCACCTCTACTTCACGCTTGCTTTTGGGAGGCCTGTAGTAAAGTCCCAACAATGTTACTGCACCCTTCCTATTTCTTTGCTCTACCCATATTGCCTCACTCGAATCCTCCATCGTGCCAGTCTTTTTCCCGCGCTTCTGTGCAGCAGAGTCAGCCACGGTGCCATGAGCCTGGCTACTACTGCCTTCCCCTGGTGAGTCATCTCCCCCAACAGTTTCCAAAATGGTATACCTGTTTTGGAGGGAGATGACCACAGGGGACACCTGCACTGCCTTCCTGCTCTTTCTCTGCCTTTTGGTCACCCATCCCCTGTCTCCCTCACCAATCCTAATCTGCGGTGGACCAACTCACTGAACGTGCTATCCACGACCTCCTCAGCAACGCGGATGCTCCAAAGTGAGTCCATCCGCAGCTCCAGAGCCATCATATGGTCTAACAGGAGCTGCAGCTGGACACACTTCCTGCACATGAAGGAGTCAGGGGCATCGGCCACGTCCCTGAACTTCCACATTGAGCACGAGGAGCATAACACGGGTCTGGGATCTCCTGCCATTTTTACACTTTACCGTAACTGATTACAAATATAATATCAAATAATGAATAAGTGAAAGGAATAAAGATTTTACTTACCAATCACAATACTTACCAACACACGAAGAGTTAAATTTCTCCCAGCTACTGCTAATTCGAGCACTTTGCTTACCAGCCAATCAGGTCACTGCTTTGCTGTGATGTCACTCTTCAAGGTAAGTTTTTAAAGAGGTAAACTTACCTTCCCGACAGACCCCTGGTCACTGCCCCCGCCAAAAATCTGAAGGCCGCTTCTCCTGCAAGGTAAGTTTTTAAAGAGGTAAACTTACTGTAGCGCACAAAGACTCCGTGAGACGAATAGAGTGAAGTCGATGAGGCTTTATTAAGCGTGTCTGTTCCCCCGCAGCTCGATAGTAGAATAGCCTGCGGGGGAGGACTCCGGCTTCTTATACTCCGCCTTCAGGGCGGAGCTAGAGGTCAACGGCCAACCAGGACCCGGGATCTGTCAGCCAATGACATTAGGGCTTCCAGTCCCACATGACCCCTAATACATACTACCACATTCACCCCTTGTCAAAAATGAACCCGGCGGGGTGATGCTTCGCATGGTGGTAAGGGTTTACAGGGCTGGTCCTGGGAGGAAAACATTCACATGGCAATACAGTATGTACAATTTTGTCCTGTTTCAACTATTTACAGAGGGTATCGGGAGAAAAGCAAAATGTTCTTGTGAAAAGTCCATATATTGATTTAGATCGACGCCACGAGTCGGTCGGGCGGTCTGGTCGTCCGTGTCGATCGCCTCGGCCCCGGTGGTGGTGGTGGTGCTTGTACCGGTGTTGTCGTCTACGGGAGCCTTACGGTTTCAGCTTGGGCTTTATTCTTGGTCGGGCCTGAGGGGAGGGGAACCGATCCTCCTGGGAAGGGGCGGTCGCGGGGTGCGGCGGTGGCAGGAAGGGGGGGGGTTGGGTGAATGGTGTCGGGGGGGTGTGTGTGTTGCCGGCGGGCGCCAGATCCCGCAGGGAGACCGTGTCCTGTCGGCTGTCGGGGTACTCCGCGTAAACGTACTGCGGGTTCGCGTGGAGGAGGTGAACCCTTTCGACCAACGGGTCCGCCTTGTGTGCCCGCACATGCTTTCGGAGCAAGATGGGTCCTGGGGCCGCCAGCCAGGTCGGCAGCGACGTTCCAGAGGAGGACCTCCTAGGGAAGACAAGGAGACGCTCATGAGGCGTTTGATTAGTGCTCGTACATAATAGCGACTGGATGGAGTGGAGAGCGTCCGGGAGGACCTCCTGCCACCGTGAAACTGGGAGGTCCCTGGACCGTAGGGCCAGTAGGACGGTCTTCCAGACCGTGCCGTTCTCCCTCTCTACTTGCCCGTTCCCCCGGGGGTTGTAGCTGGTCATCCTGCTTGAGGCTATGCCCTTGCTGAGCAGGAACTGGCGCAGCTCGTCACTCATGAAGGAGGACCCCCTGTCGCTGTGGACGTATGCGGGGCAACCGAACAGTGTGAAGATGGTGTTCAGGGCTTTAATGACTGTGGCCGCGGTCATGTCAGAGCAGGGAATGGCGAATGGGAAGCGGGAGTATTCGTCCACCACATTAAGAAAGTATGTGTTGCGGTCGGTGGAGGGGAGGGGCCCTTTGAAATCGAGACTAAGGCGTTCAAAGGGGCGGGAAGCCTTAATCAGGTGCGCACCATCCGGCCTGAAAAAATGCGGTTTGCATTCCGCGCAGATGTGGCAGTCCCTTGTGACTGTACGGACCTCCTCTAAAGAGTATGGGAGATTGCGGGACTTGATAAAGTGGAAAAACCGAGTGACCCCCGGGTGGCAGAGGTCCTCGTGGAGGGTTTGGAGGCGGTTAATTTGTGCGTTGGCACATGTGCATCGGGCACATTGGATAGGGCATCGGACGGCTCGTTCAGCTTACCGGGACGATACAAAATCTCGTAGTTGAAGGTGGAGAGCTCGATCCTCCACCTTAAGATCTTGTCGTTTTTGATTTTGCCCCGCAGTGCATTATCGAACATGAAGGCTACCGACCGTTGGTCGGTGAGGAGAGTGAATCTCCTGCCGGCCAGGTAATGCCTCCAATGTCGCACAGCTTCCACTATGGCTTGGGCTTCCTTTTCCACTGAGGAGTGGCGGATTTCTGAAGCGTGGAGGGTTCGAGAGAAAAAGGCCACGGGTCTGCCCGCTTGGTTAAGGGTGGCCGCTAGAGCTACGTCGGAGGCGTCGCTCTCGACCTGGAAGGGGAGGGACTCGTCGATGGCACGCATCGTGGCCTTTGCGATATCCGCTTTGATGCGGCTGAAGGCCTGGCAAGCCTCTGTCGACAGAGGGAAGGTCGTGGCCTTGTCTGTGTACTGGGGGACCCACTGGGCGTAGTATGAAAAAACCCCAGGCAGCGTTTCAGGGCTTTTGAGCATTGCGGGAGGGGAAATTTCATGAGGGCGCGCATACGTTCGGGGTCGGGGCCTATTATCCCATTGCGCACTACGTAGCCCAGAATGGCTAGCCGGATGGTGCTGAAAACGCACTTGTCCTCGTTGTACGTGAGGTTCAAGGCTTTGGCGGTCTGGAGGAATTTTTGGAGGTTGGCGTCAACAAACAAAGAACAAAGAACAAAGAAATGTACAGCACAGGAACAGGCCCTTCGGCCCTCCAAGCCCGTGCCGACCATACTGCCCGACTAAACTACAATCTTCTACACTTCCTGGGTCCGTATCCTTCTATTCCCATCCTATTCATATATTTGTCAAGATGCCCCTTAAATGTCCCTATCGTCCCTGCCTCCACTACCTCCTCCGGTAGTGAGTTCCAGGCACCCACTACCCTCTGCGTAAAAAACTTGCCTCGTACATCTACTCTAAACTTTGCCCCTCTCACCTTAAACCTATGCCCCCTAGTAATTGACCCCTCTACCCTGGGGAAAAGCCTCTGACTATCCACTCTGTCTATGCCCCTCATAATTTTGTATACCTCTATCAGGTCGCCCCTCAACCTCCTTCGTTCCAGTGAGAACAAACCGAGTTTATTCAATCGCTCCTCATAGCTTATGCCCTCCATACCAGGCAACATTCTGGTAAATCTCTTCTGCACCCTCTCTAAAGCCTCCACATCCTTCTGGTAGTGTGGCGACCAGAATTGAACACTATACTCCAAGTGTGGCCTAACTAAGGTTCTATACAGCTGCAACATGACTTGCCAATTCTTATACTCAATGCCCCGGCCAATGAAGGCAAGCATGCCGTATGCCTTCTTGACTACCTTCTCCACCTGTGTAGCCCCTTTCAGTGATCTGTGGACCTGTACTCCTAGATCTCTTTGACTTTCAATACTCTTGAGGGTTCTACCATTCACTGTATATTCCCTACCTGCATTAGCCCTTCCAAAATGCATTACCTCACATTTGTCCAGGTTAAACTCCATCTGCCATCTCTCCGCCCAAGTCTCCAGACAATCTAAATCCTGCTGTATCCTCAGACAGTCCTCATCGCTATCCGCAATTCCACCAACCTTTGTGTCGTCTGCAAACTTACTAATCAGACCAGTTACATTTTCCTCCAAATCATTTATATATACTACAAAGAGCAAAGGTCCCAGCACTGATCCCTGTGGAACACCACTGGTCACAGCCCTCCAATTAGAAAAGCATCCCTCCATTGCTACCCTCTGCCTTCTATGGCCTAGCCAGTTCTGTATCCACCTTGCCAGTTCACCCCTGATCCCGTGTGACTTCACCTTTTGTACTAGTCTACCATGAGGGACCTTGTCAAAGGCCTTACTGAAGTCCATATAGACAACATCTACTGCCCTACCTGCATCAATCATCTTAGTGACCTCCTCGAAAAACTCTATCAAGTTAGTGAGACACGACCTCCCCTTCACAAAACCGTGCTGCCTCTCACTAATACGTCCATTTGCTTCCAAATGGGAGTAGATCCTGTCTCGAAGAATTCTCTCCAGTAATTTCCCTACCACTGAAGTAAGGCTCACCGGCCTGTAGTTCCCGGGATTATCCCTGCCACCCTTCTTAAACAGAGGAACAACATTGGCTATTCTCCAGTCCTCCGGGACATCCCCTGAAGACAGCGAGGATCCAAAGATTTCTGTCAAGGCCTCAGCAATTTCCTCTCCAGCCTCCTTCAGTATTCTGGGGTAGATCCCATCCGGCCCTGGGGACTTATCTACCTTAATATTTTTTAAGACACCCAACACCTCATCTTTTTGGATCACAATGTGACCCAGGCTATCTACACCCCCTTCTCCAGACTCAACATCTACCAATTCCTTCTCTTTGGTGAATACTGATGCAAAGTATTCATTTAGTACCTCGTCGTGGTCCTGCTGGTCGTGGCCGCAGATGGTTACATTGTCGAGATACGGGAACGTGGCCCGCAACCCATGTTGATCAACCATTCGGTCCATCTCCCGTTGGAAGACCGAGACCCCGTTTGTGACGCCAAATGGGACCCTTAGGAAATGGTATAATCGCCCGTCTGCCTCGAAGGCTGTGTACTTGCGGTCACTTGGGCGGATGGGGAGCTGATGGTAGGCGGACTTGAGGTCCACGGTGGAGAAGACTTTATATTGGGCAATCCGATTGACCATGTCGGATATGCGGGGGAGGGGGTACGCGTCTAGTTGTGTGTACCTGTTGATGGTCTGGCTATAGTCTATAACCATCCTTTGTTTCTCCCCTGTCTTCACTACTACCACCTGTGCTCTCCAGGGACTATTGCTGGCCTGGATTATACCTTCCTTTAGTAGCCGCTGGACTTCGGACCGAATGAAGGTCCGGTCCTGGGCGCTGTACCGTCTGCTCCTAGTGGCGACGGGTTTGCAATCCGGGGTGAGGTTCGCAAACAAGGACGGGGGTTGCACCTTGAGGGTTGCGAGGTCGCAGATAGTGAGTGGGGGTATTGGGCCGCCGAATTTGAACGTAAGGCTCTGTAGATTGCACTGGAAATCTAATCCCAGTAAAGTGGGGGCGCAGAGTTGGGGAAGGACGTGTAGTTTGTAGTTTTTGAACTCCCTCCCCTGCACCGTTAGGGTAACTATGCAGAAACCTTGGATCTGTACGGAGTGGGATCCTGCAGCGAGGGAAATCTTTTGTGCGCTGGGATAGGTGGTCAAGGAACAGCGTCTTACCGTGTCGGGGTGGATAAAGCTCTCCGTGCTCCCGGAGTCGACTAGGCATGGTGTCTCGTGGCCGTTTATTAGCACCGTTGTCGTCGTCGTCTGGAGTGTCCGGGGCCGAGCTTGATCGAGCGTAATTGAAGCGAGACGTGGTTGTAGTGGTGGAGTGGGGTCCGTTGTTGCCGTCGAAGATGGCGGCGGGGGTGGACAAAATGGCCGCCCCCACGCGTCGTACAGGTCTGGGGTGGTCCAAGATGGCGGCGCCCTTCCTACCCTCGTGGTGGCCGGGACCCAAAATGGCGGCGTCTGCGGGTCGCACATGGGGCGCTGGGGGAGTTGGGGAGCGTTAGGACCGCGCGGGGCTCCCTCATCTCTGGGGACAGCGGTGGTCGGGACCCAAAGTGGTAGCGCCGGCGGGTCATACATGGGGCGCGGGGGGGAGGGGTTGGGGAGCGTAAGCGGCGTGCAGGGCTCCCTGTTCTCCCGGGACCGCGGTGGTCGGGACCCAGAGCGGCTGCGCCTGTGGGTCGTACATGGGGCGCTGGGGGGGTTGGGGAGCGTAAACGGCTTGCAGGGCTCCCTGTTCTCCCGGGACACTGGCGACCTCGCGGGACCGGCACACAACCGCGAAATGGCCCTTTTTCCCGCAGCTCTTGCAGATTGCTGCGCGGGCCGGGCAGCGCTGCCGGGGGTGTTTCGCCTGGCTGCAGAAATAGCAGCGGGCGCCCCCGGTGCGACTTGGCGTTTGGACCGCGCAAGCCTGTGGGGTGTCCGGGGGGGGGTGGGTTTGTCGCGACGGGTACGTACGGAGCCCAATGGGCTGCCGCGCGTTCTTGGCCTTAGGTGCGGGTATTACGCGCGGCCACGTCTAGGGAGGCTGCTAGGGCCCGGGCCTCTGAGAGTCCTAGCGACTCTCTTTCTAGAAGTCTTTGGCGGATTTGGGAGGAATTCATACCTGCCACAAAAGCATCGCGCATTAACATGTCCGTGTGTTCATTTGCGTTCACCGAAGGGCAGCTGCAGGCTCGCCCCAAAATCAGCAGCGCGGCGTAGAATTCGTCCATCGATTCTCCGGGACCTTGCCGTCTCGTCGCGAGCTGGTAGCGAGCGTAGATTTGGTTAACTGGGCGGACATAGAGACTTTTCAGTGCTGCGAACGCCGTCTGGAAATCCTCCGCGTCTTCGATGAGGGAGAAAATCTCCGTGCTCACCCTCGAGTGCAGGACCTGTGGTTTTTGGTCTTCTGTGACCCGGCCGGTGGCCATTCTGAGGTAGGCCTCGAAACAAGTCTGCCAGTGCTTGAAGGCTGCTGCCGCGTTCACTGCGTGGGGGCTGATCCTCAGGCATTCCGGGATGATCCTGAGCTCCATAGTCCTTTTTAGGCACGCTTAATAAATTGTAGCGCACAAAGACTCCGTGAGACGAATAGAGTGAAGTCGATGAGGCTTTATTAAGCGTGTCTGTTCCCCCGCAGCTCGATAGTAGAATAGCCTGCGGGGGAGGACTCCGGCTTCTTATACTCCGCCTTCAGGGCGGAGCTAGAGGTCAACGGCCAACCAGGACCCGGGATCTGTCAGCCAATGACATTAGGGCTTCCAGTCCCACATGACCCCTAATACATAATACCACACTTACCTTCCCGACAGACCCCTGGTCACTGCCCCCGCCGAAAATCTGAAGGCCGCTTCTCCTGCAAGGTAAGTTTTTAAAGAGGTAAACTTACCTTCCCAACAGACCCCTTGATGCACAATCAATACGCTTGAGTCCATGTGGAGTCATATCGATTCAGCTTTAATCAGATAGAACTGTACCCAGCAGCGAAGTTACAGAAGTGAAGGCTGCTGGGGACGGCACAGGTTCTTATACCCCGCCTCTCAGGGCGGGGCTATGTACATTGCCCAATGGTAGACCCCGCGGTCTAGCCAATGGTTATTCCTCTCTCTGGTACCGCAATACCTGGTATTACCACATTCACCCCCTGTTAAAAAAAAGAGCCAGCGGGTTGATGGCCAGTATTGCTGTCGCCTTTTCTGGTAGGACCAGGTATTGCAGGTACCATGCTATCGAGTGTTGCGGAGAAAGTTCTTGCGTAGTTAATTCTTCTTCATGGTGCTGCAATCAGACGATCGGGCGGCCTGGTCGTCCTACTGGAGCGTCTAAGTTTCGGCGGCGATCCTGGTGAGGGCCCCGGCAGTAGTGACTCCGGGAACGTGGTGTCTTCCTCCCAGGCAGTTTCGTCACCCCTAGTCGGCGCTGTAAGATCGAAGGATGGGCAGAAGGAAGGGGTGCCTGAAGGGGGCCTGCTCGGCTCCGGGTCGGGGTTCTGGCGGCAGTACTGACCCTCCAGTCAGGTACGGGGGGTGGGGGGGGAGGGGGGTGGCAGTGGCTCGGGCGCGCGTGGTGCTCCGGCGGGCGCCAGGTCCCATTCTTGCCGTCCGTCGGGGAATGCTATGTAGGCGTACTGGGGGTTGGCATGCAGTAGGTGGACCCTTTCGACCAGCGGGCCCGACTTGTGCGCCCTCGCATGTTTCCGCAGCAGAACAGTTCCAGGTGTTGCTCGCCAGGTTGGGAGCGAGGTCCCCGAGGAGGACTTTCTGGGGAAAACAAGGAGACGTTCATGAGGTGTCTGGTTCGTGGTACTACATAGCAGTGACCAAATGGAGTGCAGGGCCACTGGGAGGACTTCTTGCCAGCAGGAGACTGGGAGATTCCTCGACCGAAGGGCCAGCAGGATGGTCTTCCAGACCGTTCCGTTCTCCCTTTCTACCTGCCCGTTTTCCCGGGGGTTGTAGCTGGTCGTCCTGCTCGAGGAGATGCCTTTGCTAAGGAGTAACTGGCGCAGCTCGTCGCTCATAAAGGAGGACCTCCTATCACTGTGGATGTATGCGGGGAAACCGAACAGTGTAAAAATAGTTTGGAGTGCCTTGATGACGGTGGTTGTGGTCAAATCCGGGCAGGGGATGGCGAATGGGAACCGGGAGTACTCATCAATCACGTTAAGGAAGTATGTGTTGCGGTCGGTGGAGGGGAGGGGGCCTTTGAAGTCCATGCTGAGGCGTTCAAAGGGACGGGAAGCCTTGATCAGATGCGCCCTCTCTGGTCGGTAGAAGTGCGGTTTGCACTCTGCGCAGATTTGGCAGTCCCTGGTGACAGTCCTGACCTCCTCGATGGAGTAAGGCAGGTTCCGGGACTTAACGAAATGGAAGAACCGGGTGACTCCCGGTGGCAGAGGTCCTCGTGGAGGGCTCGGAGGTGGTCTACTTGCGCGGTGGCACAAGTGCTGCGGGATAGGGCATCAGGAGGCTCGTTCAGCTTCCCGGGACGATACAAGATCTCGTAATTGAAGGTGGAGAGTTCGATCCTCCACCGCAAGATCTCGTCGTTCTTGATCTTGCCCCGCTGTGCATTATCGAACATGAAGGCCACCGACCGTTGGTCCGTGAGGAGAGTGAATCTCCTGCCGGCCAGGTAATGCCTCCAGTGCCGCACAGCTTCCACTATGGCCTGGGCCTCCTTTTCGACCGAGGAGTGGCGAATTTCGGAAGCATGGAGAGTGCGGGAGAAGAAAGCCACGGGCCTGCCTGCTTGGTTGAGGGTGGCGGCCAGAGCTACGTCAGACGCGTCGCTCTCGACCTGGAAGGGGAGGGACTCGTCGATGGCGCGCATTGTGGCATTTGCGATGTTCGCTTTGATGCGGCTGAAGGCATGGCGGGCCTCCGTCGACAGGGGGAAGGTCGTGGATTGGATTAGGGGTCAGGCCTTGTCGGCGTAATTGGGGACCCATTGTGCATAGTAGCTAAAGAAGCCGAGGCAGCGCCTTAGGGCCTTGGGGCAGTGAGGGAGTGGGAACTCCATCAGGGGGCGCATGCGTTCGGGGTCGGGGCCTATGACTCCATTTCGCACTACTTAGCTTAGGATGGCTAGACGGTCGGTGCTAAACACGCACTTCTCCTTATTGTAGGTCAGATTCAGGAGGTGGAGAAATTTACGGAGGTTGGTGTCGTGGTCCTGCTGGTCATGGCCGCAGATGGTGACGTTATCAAGATACGGGAACGTTGCGGTGTGAGCCGTACCGGTCAACCATTCCGTCCATCTCACGCTGGAAGACCGAGACCCCGTTTGTGACACCGAAGGGAACCCTTAAAAAGTGGTAGAGCCGCCCATCTGCTTCGAAGGCAGTGTACTGACGGTCACTAGTACGGAGGGGAAGCTGGTGGTAGGCAGACTTGAGATCCACCGTGGAGAAGACTTTGTATTGCACGATCCTGTTCACCAGGTCGGCTATACGGGGGAGGGGGTACGCGTCCAGTTGCGTAAACCGGTTGATGGTCTGGCTATAGTCTATGACCATCCTATGCTTCTCCCCGGTCTTTACCACCACTACTTGAGCCCTCCAGGGGCTGTTGCTCGCTTCGATGACCCCTTCCTTCAGCAGCCTTTGGACCTCGGACCTGATGAAGGTCCGGTCCTGGGCACTGTACCGTCTGCTCCTGGTGGCGACGGGTTTGCAATCCGGGGTGAGGTTCGCAAACTGGGAAGGCGGGTCGACCTTAAGGGTTGCGAGGCCGCAAACAGTAAGGGGGGGGGTATAGGGCCGCCGAATTTAAAAGTAAGGCTTTGTAGGTGGCACTGGAAATCCAGTCCCAGAAGGGTGGCTGCGCAGAGGTGCGGCAGCATGTATAGGTGGAATTTCCTGCCTTGGACGGTGAGGTTCGCGAGGCAGAACTCTTTTATCTGCACCGCGTGTGACCCGGAGGCCAGGGAGATCCTTTGATGGGTGGGGTAGGTGACCAGAAAACAGCACCTTACCGTGTCGGGGTGGACGAAACTCTCCGTGCTCCCGGAGTCGATGAGGCATCACATCACGTGGCCGTTGATGCCGATCGTCGTGGTGGCCTTTGCTAGCGTTCGGGGCCGACTCTGGTCCAGGGTGACGGAGGCCAGCTGCAGCAAGGAGTGAAGATCGGGCAGCGCATCGTCAGCCATGTTGGGGTCTTGAGGCCCCATCCATGATGATGCCGTCCATGGCTCGCACATGGAGTCCGGGGACTCGGAAGATGGCGGCGAGGAGGAGCAAACTGGCGGCGCACGCTGCTCCAGCGTGGCGGAGGCCAGCTGCAACACAGGGTTTAGGTCGGGCGGCGCGTAGCCAGCCGCGCTGGGGGCTTGAGGCCACATCCAAGATGGCGCTGGCCATGGATTGCACGTGGAGTCCGGGGACTTGGAAGATGGCGGCGGGGAGGAGCAAACTGGCGGAGGTGGGCCTTGGACGGCCGGGACCCGCCAGAAAGACTGTGCCCGTGGGTCGGTCGTGGCCCTAGGGCAGGGGGGTGGAGGTGAGCGCTGGAGCGGGGCATGCCGCGGCATTTTGGGTGGTGAGCGCTGGCCGGTCGGGGTCCGGAGCGGGGCGTGCTGCGTCGTTCCGGGTGCGCAGAAGACTGCGGCCACGGCGCGGGGCGGGGAGAGGTGGGCGGTCGGGGCCTGGAGCTGCGGCGTTTTGGGCGGGGAGGAGTAAACTAGCGGCGCATGCGACTCCAATGTGACGGAGGCCAGCTGTAGCGAGGGGTTCTGGCCCGGCAGTGCATAGCCAGCGCTGGGGGCTGGAGGCCCCGTCCAGGATGGCGCCGGCCAGGGGTCGCCCGTGGAGTTCGGGGACGGAGACCCCGACGATTGGGTCGGCGAGGGATCAAATGGCTGCGCATACTCCTCCAGCGTGGTTGCCGTGGAGAAGAAACCTGGCGGGGCAAAAACTGTGGTGCGTGTTGGGCTGGCGGGGCTGGGAAAAGGGAGTGCGGCGGTGGGCCTGGAACGGCTGTGGTTGCGCGGCGGGCGGCTGGAGGAATGGCTGAGGGTAGTCGCTGGACACCGCGTTCACCGCGCGGGCGAGGCAGACCGCGGCATAGTGACCTTTCTTGCCGCACCCTTTGCAGGTGACGGTACGGGCCAGGCAGCGCGCGTGCGGGTGATTCGCCTGGCCGCAGAAGAAGCAGCGTTGGCCGGCGGCGGTAGCGGGGCGCCTTGCCGCGCAGGCCTGCGGAGTCTGCGGGTAAGTCTGGGGGTTAGGTGGGTAAGTCGGGGGTGCTGGCGCGGCGGGGTGTCACGCAGCCCAGGGGGGGCGTGGTGCGCGCGGGGGCGTATGCCAGGGTGTTTCTGTACGCCACGTCCATAGACCCTGCCAAGGCCCGGGCCTCGGCGAGGCCCAGCGTCTCCATTTCGAGCAGCCTTTGGCGAATATTGGGGGATATCATACCTGCCACGAAGGCGTCTCGAATTAAAAGTTCGGAGTGCTCGTTCGTCGTCACCGCTGGGCAGCCGCAGTTTTGGCCCAGCACGATCAGCTAGAAATCTTCTAGCGTCTCATCTGGGCTCTGCCGTCTCGTTGCCAGCAGGTGACGGGCGTAGACCTGATTAAGTGGACGAATGTAGTGTCCTTCCACCAGTTCCATGGCTTTATCATAGTTCGCCGCCCCTTCGATCAGGGGGTAGATCGCCGGGCCGACCCGCTAGCGTAGGAGGTGCATTTTCTGCCTTTCCGTGGGGGTGTCGGCAGCCGTCTCGAGGTAGCTCTGGAAGCATGCCAGCCAATGCTTAAAAATCTCGGCGTTTTCTGCGTGCGGGCTGAGATGAAGGCACGCCGGCTTGATGCTGGGATCCATCCTTCAAAAGTACTGATCTGATTAAATTGATGCACAATCAATACGCTTGAGTCCACGTGGAGTCATATCGATTCAGCTTTAATCAGATAGAACTGTACCCAGCAGCGAAGTTACAGAAGTGAAGGCTGCTGGGGACGGCACAGGTTCTTATACCCCGCCTCTCAGGGCGGGGCTATGTACATTGCCCAATGGTAGACCCCGCGGTCTAGCCAATGGTTATTCCTCTCTCTGGAACCGCAATACCCGGTATTACCACACCCCTGGCCACTGCTCCCGCCGAAAACCTGAAGGCCGCTTCTCCGGCAGCTTGGTCACACCGCTCTCCTCGCGCTCTTTTATCCCGTGTCCCCGCCGCTCTCCTCGCGCTCTTTCACTGTCCCCGCCGCTCTCTTCGCGCTCTTTCATTGTGTCCCCACCGCTCTCCTCGCGCTCTTTTATCCTGTGTCCCCGCCGCTCTCCTCGCGCTCTTTCACTGAGTCCCCGCCGCTCTCCTCCCGCTCTTTCACCGTGTCCCCGCCACTCTCCTCGCGCTCTTTCACTGAGTCTCCGCCGCTCTCCTTGCGCTGTTTCACTATGTCCCCGCCGCTCTTCTCGCGCTCTTTCACTGTCCCCGCCGCTCTCCTCGTGCTCTTTCACTCTTGGTGGGCTTTGTCATATTGGGATTGAAAGCTGCTCAAATGGGCGAGACAAGATTGGTGTGCCCGATTGGCATCAGCCATCTCCTTGTCCCTCGCCGCTAACTGCTCTCTCAGTTCCTTGTTCTCTCTCTCATATCCACTCACATCTCCTTCACTACTCTTGTCTCTCTCCTCAATCTCTCTGCAGAGCGTCCGAACGACCTCCTCTGTGCCTCGTAATTGTGCCAAGCAGGACACGATTGCCATCGGCTTGCGAGCTTTCCCTGAGCTCTTCCTATGGATCTCTGTCAGGTTCTCCCACCAAGTATGCCCTATACGTCCGGGACCTGTTTCGTCATTCGCGCAGAATCCGCTCCAAAGGGGCCATCCTTTCCCTATGAGGTACTTTTTGATTTCCTCTTCCCATACGGGACACTGTCCTACTCTACTGGTCGCTGCGACCTCAAAGTCTTGGGGGTTCATAAGGCGTTCCATTGCCTTCATTGCCATTTCTATCACTATCTCTGGGTTCTCTACCGAATTTGGAACAGGGGGTGATAAAGTGGTGATGGAAACACGGGTAAGGTTTACGCTAATTTCCGGCTTACAAAACTCCCGACAGTTTTACGCAACAAAATCTCTCAGGTTTACCTTATATCCTTGTTTGTACGCATGCAAGTAACACACTTCCGAATCTTGGAGGTTTGATCAGTATTGGTCTTACGCTTGTGGTTTTCTGTTTCCAATTGGATTCTAATTCAAATTTTGGGTTCTCTCGGGGTGACTAGGCCACTTCTCGGACGAGTCCTGTCAGATGTCGCCAGTAATGTTGCTCTGTTTCTCTGGTTTTAAATATGGCGGTCAATATGGTCGCCTTCCTTAATCCTAATTATGTTTGCTCTAGAGTTGCCAGGTATCTTCCGATACTGCCACAAGGTTCAAACCCGAATACTGATCAAAGAACATTGATCTGCACCAGTTAGTTAGTTCAAAAATCAATACTATTTATTTACACACACAGTAATATCTACTCATGCACAAAATACTACAAGCTAAACTATCTCTCACCCTAACGCCTATACTTAGCTTTGGGTGCCCACTCAGTCAGAGGAACAATGACCGTTGTTCAGATCTGAGGCTGCTGGGTTCGAAGTGGTACAGGAGGACAGCTAAGGTCGTCCGTCTGGTAGCGAGCGTTGACCTTGGACTTCAGGTGCAGCTGGTGGACGGGTCTCTCCGCTTTGAGAGCCGAGTCCAAGAGAGCGATTCTCTCTCGGGGTCTTCTTATGCCTGAAGGGGCTTCATGCGATTTTGGGCGGGCCTTGAACTTGGCCCCAATTAATTGGGCCGTATCTTGATCAATCGTATTGATCTTGACCAATAAAAGGGTCCTAGGTTCGATTCCGGCTTGGGTCACTGTCTCTGCGGAGTCTGCGCATCCTCCCCGTGTGTGCGTGGGTTTCCGGGTGCTCCGGTTTCCTCCCACAGTCCAAACATCGTGGGCCGAAGGGCCTGTTCTGTGCTGTTATGTTCTATGTTCTAAAGGGGTGGGTGCTCTGATGGCTGGGCGTGTCCTATGTGGCTGTTGACCTGGCTTTGTTTGTGTTTTCAGTTTGGGGACCTGGCGCCGCGAGGTCTGGAGCTAGATCGGTTGCTTGAGTGTCTTTCCTTTGTTCCCGGAGATGGGCCATCAATATGTTAATTGCCCTACAGCTTCAGTCTTGTCAGGGAGCTGCTGTCCCAATATGCATACAGGCTCTGTACCTGCTTGCTTTCTTAGCATTGTTTGTAGTTCCCTACAGTCATTGCGATCATCCATTTTGTATTCTGGAAGTGGCCATCCCAGATGGCTACAGTGGGGTGGTGGTGTTTGGGGCTGGCTTATGTCCTAATCTAATTGTGTGCAAAACTGTCCCGGGGCAGTTTTGTCCGATTCCTAATGTGTTCCCTGAGCTTCACTTTAAACATTCAATTTCGGGGCACCCTTCATTCATAAGTTCCCACCAATCCCCTTTTCTAGTTGTGCTGATGTAGCACGTAGATGCGTTCCCGTTGGGCTTTTTGTACATTGCCCGTTGATTATTACACCCAAATAGGATGCTTCTGTTGGGTTTTATCCATAATGTCCCGTTCTCACATTCCCCTGCACTTGGTGGTGTGTACCACAGTTGCCCGGCATGGAGTAAGTTCATATTGTGTTGCTTGCGGAATTCAGTAAGTCCAGCGATGATCATTGCGAAAAAATAGGGGTCCTGGATTCATTCCGTATGTTGTCTGTCGTTCATGTCTTTTCCGTGTATTCCTCGGGAATCAAGCATAGTATTGTGATATGATCCTTGGTTAACATCTGTATTAATTGGTCTTTCTCTCTCAATCCCAATTTTACCCTTTATGATTGTCACCATGTGTGAATCCCCCATTTAAAAAAAATAAATTTTGGAGAGTGACTAGAAATGCAAATTTAAAGTGCAGAATTCAGTGTTCAAGTATCTCACAGCTTGTGTGGTCGATGTTTGGAGTGGGTGGATACTTTCTTCGACCAGTCTCCATCTTAAACCACAACCATGGGTGGTTGAGGCTTTGCTTAACTAGCCAAATTTTAGGGCGGCCAGTTTTATAAAGTTTCATGCCAGGGGCACAGAGAGGTTCCGTGTATAGCAGCAGTAATCAGCAATCGTTGTGTCTAACATGTAAATAGCAGGTGGAAGTGACCAACGGGGTGTAGAGAAAGGTGGAAGAGAAGAGGATTCAGAGTGTGGAGCGTTGTGGAATACAACCAAACAGGGGATAGTCAGGTTAGACGTGAAGATTAAGACCTGCCCAAGGCAATGAAGCGTCCAGAAAATCATTCTAGCGAATTTGAGGGTGACATGGGCCGCTATGGGTGACGAATGTGTGGGATCCCTGGGTAGGGCGGGGGAATTGCCGTGTCTCCCCTACCCGAGCTTTACTTGACCAGTGTTTGGAGTCCTCAGGTAGGGTGGGGATTAGTGCCGTGTCTCCCTACCTGGGTGACTGACGAATGGGAAGAGTTTGTATTTGTGTGAATCCTTTCTCCATGGGGATAGCAAGCCTGTGCTCTCAGATTGTGTCTTTGACTGTACAAAGAAATTCTTCTGCGATGTGGTATCGGGCCGACATGAGTTAAAACCATGTGTTAAAAAGAGAGGTGAGGAAGAAGAAGAAGAAGAGTGCGGGCAGGCTCCATCAGAAATCGGACACCTCAATTCTTAGTAGGTGTGCGCTTGTCATCATCTGGGCACCTCAGATATTTGCATGCATCAATTGTTCCGTTAAATCATTTCCCAGAAGAGTTAATTGTCTGAATCATCTTCCCCTCCTGGCTGCCAGACTCGCGCCTGCAGGTTCATACCATTACACAACCATTGTGCTGGGCAAAAGAAGCTTTGTGTCGCTGCAAAACATCTCTAACGTCGTGGTCCTGACTAATGGTGCGAGGGTCGAACCAGACGTCTCCTGTTGCGCTAATCCTGTGTGTGTAGTCTCCAACTGTGAGCGTGGCGGGGGCTTGTGCTGCCCTTGCCATTCTCCACGCACATTTATTTACGGGGTCGAACGAAAGATTGTGGGAGCTCATAAAGTCTATCCCCAAAATGTGTTCGGCTGTCTGGGGTAGATCTACGAGAACAACGTGGTGTTTGGTTTTAATGTTTCTTATCTGAATCGCTACGGGGGCTGTGATGTGTCCCTGCTGCAAGTGTCCTGTGAAACCGCTGAGGGTAATGGTGTCTGTGGTGGGCCATGTATCCCGTTGGAACATTGTGGAGGAATTTAGCGTGGTACGGGACCCTCCTGTGTCCGAAAGAAATTCTATGGTGTGTCCCTGGACTGTGCGTGCTACTAACGGTCTTCCGGACTTGTCCCAAAGGGTGTCGCAGATCCAAGTTGGGGAGTCTGAACACCGTGAATTGGTGCCGTTTATGCCTGCGTTCTCGGAACGGGTGCTAACACTATGAATCGGCTTGTTGTTTAACCCTTGCGAAATAATGGTGTGGGTCCGATGTGGGTTGGAACAGTGTTATCTTATCGCACGCGTCCCTTAATTGAGTGACGGTTAATGGGGTGGTCTACAGAAAATCGGGGTCTCCGTCTGTTGTGGCCCTGCGCTGTGTATTGACAGGGTTCATGGGGTTGTGCTCCACCGGGGGTGGGGGTGCTTTTCTTTTCTGAGGTTTGTCCTGAGTACATGTTCTTGTACCTATCGATGGGCAGTTTCATTTAACTCCTGCCAGTCGGGGCCATTTTCCTGATCAAATGGGTCCAAATGCATTCTGGAAACCATTTTGTACAGAAAGCAGGGACTGCAGGTCTGCAATTTGCTTTCGGCATTTGGCGTGACCTACCGAACTCGGCCTTTGTTCCATCATGGAACTGTGGAGGGCTCGTAGGGCTGCTTTTAAATCGTATACTGTTTCTTTAATTGCTCGACTTGGGGTTCTGCCTCTTCTCATACCAACACCGCGCGTTGCGTGTCCTGGTAGGCCTCATCATATTGTGACTGAAAGCTGCTTAGGTGAGCGAGACAAGATTGGTGTGCCCGTTTGAGATCAGCCATCTCCTTGTCCTTCGCCACTAACTGCTCTCAAAGTTGCCTGTTAACTTTTTCGCACTCGCTAACGTCTCCCTCACTATTCATCTCTCTGTCTTCAATCTCTCTGCGGAGCGTCCTCACGACCTCCTCTGTGCCTTGCAATTGTGCCAAGCAGGACATGATTGCCATCGGCTTACGAGCTTTCCCTAAGCTTTTCTTATGAAGCTTGGTCAGGACTTCCGGTTGCGGCGATGCGGAACTAAGCCTCACGTTTCGGCAGCTCCCGCGACAACGGACTTTCGGGCTCTCCAGAGGAGCCCCAACGGAACTTTTTTGAATTGATCCCGTGTGGGAAGGTGCAGTAAGATCCCCCCCCCTTACGATATATGGACGAGATCAGCGGTGGAGCGGCGAAAAAAGAGGCTCTGGAGCAGCGGCAAAATCGAGGGGGAAAAAGCAAAATGGCGGAGAGCGAGCAGCATGGGGGCCGGACCAGCAGGAGTTCCTTAAGCGCTGTGTGGAGGAGCTGAAAAAGGAGGTGCTGGCGCCAATGCTGTTGGCGATCGAGGGGCTGAAGGAGACCCAGAAGACCCAGGTGGTGGAGCTTCGTGAGGTGAAAGATAAAATGAATGACAACTAGGACGAGATCTTGGGCCTGGCGGTAAAAGTGTCGGTGCACAGGAGGTGGGCCGAGAGAATTGAGGTCCTGGAGAACAGATCGAGGAGGAAGAACCTCCGGATTCTGGGTCTTCCCGAAGGAGTGGAGGGAGCTGATGCCGGGGCGTATGTGAGTACGATGCTCCATGCGCTGATGGGAGCGGAGGCCTCTCCGACCCCCCTGGAGCTGGAAGGGGCTCACTGTGTCCTGGCGAGGAGACCCAAGGCTGATGAGCATCCAAGGGCGATAGTGGCAAGGTTCCATCGCTTCGCGGACAAAGAAAGTGTGCTGAGATGGGCCAAGAAGGTGCGGAGCAGTAGATGGGAGAACGCGATGATCCGAGTTTACCAGGATTGGAGCGCGGAGGTGGCAAGGAGGAGAGCTGGTTTCAATCGGGCCAAGGCGGTGCTGCATAAAAAAAGAGTCAGGTTCGGCATGCTGCAGCCTGCGCGACTGTGGGTCACTTATCAGGACCGACACCATTATTTTGAAACGCCAGAAGAGGCTTGGACTTTTATTCAGACGGAAAAACTGGACTCGAACTGAGGGGATGTGGTTGTGGGGGGAGATGTTGGTTGTATATGGGGTTGTAAATATGGGTAAAGAATACTTCATGGGTGGGATGATGGATGGGGATGTGGGTAGAGTTCTGGTTAATATTCCTAAAATTTCGTTTTTTCTTTTCTGTAGACGAGATGATGATGATGGGGAATGTGGGCGTCGGTGCTGGAGGGAGGTGAGACTCGGGGATGAGGGAGCTGGGATAATGGCCGCAACGGGAGCTGGGATAATGGCCGCAACAGGAGCTGCGCCACAGGGGCGGGGCTGGTTCAGGAAAGCGCGGGCCTTTTCCCGCGCCAAAAGGGGGGGGGGGGATGGAGGAAGGCAAGGAGGAGGAGAGACTCCCACACGGGGAGATCAACGAGAAGGCGGGGGAAGCCGGGGTCAGCAGAAGTCAGCTGACTCATGGAAGTAATATGGGGGGGAGCAAAAGAGCTAGGTGTGGATCTATCGGGGGGGGGAAGGGGGGAGAAGGGGGGATTCTAGGGTTGCTGCTGCACTGTCCGACGGGGAACTGAGAATGGAAGAGGTGGTCGGGGCGGGGGTTCCCCGCCTGGGGGATTGGAGGGTGCGGGAGGCGCGAGCACGGGACTGGCCTAAGATAGGAGATGTCTAGTTGGCGGGGGGGGGGGGGGGTGTAACCCCCCAATCCGGCTGATCACGTGGAATGTGAGAGGCCTAAATGGGCCGGTTAAGAGGGCCCGAGTGTTCGCGCACCTAAAGGGACTGAAGGCAGACGTGGTCATGCTTCAGGAGACACATCTGAAGGTGGCAGATCAGGTCAGGTTAAGGAAGGGATTGGTGGGACAGGTGTTCCATTCAGGGCTGGATGCGAAGAATAGAGGGGTGGCAATACTGGTGGGAAAGCGGGTGTCGTTTGAGGCCAAGAACGTAGTAGCGGATAAGGGAGGCCGATACGTGATGGTGAGTGGTAGGTTGCAGGGGACGGAGGTGGTACTGGTGAATGTATATGCCCCGAACTGGGACGATGCTGGATTCATGAAACGGATGTTGGGGCGGATTCCAGACCTGGAGGTAGGGAGCTTGATAATGGGTGGGGATTTTAACACGGTGCTGGACCCAGCATTAGATCGCTCCAGATCTAGGACGGGGAAGAGGCCGGCTGCAGCCAAGGTGCTTAGGGGGTTTATGGATCAGATGGGGGGAGTAAATCCATGGAGATTTGCCAGGCCTTTGGCCAGAGAATTTTCTTTTTTCTCCCACGTACATAAGGCCTACTCCCGGATAGATTTTTTTGTACTGGGCAGGGCATTGATCCCGAAAGTGGAGGGAACGGAGTATTCGGCCATAGCCATTTCAGACCATGCTCCGCATTGGGTGGAGTTAGAGCTGGGGGAGGAGAGGGACCAACGCCCGTTGTGGAGGTTGGATGTGGGACTGCTGGCAGACGAGGAAGTGTGCGGGAGGGTGCGGGGGTGTATTGAAAGGTATCTGGAGGCCAACGACAATGGGGAGGTGCAGGTAGGAGTAGTATGGAGGCGCTGAAGGCGGTTGTCAGGGGAGAGTTAATCTCCATCAGGGCTCATAGGGTGAAGAGAGAGGGCAGGGAAAGGGAGAGGTTAGTGAGGGAGATTTTAAGGGTGGACAGGAGCTATGCAGAGGCTCCTGATGAGGGACTACTCAGGGAGAGACGAAGTCTCCAGACGGAGTAAGACCTGTTTACCACAGGGAAGGCAGAGGCACAGTGGAGGAAGGCACAGGGGGCAATATATGAATATGGGGAGAAGGCGAGCCGGATGCTGCCACATCAGCTCCGTAAGAGGATGGCAGCGAGGGAAATAGGCGGAGTCAAAGATGGCAGGGGAACTACGGTGCGGAGTGCGGGGAAAGTGAATGAGGCTTTTAAGGCCTTTTACGAGGAACTGTATAGGTCCCAGCCCCCAGGGGGAAAAGTGGGGATGCGGCGATTCTTGGACCAATTGAGGTGCCCAAGGGTGGAGGAGCAGGAGGTGGCTGGTTTGGGGGCGCCAATTGGGGTGGAGGAGCTGGTGAAAGGACTGGGGAGCATGCAGGCAGGGAAGGCCCCGGGGCCGGATGGGTTTTCGGTAGAGTTTTATAGGAAGTATGTAGACCTGTTAGCCCCGTTGCTGGTAAGGACCTTCAATGAAGCAAGGGAGGGGTGGACCCTGCCCCCGACAATGTCGGAGGCGACGATCTCTTTGATCTTGAAGCGGGATAAGGACCCACTGCAATGTGGGTCGTATAGACCGATCTCGCTCCTTAATGTAGATGCTAAGTTGCTGGCAAAAATGTTGGCCACGAGGATTGAGGACTGTGTCCTGTGGGTGATTCA
Organism: Scyliorhinus torazame; assembly: GCF_047496885.1. Classification (NCBI taxonomy): domain Eukaryota; kingdom Metazoa; phylum Chordata; class Chondrichthyes; order Carcharhiniformes; family Scyliorhinidae; genus Scyliorhinus; species Scyliorhinus torazame. The sequence goes on from NC_092714.1 coordinate 162,456,856, forward strand.
CGAGGACCAGGCGGGATTCGTAAAGGGTAGGCAGTTAAATACTAATGTGCGAAGGCTCCTAAATGTGATAATGATGCCATCGGTGGAGGGAGAAGCGGAGATAGTGACAGCCATGGACGCGGAGAAGACCTTTGATCGGGTAGAGTGGGAGTATCTCTGGGAAGTGTTTGGGTTCGGGTTTGGGTTCGGGGGAGGGTTTATTAGTTGGGTTAAGCTCCTGTATAAAGCCCGGTGGCGAGTGTGGTCACGAACCGGCGGAGGTCGGAGTATTTCCGGCTGCATCGAGGGACGAGGCAGGGGTGCCCCCTGTACCCTCTGCTGTTTGCATTAGCAATTGAACCTTTGGCCATGGCGTTAAGGGAGTCAGGGAAATGAAAGGGGGTGGTTCGAGGGGGAGAGGAACATCGAGTGTCGCTGTACGCAGACGACCTGTTGCTGTTTGTGACGGATCCAGTGGAGGGGATGGTTGAGGTAATGCAGTTCCTACGGGAGTTTGGAGACTTTTCGGGCTATAAGTACAATGTGGGAAAGAGTGAGCTCTTTGTGATCCATCCGGGGGAAGAGGGATAGACGGCCTACCGTTGAGGAGGGTGGAAAGGAGCTTTCGATACTTGGGGATTCAGGTAGCTAGGAGCTGGGGGGTACTGCACAATCTTAATTTGACGCGGTTGGTGGAACAGATGGAGGAGGATTTTAAAAGGTGGGACATGTTGCCACTATCGCTGGCGGGTAGGGTACAGTCGGTTAAAATGATGGTCCTCCCGAGATTTCTTTTTGTATTCCAATGCCTCCCAATTGTGTTTACTAAGGCCTTCTTTAAGAGGGTAAGCAGGAGCATTGTGGGATTTGTGTGGGCGAGCAAGACCCCGCGGGTAAGGAGGGGGTTCTTGGAGCATAGCAGAGATAGAGGAGGGTTGGCGTTGCCGAATTTGGGTGGTTACTATTGGGCAGCCAACGTGGCAATGATCCGTAAGTGGGTGATGGAGGGAGAGGGGGCGGCGTGGAAGAGGTTGGAGATGGCGTCCTGCAAGGGAACGAGCCTGGGGGCGCTGGTGATGGCACCGCTGCCGCTCTCGCCGACAAGGTACGCCACGGGCCCGGTGGTGGCGGCAACGCTAAAGATCTGGGGGCAGTGGAGACGGCACAGGGGTGCGACGGGAGCTTCGGTGTGGTCCCCGATCAGAGACAACCATCGGTTTGTCCCAGGAAGGATGGACGGGGGGTTTCAGAGCTGACATCGGGCAGGGATTAGAAGAATGGGGGACCTGTTCATTGACGGGACGTTTGCGAGCTTAGGGGCGCTGGAGGAGAAGTTTGGGCTACCCCCGGGAAATGCTTTCAGGTACATGCAAGTGAGGGCTTTTGTGAGGCGGCAGGTGAGAGAATTTCCATTACCGGCACAGGTGATTCAAGATAGGGTGATTTCGGGCGTATGGGTCGGAGAAGGCAAGGTGTCGGTGATATACCAGGAGATGAAAGAAGAGGGGGAGGCTTTGGTAGAGGAGCTGAAGGGTAAATGGGAGGAGGTGTTGGGGGAGGAGATTGAGGAGGGGCCATGGGCTGATGCCCTAAGTAGGGTTAATTCCTCTTCCTCGTGTGCCAGGCTTAGCCTGATACAATTTAAGATGGTTCAGAGAGCGCATATGGCGGGGGTGAGGCTGAGTAGGTTCTTTGGGGTGGAGGACAGATGTGGGAGGTGCTCAGGAAGTCCGGCGAACCATGTCCATATGTTTTGGTCATGCCCAGCACTGAAGGGGTTCTGGAGGGGAGTGGCGGGAACAGTATCTAAGGTGGTGGAAGTCCGGGTCAAGTCAAGCTGGGGGCTAGCACTATTTGGAGTAGTGGATGAGCCGGGAGTGCAGGAGGCGAAAGAGGCCGGCCTTCTGGCCTTTGCGTCCCTAGTAGCCCGGCGAAGGATCTTGCTAATGTGGAAGCAGGCGAAGCCCCCCAGCGTGGAGGCCTGGATAAATAATATGGCAGAGTTTATCAAGTTGGAAAGGTTAAAGTTTGCCTTGAGAGGGTCTGCGCAGGGGTTCTACAGGCGGTGGCAACCGTTCCTAGACCATCTCGCGGAGCATTAGATGAAGGTCGGACAGCAGCAACAGCAACCCGGGGGGGTGGAAGGGGGTTTTCTCTGGGGGGCATTTGAGCAAGAAAAAACGTGAATGATCCGGAAACTGACATGTACGGGAAGAATCCAATGAACAAAGTTCTGTATCTTATTGACTTGCCATGTCTTGCCACGCGAGTTCTCTTTCTTTTCTTTGTTACGGGGGGGGTTTGTTTGTAAGGTGGAAAATATTGTTGAAAAATTCTTAATAAAAACATTTTTTTTAAAAATGAATCTTGGTCAGGTTCTCCCACCATGTGTGCCCCATACTTCCGGGACCTGTTTTGTCGTTTGCACAAAATTCGCTCCAAAGGGACCATCCTTTCCTTTTTAGATATATCCGAATTTCCTCTTCCCATATGGGACATTGCCCTGCTCTGTTGGTCGCTGCAACCTCAAATTCCTGGGGGTTCATAAGGCGTTCCATTGCCTTCATTGCCATCTCTACTGTTATCTATGGGTTTCTACCGAATTTGGAACAGGGGGGAATAAAGCGGCGATGTAAACACGGGTACGACTTACGCTATTTTCCTGTCTACAAAACTCCCGACAATTTTACGCAACAAAATCTATCAAGTTTATCTGATATCCCTTGTTAGTACGCATGCAAATAACACACTTCCGAATCTTGGAGGTTTGATCGATATTGGTCTTACGCTTGTGGTTTTTACTTTTTGCAATAGGATTTCTAATCCACATTTGGGTTCTCTCGGAGTGACAAAGCCACTTTGGTCGAGTCCCGTCAGATGTTGCCAGTAATGTTGCTCTGTTTACTTGCTATAAATATGGCGGTTAATAAGGTCGCCTTTCTTAATCCTAATTATGAGTATACTTTCAGAGTCGCCAGGTGTCTCTCGATACAGCCACAAGCGGTTCAACCCGAATGCCGATCAAAGAGCCAATACACCAGTTAGTTAGTTCAAAGTCAATTCTACTTTATTTACACACAGTATGATTTACTCATGCACAATAACACTACAGGCTAAACTATATCTATCACTAACACCTATACTTAACTTCGGGTGCCCACTTAGGTCAGGAGAACAATGGCCGTTGTTCGGATCTGAGGCTGTTGGGTTCGAAGAGGTAACGGGTAGAGCTAAGGTCGTCCGTCTGGTAGCGAGCGTTGAACTTGAACTTACTCTTTCGTCTGGTGATGCTGGTGGAAGGGTTTCTTCGCTTGAGAGCCAAATCCAAGAGGCTGAACCTTTGGCGGGGGTTCCTTCTTATACTTGGAGGGGCTTTGCGTGCTTTTAGGCGGGCCTTCAACTTGGTCCCAATTAATTGGGCAGCTTCTTGATCATTGCCATCGATCTAAACCAATAAAGGGGCGGGTGCCTTGATGGCTGGGCGTGTCCAAGGTTGCCGTTGGCCTTGCTTTGTTTGTGTCTTTCGGTTGGGGTAGTGGCGCCAGAATGTCTGAGACAGTATCGGCTACCTGAGTATTCGTCCTTTGTTCCTCGGAGATGGGCCATCAATATGTAAATCGACCCAGAGTTTCGATTCCGTCTGCAGGTTGCCTTCCAAATATATATTCAGGCTCTGTGCCTGCTTGTTGCTTTGCATTGTCCATTTTTCCCTATAGTCTCTGCGAGTGTCCATTTTATATCCTGATAGTGGCCATCCCAGATGGCTACACTGTAATTGCTGTAATGATCTGGCACTCGTGGAGTCCCTGCATATTGCAAATTGTCCGCTAAAAATGTGTGTGTCCTGGTGTGTTTCACGGAGATGTCCCTTCCTTGTCGTGATAGTGTCCAGCGAGCTGCTCTGACCTCGCTATCTGAACCGTCCTTCAATCTGCCGTCCAACAAAAGTTGAGTGGGAGTGTGCTTGGTGAGAATAGTGACTGGGTTGAGGCCTGTAATGTATGCGAAATATTGAACTGCCCAAAAGACTGCAAGCAGGTGTCGTTCACAGCCAGAACATCTCTGTTCTACGGGGTCTAAAACTCTGGAAGCATAGGCCACTGGTCCTAATCGGTCATGGCGTTCCTGTAGGAGTACTGCTGATAGTGTTTGGTTGGTGCTTGCTACTTCTATGGCATATGGCAAGTCCGGGTCGGGAACTTGTAGAGCGGGGGCTGTTCCTAAGGAGTGCTTTAAATCATTAATGGCGTCTGTGTGCTGTGGAAGCCAATTCCAGGGTGTGTTCTTTTACAAGAGCTCTGAGAGTGGGCGGCTTTGGTGGCAAACCATCTATGTGATTCCTACAGTATCCCACTAAATCTAGGAATGAACGGAGTGCAGTTACATTACGGGGCACGGGCAATTTAACTATGGAGTCTATTCTCTTCTGTTCAATCTCTCTTTTGCCGTGGGTTATAATTGTCCCTAAGTATTTGAGCCTTTTTGGGGTTCACTTTACATCCGATGGACTGGAGCAGGCCTAGCAATTCAGCTAACAGTGTTCTTCCTTCGTGTCAGTTTGCAGGAGCAGGTCGTCTACATTTTGAACTAGGCATTCGGGGCGGGAGAATTTAGAGAGACCAGCAGCTAGCTGTCTGTGGAAAATGGAGGGGGAGTGATGGAATCCTTGAGGGTGACACGTCCATGTGTACTGTTGACCTTGAAACGTGAACACAAATTTATATTGGCACGCTCAGTCTAGAGGAATGGACCAGAAACCATTGCTAATGTCCAGCACAGTGAAATATCTCGCTTGCACTCCCTGCTTTAACATGGTCACGAGACTCGTGGCATAGATGGGGGCTGTTTAACGGGGTAACTTTATTTAATTCACGGTAGTCAATCGTGAGTCGTCATGAGCCGTCTGGTTTCTTTACTGGCCAAATCAGGGCATTGTTAGTGGAAGCTACGGTTCGAATTACTCCTTGTTTTAGTAGGCTGCTGATGACCTTTGAAATCTTGCTCTCAGCCTGCTGGAAAAAGCCACATTGCCTCTGGGGTCAGGACCTGAAATCATAACTTCCTGTAATCTGCCCACAATTGTGCTTGTGCTGGCAAAAGCGCCTTTGTGTTTGGTTAGCACCTCTCCAATGGTCACGTCAGTGCTAATTGCTGAGGGATTAAACCAATAGTCCCCTATTGAGCAGATCCTGTGTGCATAATCCCCTACTGGTAGCGTTGCGGGAGCCCTTGTTGCTTTTGACATCTGCTATACACACCTATTTACAGGGTCACAGGAAAGGTTATTGGAATTCATTTTTTAAAAAAATATATTTTATTGAAATTTTTTTCCCTGAGCAACATTTTTCCCGCTTACAAAACAAGTGAAACGATAACAGTAACAAAACAGAAATTTTTAAACTTTTTAACAATAATAATAATAATAATAATAATATACAAGTAACAAAACCTCGTACTCTATTGACCTATACTCAACTGCCTCCCCCCCTCCCCCCTGGGTTGCTGCTGCTGGTCATCCGTCTTCCCTCTAACGTTCCCCTAGGTAGTCGAGAAATGGCTGCCACCGCCTGGTGAACCCTTGAGCCGATCCTCTCAGGGCAAACTTTATCTGCTCCAGTTTAATAAACCCCGCCATATCGTTTACCCAGGCCTCCAGTCCGGGGGGTTTCGCCTCCTTCCACATGAGTAGGATCCTGCGCCGGGCTACGAGGGACGCAAAGGCCACGACATCGGCCTCTTTCGCCTCCTGCACTCCCGGCTCTTCCGCAACTCCAAATAGAGCTAACCCCCAGCCTGGTTTGACCCGGGCCTTCACCACCTGCAAAATCACTCCCGTCACTCCCTTCCAATACCCTTCCAGTGCCGGGCACGCCCAAAACATATGTGCGTGGTTTGCCGGGCTCCCGCCACACCTCCCACATTTGTCCTCCACTCCAAAGAACCTGCTCAATCTTGCCCCCGTTATGTGTGCTCTATGTAGCACCTTAAATTGAATCAGGCTAAGCCTGGCGCATCAGGAAGAGGAATTTACCCTGCTTAGGGTATCAGCCCACATACCCTCCTCTATCTCCTCCCCTAATTCTTCTTCCCACTTTCTTTTTAGTTTGCCCACCGACTCCTCCCCCTCTTCCCTCATCTCACTATAAATCTCTGACACCTTGCCCTCTCCGACCCGCACCCCTGAAAGCACCCTGTCCTGTATCCCCTGTGTCGGGAGCCGTGGAAATTCCCTCACCTGTTGTCTAGTAAACGCCCTCACCTGCATATATCTCAAACAATTCCCCCGGGGTAACTTCTACTTTTCCTCCAGTGCTCCCAAGCTCGCAAAAGTCCCATCTATGAATAAATCTCCCACCTTCCTAATTCCCAACTGGTACCAGCTTTGAAATCCTCCATCCATTCTTCCTGGGGCGAACCGATGGTTGTTCCTGATAGGGGACCCCACCAGGGCTCCCCGCACCCCTCTCTGTCGCCTCCACTGTCCCCATATGTTCAATGTTGCCGCCACCACCGGGTTCGTGGTGTACTTTTTCGGTGAGAACGGTAGCGGCGCCGTCACCAGCGCCTCTAGACTCGTCCCTTTACAGGACCTTCTCTCCAGCCTTTTCCACGCCGCTCCCTCACCCTCCATCATCTATCTACGTATCATTGCCACATTGGCGGCCCAATAATAATCTCCCAAGTCCGGTAGTGCCAGTCCTCCTCTGTCCCTACTGCGCTGAAGGAACCCCCTCCTTACTCTCGGAACTTTCCCTGCCCACACAAAGCTCGTAATGCTCCTATCTATTTTATTAAAAAAGGTCCTGGTGATTAAAATAGGGAGACATTGAAATACAAATAAGAACCTCGGGAGGACCATCATCTTAATTGCTTACACCCTGCCCGCCAGCGATAAAGGCGGCATGTCCCACCTCTTAAAGTCCTCCTCCATTTGTTCTACCAGCCGTGTCAGATTAAGTCTGTGCAAGGTTCCCCAGCTCCTAGCGATCTGAATCCCCAAGTATTGGAAGTTTCTTTCCACTTTCCTTAGCGGTAAGCCTTCTATCTCTCTACTCTGGTCCCCTGGATGTATCACATATAATTCACTCTTCCCCATGTTTAACCTATACCCCGAAAATTCCCCGAACCTCCTCAAGATTCGCATAACCTCTATCATCCCCCCCGCTGGGTCCGACACGTATAGCAATAGGTCATCCGCGTATAACGAAACTCGGTGTTCTTCTCCCCCTCTAGTCACCCCTCTCCATTTCCTAGAGTCTCTCAGCGCCATGGCCAGAGGTTCAATTGCCAGAGCAAACAACAATGGAGACAGCGGGCATCCCTGTCTTGTTCCCCTATATAATCGGAAATACTCCGATCTATGTCGACCTGTAACTACACTTGCCGTCGGTGCCCCATAAAGTAGTCTAACCCAGCGAATAAATCCGTTCCCAAACCCAAACCTCCTTAACACTTCCCATAAATACTCCCACTCCACCCTATCAAATGCCTTCTCTGCGTCCATTGCCGCCACTATCTCTGCCTCCCCCTCCACTGAGGGCATCATTATCACCCCTAATAGCCGTCGCACGTTAACATTCAATTGTCTCCCTTTTACGAACCCTGTCTGGTCTTCGTGCACCACCCCTGGGACACAGTCCTCTATCCTCGATGCCAGCACCTTTGCTAGCAGTTTGGCGTCCACGTTCAATAGTGAAATAGGTCTATAGGACCCACACTGCATCGGATCTTTGTCCCTCTTCAAAATTAGCGATATCGTCGCCTCCGACATTGTCGGGGGTAGTGTCCCCCCTTCCCTGGCCTCATTGAACGTCCTCGCCAACAACGGGGCCAACAAGTCCACATATTTTCTGTAGAATTCGACCGGGAACCCGTCTGGCCCCGGGGCCTTCCCTGCTTGCATGCTTCCCAGTCCCTTAATAACCTCGTCCACCTCAATCGGCGCCCCCAGGCCTGCCACCGCCTGCTCCTCCACTTTCGGGAACCTCAACTGGTCTAGGAACTGCCGCATCCCCTCCTCTCCCTCTGGGGGCTGAGACCTATACAGTTCTTCATAAAAGGTCTTAAACACCTCATTTATCTTTCCTGCCCTTCGCATGGTGTCTCCCCTTTCATCCCTAATTCCTCCTATCTCCCTCGCTGCTGCCCTCTTTCGCAGTTGGTGCGCCAACAGGCGACTAGCCTTTTCCCCATATTCATACCTCCTCCCCTGTGCCTTCCTCCACAGTACCTCCGCCTTTCTGGTGGTCAGAAGGTCAAACTCGGTCTGGAGTCGTCTCCTCTCCCTGTACAGCTCCTCCTCCGGGGGTCTCTGCAAATTCCCTGTCCACCCTTAAAATCTCCCCAGTAATCTATCCCTTTCCTTGGCCTCTGTTTTCCTTTTGTGGGCCCCAATAGAAATCAGCTCTCCTCTGACCACCGCTTTTAGTGCTTCCCAGACCACTCCCACAGGGACCTCGCCGTCGTCATTGACCTCCAGGTATCTCTCGATACACCCCCTCACTCTTGCACAGACTCCCTCATCCGTCATCAGTCCCACATCTAATCGCCAGAGTGTTCTCTGCTCCCTGTCCTCTCCTACTTCCAGGTCCACCCAATGTGGGGCATGATCCGAAACCGCTATGGCTGAGTATTCAGCTTCTTCCACCCTAGAAATCAACGACCTTCCTAAAACAAAAAAATCTATCCGGGAGTACACTTTATGGACGTGGGAGAAGAAGGAATACTCCCTAGCCCTGGGTCTAAGAAATCGCCATGGATCCACTCCCCCCATTTGGTCCATAAACCCCTTAAGTACCTTGGCCGCTGCCGGCCTTCTTCCAGTCCTTGAGCTGGATCTATTTCGCCCCGGGTCCAGCACCGTATTGAAGTCCCCTCCTAAAATCAAATTTCCTGCCTCCAGGTCCGGAATACGCCCCAGCATCCGTCTCATGAACCCCGCATCGTCCCAATTTGGGGCATACACATTAACCAACACGACCTCCATTCCCTCCAGCCTACCACTCACCATTACATATCTACCTCCACTATCTGCTACGATGTTCTTTGCTTCAAATGCTACCCGTTTCCCCACCAAAATGGCCACCCCTCTGTTCTTTGCGTCCAGTCCTGAGTGGAACACCTGTCCCACCCATCCTTTCCTTAGCCTAACTTGGTCCGCCACCTTTAGGTGCGTCTCTTGGCGCATAACCACGTCTGCCCTTAGTCCTTTCAAATGCGCGAGCGCTCGGGCCCTTTTTATCGGCCCATTCAGGCCTCTCACGTTCCACGTGATCAGCCTCACTGGGGGGCTACCTGCCCGCTCCCGTGTCGACTAGCCATTACCTTCTCTAGGCCAGTCCCATATCCCGCCTCCGCGCTCCCGCTCGCTCCCCCAGCGTCGCATTCCGCCCCCGACCACCTTCTCTTTAGCCATTTCCTTTTGGATTTCCGCAGCAGCAACCCAGTTGTCCCCCAGTTTAAAGGGTCTTTAAAGTCTCCTTAAGCCCCTCAATTGCCTGTAACAACGGGGTCATTACCTCCTTCTTCAGCAGGTCCACGAACCGTCTCACCACCTCGTCCTGCTCAGGCCCCCATGTCACCTGTGGTTTCTCCGCCGCCATTTTGTTACACTCCCTCTGACCCTCTGGCTGCAGATTCTTCGGGCTGCAGCCGCCGCCGCCGGTTTTTCCCTCCGTCTTTCGGGGGGGGGCTCCCTTCCCTCGCGCCTCGCACCGGGTTTTACGGCCGTCCAAGTCCCCGTTGGGGCTCTTAAAAGAGCCCGAAGTTCCGTCGGAGCTGGAGCCGCCGAAACGTGCGGCTAGCTCATCCCTGCCGCAACCGGAAGTCCCTCGGTTATTGGAATTCACGAAGTCCATACCGAGAATGTGTTCTGCGGTTGGGGGTAGCTCGACTCAAACAACAGGGTGCTTGGTGGCTATGGTTCCAACATGGACAGGTATAGGGGCTGTAATGTATCCTTCCTTCATGTGCCCAGTGAATCCACTGAGTGTAATGGTGTCTGTAATTGGCCAGGGGGTTTCTAGGAACATGGTGGAGGAATTTACCGTGGTCCTCCTGTGTCCCAGAGAAAATCGACTGAATGTCCCCGGAGTTTGCCTGTGACTACCGGCCTTCCAACATTATCCCAGCGCGTGTCACAGACCTATGTTGGAGATGCCGGACACCGTCAATCAAGGGAGTTGTATGCGGGCGTTTACGGCATGCATGGGGCGCCTTCTAGCTGGCGTGGGTGGCGATCCAGGTTGTTCCTGGAGTCTCTGGTATCGGTAATTGGGTGGGGGATTTTGTCTACAGTCGCGGGCGAAGTGTCTCGTTTGTCTGCAAGTAAATATGACCCTCGTGGCGCGTGGGTTGAACCTTGTGCTTTGGGATATTGTTCTCTGGGGTACTGTTCCCCTTTCCTACCCTCATTTATCCATGCGGGTTCCTGACTAGGTCTAATTGGGTGCATGGTGCCTTCTATTCCATTCTGTTCTATCTGCTCCTGTAGTGACTGTTCCCAGGCTCTTGGGAGTCTGAGAACCCATGCCTCATTCTGTGTGTGATCTGCCGGGTCATAGTTAAAAGACCGGACCTCTAGGGTTGTAATCTCGGGATTACTCCCTGTGCCTCGTGCCAGTGAGGCTAGAAATAGGAAGATAGAGCAGCTAAACACGTGGCTAAACAGCTGGTGTAGGAGGGAGGGTTTCCGTTATCTGGACCACTGGGAGCTCTTCCGGGGCAGGTGTGACCTTTCTAAGAAGGACGGGTTGCATCTAAACCGGAGAGGCATAAATATCCTGGCCGCGAGGTTTGCTAGTGTCACACGGGAGGGTTTAAACTAGTATGGCAGGGGGGTGGGCACGGGAGCAATAGGTCAGAAGGTGAGAGCATTGAGGGAGAACTAGGGAATAGTGTAGAGGGTGGCATCTCCGCTACTCCACTACTGGGCCGATATCTGGGGTTTGAATATCTGTGTGTGTCTCTCTCCAGCTGGCACTGAAACTTCAGAGGCCAGGGGATGTCGCGCTGGGACACTTCCACTGAAGAGAGCACTGATTCAAGCCTGCCGTTTATTCCTAACCGACAGCCTGAGACTTATATCACACAGATCTCCAGACCCCTACCAATACCCAGGTGATTCTCTCTCTTGCCGGTGGTGCAACAGCCACCCGGTTCCTACTCCACTAGAGTAGCTTTCCCAAGAGAGAGAATAGGACACTGCTGTTTATTCCCTAACCAGCAGTCTGTCCTGAGTGAATCGCTCAAGATGACCCTCGATTCCTGAACCCGGAATTAAGGTGAGGAGTATTTTAACAATGACTTGGTCAGAGGTCGCTGGTGAAAGATTGAAGAATTTAAACGACTCCAATTATCATCAAATCAAGGTTTATTGCAAAACCCAGGTCAAAATCATCAACAGAAGAAACACAATAAAATCTTATGCTCTAATACAACTAAGTCTATTCAAAAGTAATACAGCGGACACAACGAAAATTCTTATGATTACACAGTTTTTAGCAATATCACAAGGCACAAAACAAGTTCCCTTCCCCAAAGCCTCAACCACTATTAAAGTCAAGGGAGTTTCGTAAGCTGCTGCAGGGTACTTACGGTCACAGGCTGCAGAGGTCAAGTCAGGGGTGTAGAGGTCGAGCCAAGAACGAAGAGACCCCTACTCGAAAACACAGCCCCTTTTATATAGTTATACCTGGCTTTGTTCTGTGATCGGCCAGCCCCTTTTGCATTGAAAAGGTAGGTTTTTAAAGTTCCCGCTGGTCCCGCCCCCTTTGAGCCGGTCAGAGCTGTATGTTTCTGGGTATTCCTTGCAGGTCCGCTTCTTCCAGCTAGGCAGACCTGCGCGATTTGAATTTGGCGCTGGCTCCGCCCCTTCTTTCAGTGAGTTTCTGCCGGCAGCTTCTGTCAAGCTTGGAGTACCTCCCCCAGGTCCGCCTCCAACTTGGTTTTTCTGCCGGTAGCTGATTTTCTAGGGGCTTTTCCAGCGCAATATGCTGGACTCAGACAGTCTGATTTCTAGTTTAACGAGGTTAGGCTCTTCTGTGGAGAATTTCAGTGTCTTCCAGCTGCTCCGGAGATGGCTGCTATTCTCACCTCGCTATGTTGATGGGGTGTTAATTGGATTCTGCTCTGGTGGAGGCCAGGTCATTTACATTTGCATGGGGCTATGACCATCCCATTGTCCTGCTTGCATGCAAGCCTCCTGTGTATTCCCGTGCCCCTTTGTCTGTGTTTTGATGTTATCTTGTTGTCTGGCTCCTTCTTCCTTGTAGCTCCTAGGGGGGTGTTTGCAAATATTTATGTGCTTATGTCCCTACTCAGCTCAGCGGGCCAAGCCTGCTGGGAAAACTGGTTCCGTTTTCTTGGCTGAAAAGTCAGTTTACAGTCTCTGAGTTTCTCCAAAAGGGCCGAATTGCCCGAAAACCTTACAGATGCCCCTTCGATACGTCCCTACCTGCTTGGACCGTATCGACACAGGTGAAGGGCAATTGTTTCCCTTTGTGTGGACCGTAGGTCCCCCCCCCCAACAACATGCGAAACTACAAGTCCCAAGACAGTTCCCTTAATCTAGGCTACCCCTGATTTTAATGAAAGGGAAAGACAAGACCATACTTAATTCAAGCAGACAGTAACATATACACATTTCACCGGAACCCCAAACGTAAGGGTCCCTGTACATATATCACAATCAAGTACACATTTCACCGGAACCCCAAACGTAAGGGTCCCTGTAACCCGCGAATCCATACAACTATTTACAATTGCATCTGTTTATTTCACCAAGGATCCTCCTTTCTTGGCTGCACTTCGCTTCTTCCCGATGAGGGCTCTTCATTTACTCTCCATCGTCGATACCTGCAGCTGAGAGGTTTAGTCCAACTGAGACGACAGCACAATGTACCCCCTGTACAACATTTCCTTTGTGGGGCAAACACTAAACCATTCTCAGGCCCCCCCCTGGTGGTGATCGGACAGTTGTGAGGGTCGATCGGTTGGGCTGTGGGCAGGGGTCGCTTTACCTGAACCAGCAGTTCGGTAGCTTCTACAGTCATCCCTTCCCTGGGCGTTACACATCCCTCCCCACTGTGGTCAATTTATCCCGTTCCCTGGGTTCTGCCACCACCTTACAAAAGTGATTAATGCCCCTTGTGGGCACGCCTTGGTAGATCCCCATGAACACAAATAAATGCCCTGGTCAGAAGCCCACCACTTATCCCAGCAAACGGTGATCCTACCCGGTGACCCCGTCATGGTCCGGTAGGTGTTGTCCAGTCCGTTCCCAGTCCGAGGACCGATCCCTCATGTCCAGCCTCAGCTTCCTGGGCCACCACCATCTCCCCAAAGGAACGTCCCCCTCACAGGTTAAACACACCCGCCTGCCCCCAGTCACCCTAACCCGGTCAGTCGAAGGACTCTTCTGTCTCTGCGGAGTTCTCCCGGTCCCACCATCGCCAAGATCCTCAAACTCCACATCGTCGGGTGCCCCATCTGTAAAAAAAAAACACATTCTTGCCTCTACAGCCCTACCTACCTTAAAGTGCATGGGTTCTATCCAGTGGCAGCAGCAGCTCCCGCTTTGAAGTTGCCGCAGCCTGTCTGTGGTTCTGTGTCCACAGCCCGGCTCCCCAGGGTCCTAGAGCCTGCCGCTATCCAGCGGCAGCAGCAGCTCCCGCTTTGAAGTTGCCGCAGCCTGTCTGTGGTTCTGTGTCCACAGCCCGGCTCCCCAGGGTCCTAGTGCCTGCCGCTATCCGGTGGCAGCAGCAGCTCCTGCTTTGAAGTTGCCGCAGCCTGTCTGTGGTTCTGTGTCCACAGCCCGGCTCCCCAGGGTCCTAGTGCCTGGTGCTTCATCATTTTACCCTTGCACCAGGCGCTTCTGTGTTCCCACGATCCTAAATACTTCACACACAACTACACACTAATTAGAACTAACAGGGGGAAAGAAAAAGGAATATGATATATACAATGCCACCCGTCTCCGGGTGGCCAAATTAAAACTGTGCCCCGCTAAACTGGGGCAGTCCACCTGTTTGGTCGAACGGCTCGGGCCAGACCGTCCCCTCCCGGGGGTTCGGGCTGCCCCTTGCCTCTCCTTTCCCAACAGGGTTCGGTGATCCCTCATCGCTCCCTTCTACTCGGGCCCCCTTACTGCGGGACCGGGTGACAGGGAGGTGTGATGGGGACCATCTTACCGGGGGCTTGGAGACCCGATTGCTCCTTCGTCCCCTGACTGGTTCCCAATCCCAAGGTGATACCTCCACTTCCTCCGCCTCCTTAGCCTCTATACTAAGGCAGGCCACCTGACCCACAGGTAAGGGCTTGGGAATCGTTCCTGTCCCTGGGCTGGGTGCTTGCAGCACTGTCGGTCTCTTTGGGACTGCCCCTTCGGGACAGCACCTTGTCACCGGTTGTGTGACCGTGGAGTCAGGGACCTCCCCCACCGTCGTTAATTCTACGGGGGGTTTCTCCACTACCACCCCCCGTCTTCCCCCCACCTTGCTCTTTTTTGTCCTTATGGGGTGGAACAATTTAAATTGACTGATGTGGCGTTCGCATGGGTCCCACCTTAAGGGATTTAAACTGCAAATAGCCCCTGAGGCAGCCTCCAGAATGGGACCCTGCACCTGGACCGGACCAGGGTCTGGGGCTAGAACTACCCCTGCGCTCCCTTTTTCCTGAGGCTGCTCCCTGGGTAGTCATACGGGTTCTTGTGGTGTGGGTGCGGGCAGGCCCTGGCCCGTTGCCATTGCCACCTGTCCTGAGCCTTGCAAAAGGGCTAAAATTTTACTTATCTCGATGGTTCCCGGGGCAGCTGCTCCTACCGCCGGGGTCTGACTCTCTACTGCGGGAGCCCTCTCCTGCTTGCTAGGGTTTCTACATTCCCTCTTGAAATGCCCGGCCTTCCCACACCCGTAGCATACCGGTTTCTCGTCGGAGGTCCGGGTGCCCTCATGCTTCCACTCTCTCTTAGGGGCTGCTGGCGCGATTTCATGCACCCTACCCTTAAGGGGCTTGTCCTCACCCCTCTCCCCATTACGATATGCGAGGGTAAGTTTCCTAAGGACCTCTGCCTCATTAAGGTCCGGACTCTGCGGGTCGAACCAGTGTTCGGCCTTTGCCCTAACGTGGGGGAGACAGTTAGCTACGAGGGTCTTCAGCCAGTGGGCTGTTCTCTCATCTAAATTCCGTCTATCCGCGGGAACCCCGCATGCCTCCATATAGACAGTCCACAGTCTGTCTGCGAACATGGTGGGAGATTCCCCTGGTTGCTGCTTGGTTTCCCCCACCCTCATGAAAGGGCTCCCCAGATTCAAGCCCATTGCCTCCAGAACAGCAGTCTGTGCTGCCGCCCAGGTGTCAGGTCTTCCCCCATTCCCAGAGGTCACTGTCCTGCATAGCTGGGCATCTAGGGTTATCAGGAGCATCTTTATTTGCTCCCCTTCGTCGCAGTCATTGATGTTGGCAGCCTGTTCCACCTCCATAAAATGCAGCGACGGATCCCCCTTTGGAGTTAGTCTGGGAACGTGGGCCACCATCCCCCTGAGCGCGGATGCCCCATGAGGAACGATAATGTCGCCCTCAACCGGTCCCCTGTTTGCCATCCCCGCCGGGGGACCATACCTTCTTTGCCTGACAGGGCACATCTGCCCTACCTGGGGTTCCTGCTCCTCCTCCCCACTGTCCAGCTCTCCTGCCTCGTTGGGTAGCCCCCCTGTCCCCGGGCTAACTACCCATATAGGAGACGCCGCTATCTGGGGATACACCACTGACCCCCCTTGGACCTGCCCCTGACCGGGCGGTCCAAACCCTACCTGCTGACCCGGCCCCATCACCGGCATCCCAGGCAGCGGTCTGTCCCCATCCCATGGGGACCCACATACGAAACCAGGCGGACGCGCCGCCAGCTGGGGGTACCCTGCCGACCCCCCTTGGACTTGCTCCTGAACGTGCAGTCCGATCCCCCCCTGCCGACCCGGACACAATCCCGGTGCCTCAGGAGGCGGTCTATTCCCCTTGGCCTTTGGGGAATCATCCGCTGCGAGGAGCACCTTGCCCCTAGGGAACCCCCCTGGACCTACCAGGTGTATCTGTCCCCTGAACTTGGACAAGGTCTCCTCCAACTCCGTTATTCGTGCCTGGCACGGCCCATGGGCACAGTCCCCTACTTCCTCGCGAGCCACTCGGTACGCTGCCTGGATGTCCCGGAACTTCCCCTCCAGCTTCCTACACTGCTCTGTACTCCGAGCATAGAGTCCCTGGAGCCTCCGTTCCTTTTCTTTACCCTCCACTATCTGGCAGTGGAGATAGTCCTTCTCACATCTGTTAGACTCGCTTTCCTGTTTCATTTCTGCCACTTCCCCCCGCAGTCGTTCCGCTGCGCTAGCCTCCTGCTCTAACTCTTCGATCCTTTGCTCTGCGTTGACTACCTGCTGAGACAGGCAAACCAGCCAAACTGCCTTCTCCAAGTGCTTTTTGTGCGCCTTACTGTCTGTCCATGCAGCCGCTGCCATTACCGGTTGCTCCGCATTGATTAATTCTGAGACCCAAGGTTTGGTGAGGTTGACCTTTTGCCACAAATACGAGGATATTCTCTCCTCCATTTTGCTTCGTTCCCTCACCCCCTCTGCCAAGTCACATACTCCAAACCACCGGGCTCCTGCCGCGGTCGCCATTGTAGAGGGTGGCATCTCCGCTACTCCACTACTGGGCCGATATCTGGGGTTTGAATATCTGTGTGTGTCTCTCTCCAGCTGGCACTGAAACTTCAGAGGCCAGGGGATGTCGCGCTGGGACACTTCCACTGAAGAGAGCACTGATTCAAGCCTGCCGTTTATTCCTAACCGACAGCCTGAGACTTATATCACACAGATCTCCAGACCCCTACCAATACCCAGGTGATTCTCTCTCTTGCCGGTGGTGCAACAGCCACCCGGTTCCTACTCCACTAGAGTAGCTTTCCCAAGAGAGAGAATAGGACACTGCTGTTTATTCCCTAACCAGCAGTCTGTCCTGAGTGAATCGCTCAAGATGACCCTCGATTCCTGAACCCGGAATTAAGGTGAGGAGTATTTTAACAATGACTTGGTCAGAGGTCGCTGGTGAAAGATTGAAGAATTTAAACGACTCCAATTATCATCAAATCAAGGTTTATTGCAAAACCCAGGTCAAAATCATCAACAGAAGAAACACAATAAAATCTTATGCTCTAATACAACTAAGTCTATTCAAAAGTAATACAGCGGACACAACGAAAATTCTTATGATTACACAGTTTTTAGCAATATCACAAGGCACAAAACAAGTTCCCTTCCCCAAAGCCTCAACCACTATTAAAGTCAAGGGAGTTTCGTAAGCTGCTGCAGGGTACTTACGGTCACAGGCTGCAGAGGTCAAGTCAGGGGTGTAGAGGTCGAGCCAAGAACGAAGAGACCCCTACTCGAAAACACAGCCCCTTTTATATAGTTATACCTGGCTTTGTTCTGTGATCGGCCAGCCCCTTTTGCATTGAAAAGGTAGGTTTTTAAAGTTCCCGCTGGTCCCGCCCCCTTTGAGCCGGTCAGAGCTGTATGTTTCTGGGTATTCCTTGCAGGTCCGCTTCTTCCAGCTAGGCAGACCTGCGCGATTTGAATTTGGCGCTGGCTCCGCCCCCTTCTTTCAGTGAGTTTCTGCCGGCAGCTTCTGTCAAGCTTGGAGTACCTCCCCCAGGTCCGCCTCCAACTTGGTTTTTCTGCCGGTAGCTGATTTTCTAGGGGCTTTTCCAGCGCAATATGCTGGACTCAGACAGTCTGATTTCTAGTTTAACGAGGTTAGGCTCTTCTGTGGAGAATTTCAGTGTCTTCCAGCTGCTCCGGAGATGGCTGCTATTCTCACCTCGCTATGTTGATGGGGTGTTAATTGGATTCTGCTCTGGTGGAGGCCAGGTCATTTACATTTGCATGGGGCTATGACCATCCCATTGTCCTGCTTGCATGCAAGCCTCCTGTGTATTCCCGTGCCCCTTTGTCTGTGTTTTGATGTTATCTTGTTGTCTGGCTCCTTCTTCCTTGTAGCTCCTAGGGGGGTGTTTGCAAATATTTATGTGCTTATGTCCCTACTCAGCTCAGCGGGCCAAGCCTGCTGGGAAAACTGGTTCCGTTTTCTTGGCTGAAAAGTCAGTTTACAGTCTCTGAGTTTCTCCAAAAGGGCCGAATTGCCCGAAAACCTTACAATAGGGACAGTGTGGCCCTGAGGCAGAGCAGACAGGGAGAAGTTGCTGAACACAGCGGGTCTGGTGGCCTGAAGTGCATATGTTTTAATGCAAGAAGGATTACGGGTAAGGCAGATGAACTTAGAGCTTGGATTAGTACTTGGAACTATGATGTTGTTGCCATTACAGAGACCTGGTTGAGGGAAGGGCAGGATTGGCAGCTAAATGTTCCAGGATTTAGATGTTTCAGGCGGGATAGAGGGGGATGTAAAAGGGGAGGCGGAGTTGCGCTACTGGCTCGGGAGAATATCGCAGCTGTACTGCGGGAGGACACCTCAGAGGGCAGTGAGGCGAGATGGGTAGAGATCAGGAATAAGAAGGGTGCAGTCACAATGTTGGGGGTTTACTACAGGCCTCCCAACAGCCAGCGGGAGATAGAGGAGCAGATAGGTAGACAGATTTTGGAAAAGAGTAAAAACAACAGGGTTGTGGTGACGGGAGACTTCAACTTCCCCAATATTGACTGGGACTCACTTAGTGCCAGGGGCTTAGACGGGGCGGAGTTTGTAAGGAGCATCCAGGATGGCTTCTTAAACCAATATGTAGACAGTCCAGCTAGGGAAGGGGCGGTACTGGACCTGGTATTGGGGAATGAGCCCGGCCAGGTGGTAGATGTTTCAGTAGGGGAGCATTTCGGTAACAGTGACCACAATTCAGTAAGTTTTAAAGTACTGGTGGACAAGGATAAGAGTGGTCCGAGGATGAATGTGCTAAATTGGGGGAAGGCTAATTATAACAATATTAGGCGGGAACTGAAGAACATAGATTGGGGGCGGATGTTTGAGGGCAAATCAACATCTGACATGTGGGAGGCTTTCAAGTGGCAGTTGAAAGGAATACAGGACCGGCATGTTCCTGTGAGGAAGAAAGATAAATACGGCAATTTTCGGGAACCTTGGATGACGAGTGATATTGTAGGCCTCGTCAAAAAGAAAAAGGAGGCATTTGTCAGGGCTAAAAGGCTGGGAACAGACGAAGCCTGCGTGGAATATAAGGAAAGTAGGAAGGAACTTAAGCAAGGAGTCAGGAGGGCTAGAAGCGGTCACGAAAAGTCATTGGCAAATAGGGTTAAGGAACATCCCAAGGCTTTTTACACGTACATAAAAAGCAAGAGGGTAGCCAGGGAAAGGGTTGGCCCACTGAAGGATAGGCAAGGGAATCTATGTGTGGAGCCAGAGGAAATGGGCGAGGTACTAAATGAATACTTTGCATCAGTATTCACCAAAGAGAAGGAATTGGTAGATGTTGAGTCTGGAGAAGGGGGTGTAGATAGCCTGGGTCACATTGTGATCCAAAAAGACGAGGTGTTGGGTGTCTTAAAAAATATTAAGGTAGATAAGTCCCCAGGGCCTGATGGGATCTACCCCAGAATACTGAAGGAGGCTGGAGAGGAAATTGCTGAGGCCTTGACAGAAATCTTTGGATCCTCGCTGTCTTCAGGGGATGTCCCGGAGGACTGGAGAATAGCCAATGTTGTTCCTCTGTTTAAGAAGGGTAGCAAGGATAATCCCGGGAACTACAGGCCGGTGAGCCTTACTTCAGTGGTAGGGAAATTACTGGAGAGAATTCTTCGAGACAGGATCTACTCCCATTTGGAAGCAAATGGACGTATTAGTGAGAGGCAGCACGGTTTTGTGAAGGGGAGGTCGTGTCTCACTAACTTGATAGAGTTTTTCGAGGAGGTCACTAAGATGATTGATGCAGGTAGGGCAGTAGATGTTGTCTATATGGACTTCAGTAAGGCCTTTGACAATGTCCCTCATGGTAGACTAGTACAAAAGGTGAAGTCACACGGGATCAGGGGTGAGCTGGCAAGGTGGATACAGAACTGGCTAGGCCATAGAAGGCAGAGAGTAGCAATGGAGGGATGCTTTTCTAATTGGAGGGCTGTTACCAGTGGTGTTCCACAGGGATCAGTGCTGGGAACTTTGCTCTTTGTAGTATATATAAATGATTTGGAGGAAAATGTAACTGGTCTGATTAGTAAGTTTGCAGACGACGCAAAGGTTGGTGGAATTGCGGATAGCGATGAGGACTGTCGGAGGATACAGCAGGATTTAGATTGTCTGGAGACTTGGGCGGAGAGATGGCAGATGGAGTTTAATCCGGACAAATATGAGGTAATGCATTTTGGAAGGTCTAATGCAGGTCGGGAATATACAGTGAATGGTAGAACCCTCAAGAGTATTGAAAGTCAAAGAGATCTAGGAGTACAGGTCCACAGGTCATTGAAAGGGGCAACACAGGTGGAGAAGGTAGTCAAGAAAGCATACGGCATGCTTGTCTTCATTGGCCGGGGCATTAAGTGTAAGAATTGGCAAGTCATGTTGCAGCTGTATAGAACCTTAGGTAGGCCACACTTGGAGTATAGTGTTCAATTCTGGTCGCCACACTACCAGAAGGATGTGGAGGCTTTAGAGAGGGTGCAGAAGAGATTTACCAGAATGTTGCCTGGTATGGAGGGCATTAGCTATGAGGAGCGATTGAATAAACTCGGTTTGTTCTCACTGGAACGAAGGAGGTTGAGGGGAGACCTGATAGAGGTATATAAAATTATGAGGGGCATAGACAGAGTGGATAGTCAGAGGCTTTTCCCCAGGGTAGAGGGGTCAATTACTAGGGGGCATAGGTTTAAGGTGAGAGGGGCAAGGTTTAGAGTAGATGTTACGAGGCAAGGTTTTTACGCAGAGGGTAGTGGGTGCCTGGAACTCGCTACCGGAGGAGGTGGTGGAAGCAGGGACGATAGGGACATTTAAGGGGCATCTTGACAAATATATGAATAGGATGGGAATAGAAGGATACGGACCCAGGAAGTGTAGAAGATTGTAGTTTAGTCGGGCAGCATGGTCGGCACGGGCTTGGAGGGCCGAAGGGCCTGTTCCTGTGCTGTACATTTATTTGTTCTTTGTTCTTAGAGGTCTACAAAATTGTGAGGGGCAGAGACAGAGTGGATAGTCAGAGGCTTTTCCCCAGGGTAGAGGGGTCAATTACTAGGGGGCAGAGGTTTAAGGTGAGCGGGGCAAGGTTTAGAGTAGATGTACGAGGCAAGGTTTTTACACAGAGGGTAGTGGGTGCCTGGAACTCGCTACCGGAGGAGGTGGTGGAAGCAGGGACGATAGTGACATTTAAGGGGCGTCTTGACAAATACATGAATAGGATGGGAATCGAGGGATACGGACCCAGGAAGTGTAGAGGATTGTAGTTTAGTCGGGCAGCATGGTCGGCACGGGCTTGGAGGGCTCAAGGGCCTGTTCCTGTGCTGTACATTTCTTTGTTCTTTGTTCTTTGTCTTGTTTGCACAAGCCCTTTTACCCGCCTCTGTAGCATGCGAAAATAAGGTTCGGGACCATTTAGTTGTTTCTTCGTCATCTAGGTTAGCGTGGTTTAATTCCCCAAAAACTGCTTGAAATGGATCCAGAGGGGACCGGCAAATGCTGTTGGATGCTCTCCTTTCTTCTGCCTACACTTATTCAAACCCTCTGCTGGATCCTCTTTATTATACCCGATAGCAGCTAATATGGAGTTCTTCATTTCGTCTAGGGTTCCTTCTCCTAAAATTCTGGGGTTCAGGTAATGCTGATCTTACTGGCTGGCTAAGGCTCATTACAATTAATTTTACATCTTCCCACTCATCTCAACCACACATAACCTTCTGTTGGCACACCTCCACAAAGAAGCTGTGGGTCCACGGTGGGTTCAAATGGTGTTATCTTATTGCAGGTGTTGCTTAACTGGGTTATCATAGATTATCATAGATTATCATAGAATTTACAGTGCAGAAGGAGGCCATTCGGCCCATCGAGTCTGCACCGGCTCTTGGAAAGAGCACCCTACCCAAGATCCACACCTCCACCCTATCCCCATAACCCAGTAACCCCACCCTACACAAAGGGCAATTTTGGACACTATGGGCAATTTAGCATGGTCAATCCACCTAACCCGCACATCTTTGGACTGTGGGAGGAAACCGGAGCACCCGGAGGAAACCCACGCACACACGGGGAGGATGTGCAGACTCCGCACAGACAGTGACCCAAGCCGGAATCGAACCTGGGACCCTGGAGCTGTGAAGCATTTGTGCTATCCACAATGCTACCGTCCAGCTATCACCTACACCCCCCGCTTATCGTGAGCGGGGGGTGTAGGTGATAGCTGGACCTACATGATTCCCTATCCTTCTTTCTGCAGTGACTGGATTCATGGGTGCCTGGGCAGTTTCACTACTCGTTGGGGTTGGTGCTATCTGTTCAGTCGTGGCTGCTGGTGCTTTTCTTTTTGGGATGGGTGGCGGTTGCTTTTGACCTTCAGTTCTATCTACGTATATGTGCGTGCTTTCTTTTAACTGCCCAATCGGCCATCTCTTTTTCCTCTTTCCCGACTGTCCCGAAGGTACACATAAAGTAATTCTGAACTGAGAGTAATGATTGGAGTCTGTCTATCTCTCGCTGGCACTTGGTGTGATACAAAGAACAAAGAACAAAGAAAAATTACAGCACAGAAACAGGCCCTTCGGCCCTCCAAGCCTGCGCCGATCCAGATCCTCTATCTAAAACTGTTGCCTATTTTCTAAGGATCTGCATCCCTCTGCTCCCTGCCCATTCATGTATCTGTCTAGATACATCTTAAATGACGCTATCGTGCCCGCCTCTACCACCTCCGCCGGCAATGCGTTCCAGGCACCCACCACCCTCTGTGTAAAGAACTTTCCACGCATATCGCCCTTAAACTTTACCCCTCTCACCTTGAACCCTAGTATTTGAGTCCGCCACTCTGGGAAAAAGCTTCTTGTTATCCACCCTGTCTATACTTCTCATGATTGATCAGCGGTACTTTGCTTTTGCTCCTTCGTGTCCTGGTGGAGCGCTCTTAAAGCTGCCTATAAATCGGCACATTTGTTGGTTCGTTGAGTGACCTTGTTTTCAGACTCCTCTCTTACCAAGACCGCATGTTGTGTGTCTTGATAGGCCTTGTACTGGGTTTGGAAGCTGCTCAAGTGTACTGTACAGGACTGGTGGGCACGTTTAACATCGGTGATTTCCCTTTCCTTAGTGGCGAACATCTCCCGAAGTTCCTCATTGTTTCTCTGATTCCCTTCCTCCTGCTCTCTTAACTGACCGCGGAATGTCTCTTTGACCTCCTCGGTTCCTCGTAACTGTGCCAAACAACACACTTAGAACATAGAAAATAGAACAATACAGCGCAGTACAGGCCCTTCGGCCCACGATGTTGCACCGAAACAAAAGCCATCTAACCTACACTATGCCATTATCATCCATATGTTTATCCAATAAACTTTTAAATGCCCTCAATGTTGGCGAGTTCACTACTGTAGCAGGTAGGGCATTCCACGGCCTCACTACTCTTTGCGTAAAGAACCTACCTCTGACCTCTGTCCTCTATCTATTACCCCTCAGTTTAAAGCTATGTCCCCTCGTGCCAGCCATTTCCATCCGCGGGAGAATGCTCTCACTGTCCACCCTATCTAACCCCCTGATCATTTTGTATGCCTCTATTAAGTCTCCTCTTAACCTTCTTCTCTCTAACGAAAACAACCTCAAGTCCATCACCCTTTCCCCATAAGATTTTCCCTCCATACCAGGCAACATCCTGGTAAATCTCCTCTGCACCCGCTCCAAAGCCTCCACGTCCTTCCTATAATGCGGTGACCAGAACTGTACGCAATACTCCAAATGCGGCCGTACCAGAGTTCTGTACAGCTGCAACATGACCTCCTGACTCCGGAACTCAATCCCTCTACCAATAAAGGCCAACACTCCATAGGCCTTCTTCACAACCCTATCAACCTGGGTGGCAACTTTCAGGGATCTATGTACATGGACACCTAGATCCCTCTGCTCATCCACACTTCCAAGAACTTTACCATTAGCCAAATATTCCGCATTCCTGTTATTCCTTCCAAAGTGAATCACCTCACACTTCTCGACATTAAACTCCATTTGCTACCTCTCAGCCCAGCTCTGCAGCTTATCTATATCCCTCTGTAACCTGCTACATCCTTCCACACTATCGACAACACTACCGACTTTAGTATCGTCTGCAAATTTACTCACCCACCCTTCTGCGCCTTCCTCTAGGTCATTGATAAAAATGACAAACAGCAACGGCCCCAGAACAGATCCTTGTGGTACTCCACTTGTAACTGAACTCCATTCTGAACATTTCCCATCAACCACCACCCTCTGTCTTCTTTCAGCTAGCCAATTTCTGATCCACAACTCTAAATCACCCTCAATCCCCAGCCTCCGTATTTTCTGCAATAGCCTACCGTGGGGAACCTTATCAAACGCTTTGCTGAAATCCATATACACCACATCAACTGCTCTACCCTCGTCTACCTGTTCAGTCACCTTCTCAAAGAACTCGATAAGGTTTGTGAGGCATGACCTACCCTTCACAAAGCCATGCTGACTATCCCTAATCATATTATTCCTATCTAGATGATTATAAATCTTGTCTCTTATAATCCCCTCCAAGACTTTACCCACTACAGACCTGAGGCTCACCGGTCTATAGTTGCCGGGGTTGTCTCTGCTCCCCTTTTTGAACAAAGGGACCACATTTGCTATCCTCCAGTCCTCTGGCACTATTCCTGTAGCCAATGATGACATAAAAATCAAAGCCAAAGGTCCAGCAATCTCTTCCCTGGCCTCCCAGAGAATCCTAGGATAAATCCCATCAGGACCCGGGGACTTATCTATTTTCAGCCTGTCCAGAATTGCCAACACCTCTTCCCTACGTACCTCAATGCCATCTATTCTATTAGCCTGGGTCTCAGCATTCTCCTCCACAACATTATCTTTTTCCTGAGTGAATACTGACGAAAAATATTCATTTAGTATCTCGCCTATCTCTTCAGACTCCACACACAACTTCCCATCCCTGTCCTTGACTGGTCCTACTCTTTCCCTAGTCATTCGCTTATTCCTGACAGACCTAGAGAAAGCTTTTGGGTTTTCCTTGATCCTACCTGCCAAATACTTCTCATGTCCCCTCCTTGCTCGTCTTAGCTCTCTCTTTAGATCCTTCCTCGCTACCTTGTAACTATCCATCGCCCCAACTGAAACTTCACACCTCATTTTCACATAGGCCTCCTTCTTCCTCTTAACAAGAGATTCCACTTCTTTGGTAAACCACGGTTCCCTCGCTCGACGCCTTCCTCCCTGCCTGACCTGTACATACTTATCAAGAACACGCAGTAGCTGATCCTTGAACAAGCTCCACTTATCCAGTGTGCCCAACACTTGCAGCCTACACTCCACCTTATCCCCCCCAAGTCACGTCTAATGGCATCATAATTGCCCTTCCCCCAGCTATAACTCTTGCCCTGCAGTGTATACTTATCCCTTTCCATCATTAACGTAAACGTCACCGACTTTTGGTCACTGTCCCCAAAGTGCTCTCCTACCTCCAAATCACCTGGCCTGGTTCATTACCCAAAACCAAATCCAACGTGGCCTCGCCTCTTGTTGGCCTGTCAACATATTGTGTCAGGAAACCCTCCTGCACACACTGTACAAAAAATGACCCATCTAATGTACTCGAACTATATCTTTTCCAGTCAATATTTGGAAAGTTAAAGTCTCCCATAATAACTACCCTGTTACTTTCGCTCTTATCCAGGATCATCCTCGCCATCCTTTCCTCTACATTCCTAGAACTATTTGGAGGCCTATAGAAGACTCCTTTCATGTTTCTAACCTCAGCCCATACTATCTCGGAAGATGAGTCCCCATCTAGCATCCTCTCCGCCACCGTAATACTGCTCTTGACTAGCAGCGCCACACCTCCCCCTCTTTTGCCTCCTTCTCTGAGCTTACTAAAACACCTAAACCCCGGAACCTGCAACATCCATTCCTGTCCCTGCTCTATCCATGTCTCCGAAATGGCCACAACATCGAAGTCCCAGGTACCAACCCATGCTGCCAGTTCCCCTACCTTATTTCGTATAATCCTGGCATTGAAGTAGACACACTTCAAACCACCTACCTGAACACTGGCCCCCTCCTGCGACGTCAAATCTGTGCTCCTGACCTCTATACTCTCATTCTCCCTTACCCTAACTCCCTTATCCAGGTTCCCATGCCCCTGCTGCATTAGTTTAAACCCCCCCAAAGAGCACTAACAAATCTCCCCCCCAGGATATTTGTGCACCTCAGGTTCAGATGTAGACCATCCTGTCTGTAGAGGTCACACCTTCCCCAGAAAGATCCCCAGTTATCCAGAAATCTGAATCCCTCCCGCCTGCACCATCCCTGTAGCCACGTGTTTAATTGCTCTCTCTCCCTATTCCTCATCTCACTATCACGTAGCACGGGCAACAACCCAGAGATAACAACTCTGTTTGTTCTAGTTCTGAGCTTCCATCCTAGCTACCTGAAAGCCTGCCTGACATCCTTGTCCCCTTTCCTAACTATGTCGTTAGTGCCAATGTGGACCACGACTTGGGGCGACTCCCCCTCCCCCCAAGGACCCGGAAAACACGATCCGAGACATCACGTACCCTTGCACCTGGGAGGCAACATACCAAACGTGAGTCTCTCACGCTCCCACAAAATCTCCTATCTGTGCCCCTGACTATCGAGTCCCCAATTACTAATGCTCTGCTCCTCTCCCCCCTTCCCTTCTGAGCAACAGGGACAGACTCCGTGCCAGAGGCCCGTACCCCATGGCTTACCCCTGGTAAGTCCCCCCCCCACAAGTATCCAAAGTGGTATACTTGTTTCTCAGGGGAACGACCGCAGGGGATCCCTGCACTGACTGCTTCTTCCCAGTCCCTCTTACAGTTACCCATCTATCTCCAATCTTTGGTGTAACTAATTCCCTGAAGCTGCTATCTATGACCCCCTCTGCCTCCCGAATGATCCGAAGTTCTTCCAACTCCAGCTCCAGTTCCCTAACTCGGTCTTGGAGGAGCTGGAGATGGCAGCACTTCCTGCAGGTAAAATCAGCAGGGACACTAACGGCATCCCTCACCTCAAACATCCTGCAGGAGGAACATTGCACTCCCTCCCCTGCCATCCCTCTAACTATCTACCAAGATCTGGCTAACAACTAAATTAAATTAAAAAAATAATAATAATAATAAAATATGGTACTTACCTCACACCAATGGGTTTCCTCTCCACCAGAATTTATTGGTGAGGGTCTTCCCAGAAGTCCGCGGGTCGAACTTCCTGTTCCCGCCTTAAACACTAAATTTAAAAAAAAAACAACAAAGAGGGACCGAAAACGGGACCAGGTAAGTGTTTACCGCTGAAATCACTAACGCACCGCTACCGCTGAAATCGACTGGCCTGCTCCTGCAAAGGTAAGTGTTTTTAAAGGAGAAACTTACCTCCCTGAAATCACTTGCGCACTGCTCCCGCTGAAATTGACTAGCCTGCTCCGCTCCCGCTGAAAACGACTGGCCTGCTCCTGCAAAGACAAGTGTTTTTAAAGGAGAAACTTGCCTCCCAGAAATCACTTGCGCACTGCTCCCGCTGAAATTGACTAGCCTGCTCCGCTCCCGCTGAAATTGACACTTGTCATTGGCTTTCTAAATTTCACTGCATTCTTCTTGTATATCTCACATAGATTCTCCCACCAAGTCTGTCCTATGTTTCCTGGACCTGTCTCAGTATTTGCACAAAAATTCAACCAATCTTTCATCCGTTAAATACTTCCTCAACACATCCATACTGGGCACTGCTCTGACTTATCGACTACTGTAACCTCGGGTTGCGGATTCATCATCTCTACTAATTGCACTGCTATCTCTTCTCTACTTTAATTTGGAACAGGGGGAATAAGGAGTCAGCTATATTCCGGTTCACAATCCTTCTAGATTTGCGTGCAAGTCTGACGAGTTTACCTTACCCTTCCCTGTTATTTACGCATGCGGTTAGTGCACACTTCCGAAATTTGGTTATTTGGTCGATACAAAACTTGCGCTTGTGGTTTCTTTTCCTTTTCTCCAATTTAATTCAAAGTTGTGGAGCTCTCTCGGAGTAACAAAGTCACTTCTAATCGAGTCCCATCTGGGATGCCAATAAATGTTGCCACTTCATTATCGAACCACAAGCAGCGAGTATGTTTCTTGTATTGACTAAATGACCACACAACCAGTATGTTAGTTCAAAAGACAGTTTATTATTAAACACACGACTTATCGCTATGCGCAGTGATACACGCGGTTACGTATTAAACTACACCTATCAACGAAGATGACCTTTACTTAACTTCTGGATGACCGGCTCTGTGCAGGTAGATAAGGCCTTTACCTGAGTCCCCACGTGTGTCGGCTGGAAATCATCAGGTTTGTCTCAGCTTCTTATCCTTCGTCTGTTTCGCGTCCTTTTGGACGGGGCTAACTCAGGATCCAATGGATCGATAGGATCTCGATCACTCTGATCGATACCGGCCAATTAGGGGCGGGTACCTTGATGGCTGGGCGGGTCCTAGTCGTTATTGTTCCAAGTGCGTAGGCCTTTCCAAATAAGAGGAAGTGGCGCTGGGGAGTTTGCTACTGTTGCTAGTTCTTAATTTGAGTCTATTGTCCTGGCGAAATCGGTGATTGACGTTTAACAGGCGCAGGTTTCAATTCGGTCTGGTTTTGCTTTGCTCAATACACAGAGGCTGTGCACTGTCTGTGTCCTGACTTGACCACAATTCCCTTCAGATGGCCACACCCTCATGGCAGGCTAGTGCAGAAGATTAAACCACATGGGATCAGGGGTGAACTAGCTTGGCCATAGACAACAGAGGGTGGCAGTGGAAGGGTGCTTTTCAGAATGGAGGTCTTAACTAGTGGTGTTCCGCAGGTATCAGTATTGGGACTTCTGCTGTTTGTAATATATATAAATGACTTGGAAGAAAATGTAGCTGGTCTGATTAGCAAGTTTGCGGATAAAACTAATATTGCAGGAGTTGCGGATAGTAATGAAGATTGTCAGAGAATGACTTCTGGGTGCGGCTATGCAGAGCTAGGTCGCATATTCGGTAGCTCCCGCTTGGAATGGACTTTTGGGCTCTTTTACTCCATGGCATTTGTTTGACATTTCCCGGTGTGGGAAGAAGACTGTAACATTCCCCTGACAGTGTCCCCCAGGAATGTTATGTCTTTTGGTTACCAGACCCGGCAGAAACAGTAAAAGATTTGTCTGTAACTGCAGGGGAGAGAATAGCCTCTTCCAGCATGCAGGCGGGGGAAGGGCAAGCTTAAAGCTGCAACCTGACTTGAGGGCCTCTACTAAAGGTGAAATCTAGCAGCAGAGGGAACAACTGTGAAGAGATCTACCAAGGTCATTGAAGAAGCGGGGACGAGGCTTCCGGTGGCGGCCATGGAGGAGTAGGTTGCGCATTCGGCAGCTCCCGTCTGGAACTTACTCTCAGACCTTTTTCAGGAGTTTTCACAGACTTTTTGGGGCAGATTGGTGAAGCGAACTGTAGCGCACAAAGACTCCGTGAGACGAATAGAGTGAAGTCGATGAGGCTTTATTAAGCGTGTCTGTTCCCCCGCAGCTCGATAGTAGAATGGCCTGCGGGGGAGGACTCCGGCTTCTTATACTCCGCCTTCAGGGCGGAGCTAGAGGTCAACGGCCAACCAGGACCCGGGATCTGTCAGCCAATGACATTAGGGCTTCCAGTCCCACATGACCCCTAATACATACTACCACATTCACCCCTTGTCAAAAATGGACCCGGCGGGGTGATGCTTCGCATGGTGGTAAGGGTTTACAGGGCTGGTCCTGGGAGGAAAACATTCATATGGCAATACAGTATGTACAATTTTGTCCTGTTTCAACTATTTACAGAAGGTATCGGGAGAAAAGCAAAATGTTCTTGTGAAAAGTCCATATATTGATTTAGATCGACTCCACGAGTCGGTCGGGCGGTCTGGTCGTCCGTGTCGATCGCCTCGGCCCCGGTGGTGGTGGTGGTGCTTGTACCGGTGTTGTCGTCTCCGGGAGCCTTACGGTTTCAGCTTGGGCTTTATTCTTGGTCGGGCCTGAGGGGAGGGGAACCGATCCTCCTGGGAAGGGGGCGGTCGCGGGGTGCGACGGTGGCAGGAAGGGGGTGGGGTTGGGTGAATGGTGTCGGGGGGGTGTGTGTGTTGCCGGCGGGTGCCAGATCCCGCAGGGAGACCGTGTCCTGTCGGCCGTCGGGGTACTCCACGTAAGCGTACTGCGGGTTCGCGTGGAGGAGGTGAACCCTTTCGACCAACGGGTCCGCCTTGTGTGCCCGCACATGCTTTCGGAGCAAGATGGGTCCTGGGGCCGCCAGCCAGGTCGGCAGCGACGTTCCAGAGGAGGACCTCCTAGGGAAGACAAGGAGACGCTCATGAGGCGTTTGATTAGTGCTCGTACATAATAGCGACCGGATGGAGTGGAGAGCGTCCGGGAGGACTTCCTGCCACCGTGAAACTGGGAGGTCCCTGGACCGTAGGGCCAGTAGGACGGTCTTCCAGACCGTGCCGTTCTCCCTCTCTACTTGCCCATTCCCCCGGGGGTTGTAGCTGGTCGTCCTGCTTGAGGCTATACCCTTGCTGAGCAGGAACTGGCGCAGCTCGTCACTCATGAAAGAGGACCCCCTGTCGCTGTGGACGTATGCGGGGCAACCGAACAGTGTGAAGATGGTGTTCAGGGCTTTAATGACTGTGGCCGCGGTCATGTCAGAGCAGGGAATGGCGAATGGGAAGCGGGAGTATTCGTCCACCACATTAAGGAAGTATGTGTTGCGGTCGGTGGAGGGGAGGAGCCCTTTGAAATCCAGACTAAGGCGTTCAAAGGGGCGGGAAGCCTTAATCAGGTGCGCACCATCCGGCCTGAAAAAATGCGGTTTGCATTCCGCGCAGATGTGGCAGTCCCTTGTGACTGTACGGACCTCCTCTAAAGAGTATGGGAGATTGCGGGACTTGATAAAGTGGAAAAACCGAGTGACCCCCGGGTGGCAGAGGTCCTCGTGGAGGGTTTGGAGGCGGTTAATTTGTGCGTTGGCACATGTGCCGCGGGATAGGACATCGGACGGCTCGTTCAGCTTTCCGGGACGATACAAGATCTCGTAGTTGAAGATGGAGAGCTCGATCCTCCACCTTAAGATCTTGTCGTTTTTGATTTTGCCCCGCTGTGCATTATCGAACATGAAGGCTACCGACCGTTGGTCCGTGAGGAGAATGAATCTCCTGCCGGCCAGGTAATGCCTCCAATGTCGCACAGCTTCCACTATGGCTTGGGCTTCCTTTTCCACTGAGGAGTGGCGGATTTCTGAAGCGTGGAGGGTTCGAGAGAAAAAGGCCACGGGTCTGCCCGCTTGGTTAAGGGTGGCCGCTAGAGCTACGTCGGAGGCGTCGCTCTCGACCTGGAAGGGGAGGGACTCGTCGATGGCGCGCATCGTGGCCTTTGCGATATCCGCTTTGATGCGGCTGAAGGCCTGGCAAGCCTCTGTCGACAGAGGGAAGGTCGTGGTCTGTATTAGCCCCGGGCCTTGTCTGCGAACTGGGGGACCCACTGGGCGTAGTATGAAAAAAAACCCAGGCAGCGTTTCAGGGCTTTTGAGCAGTGTGGGAGGGGAAATTCCATGAGGGCGCGCATATGTTCGGGGTCGGGGCCTATTATCCCATTGCGCACTACGTAGCCCAGAATTGCTAGCCGGTTGGTGCTAAAAACGCACTTGTCCTCGTTGTACGTGAGGTTCAAGGCTTTGGCGGTCTGGAGGAATTTTTGGAGGTTGGCGTCGTGGTCCTGCTGGTCGTGGCCGCAGATGGTTACATTGTCGAGATACGGGAACGTGGCCCGCAACCCATGTTGATCAACCATTCGGTCCATCTCCCGTTGGAAGACCGAGACCCCGTTTGTGACGCCAAATGGGACCCTTAGGAAATGGTATAATCGCCCGTCTGCCTCGAAGGCTGTGTACTTGCGGTCACTTGGGCGGATGGGGAGCTGATGGTAGGCGGACTTGAGGTCCACGGTGGAGAAGACTTTACATTGGGCAATCCGATTGACCATGTCGGATATGCGGGGGAGAGGGTACGCGTCTAGTTGTGTGTACCTGTTGATGGTCTGGCTATAGTCTATGACCATCCTTTGTTTCTCCCCTGTCTTCACTACTACCACCTGTGCTCTCCAGGGACTATTGCTGGCCTGGATTATGCCTTCCTTTAGTAGCCGCTGGACTTCGGACCGAATGAAGGTCCGGTCCTGGGCGCTGTACCGTCTGCTCCTAGTGGCGACGGGTTTGCAATCCGGGGTGAGGTTCGCAAACAAGGACGGGGGTTGCACCTTGAGGGTTGCGAGGTCGCAGATAGTGAGTGGGGGTATTGGGCCGCCGAATTTGAACGTAAGGCTCTGTAGATTGCACTGGAAATCTAATCCCAGTAATGTGGGGGCGCAGAGTTGGGGAAGGACGTGTAGTTTGTAGTTTTTGAACTCCCTCCCCTGCACCGTTAGGGTAACTATGCAGAAACCTTGGATCTGTACGGAGTGGGATCCTGCAGCTAGGGAAATATTTTGTGCGCTGGGATAGGTGGTCAGGGAACAGCGTCTTACCGTGTCGGGGTGGATAAAGCTCTCCGTGCTCCCGGAGTCGACTAGCATGGTGTCTCGTGCCCGTTTATTAGCACCGTCGTCGTCGTCGTCTGGAGTGTCCGGGGCCGAGCTTGATCGAGCGTAATTGAAGCGAGACGTGGTTGTAGTAGTGGAGTGTCTTCCTCGAACCCCGTGGAGCCGTCGACACTGGGGTCCGTTGTGGCCGTCCAAGATGGCGTCGGGGATGAACAAAATGGCTGCCCCCATACATCGCACATGGCTGGGGGGTCACAACATGGCGGCGGAGGTGGACAAAATGGCCGCCCCCACGCGTCGTACAGGTCTGGGGTGGTCCAAGATGGCGGCGCCCTTCCTCCCCTCGTGGTGGCCGGGACCCAAAATGGCGGCGTCTGCGGGTCGCACATGGGGCGCTGGGGGGGTTGGGGAGCGTTAGGACCGCGCGGGGCTCCCTCATCTCTGTGGACAGCGGTGGTCGGGACCCAAATTGGAAGCGCCAGCGGGTCATACGGGGGGGGGGGTTGGGGAGCCTAAGCGGCGTGCAGGGCCCCCTGTCCTCCCGGGACCGCGGTGGTCGGGACCCAGAGCGGCTGCGCCTGCGGGTCGTACATGGGGCGCTGGGGGGGTTGGGGAGCGTAAACGGCTTGCAGGGCTCCCTGTTCTCCCGGGACAGCGGCGGCCTCGCGGGACCGGCACACAACCGTGAAATGGCCCTTTTTCCCGCAGCTATTGCAGATTGCTGCGCGGGCCGGGCAGCGCTGCCGGGGGTGTTTCGCCTGGCCGCAGAAATAGCAGCGGGCGCCCCCGGTGCGACTTGGCGTTTGGACCGCGCAAGCCTGTGGGGTGTCCGGGGGGGGGGGGGGTGGGTTTGTCGCGACGGGTACGTACGGAGCCCAATGGGCTGCCGCGCGGTCGGGGCCGTAGGCACAGGTATTACGCGCGGCCACATCTAGGGAGGCTGCTAGGGCCCATGCCTCTGTGAGTCCTAGCGACTCTCTTTCTAGAAGTCTTTGGCGGATTTGGGAGGAATTCATACCTGCCACAAAAGCATCGCGCATTAACATGTCCCTGTGTTCATTTGCGTTCACCGAAGGGCAGCTGCAGGCTCGTCCCAAAATCAGCAGCGTGGCGTAGAATTTGTCCATCGATTCTCCGGGACCTTGCCGTCTCGTCGCGAGCTGGTAGCGAGCATAGATTTGGTTAACTGGACGGACATAGAGACTTTTCAGTGCTGCGAACGCCGTCTGGAAATCCTCCGCGTCTTCGATGAGGGAGAAAATCTCCGTGCTTAACCTCGAGTGCAGGACCTGTAGTTTTTGGTCTTCTGTGACCCGGCCGGTGGCCGTTCTGAGGTAGGCCTCGAAACAAGTCTGCCAGTGCTTGAAGGCTGCTGCCGCGTTCACTGCGTGGGGGCTGATCCTCAGGCATTCCGGGATGATCCTGAGCTCCATAGTCCTTTTTAGGCACCCTTAATAAATTGGAGCGCACAAAGACTCCGTGAGACGAATAGAGGGTGGTGGTGGCCTGGAACGTACAGCAAAGTGAGGTGGTTGAGGGAGATACATTAGCGACCTTTAAGACTTATCTAGATAGACACATGAACAGACTGGGTATGGAAGAATACAGGTGTTTGGTCGAGATAGGACATGTGATCGGCACACACTTGGAGGGTCAAAGGGCCTGTTCCTGTGCTGTATTGTTCTTTGTTCTGTAGGATTCACCCGGACAGGAATAGTAGGAGCATGGCTGAGCTGGATGGATGCCACTCCGACAATTCGCATCTGGGGACATGGTCCACGTATGGAACTTTGGCGATGGCTCTACTTGGGTTCGGCGTTGTTGTTCGGCGAACAGGGCCGGTGTTATATACAGTCTGCATACAGGACCGGGAGTCGAACTGACACCTGGACCATCTCCGCAGCCACACATCTGTACTGCATAAACCCTGGTGGAAGGCCCGACGGAGTCTTTGGCGATGCTGCCACTACTAGCACAGCCGCCCCCACCGCATGCCCCTGAATGTTTTGACTCTTGAGATGTCAGAGGCTGATGACTTGGACTCCAAGATGGAAATGGGGCTGGGACAACACCCCGAATGAGCGGTTGCTGAAAGCAGTTCCACCACGCGATGAGCTTGGAAGCGTTGATACCCCGATCGTTATTCCGCTGGGTCCCGCATTGCCCGAATGGCACCCTTGGGCGAAAAAGTACAAAGGTCCTCCCGCACACGCGCCCTCTTAGTGGACACGATTTCTGACTGACAGAGATACATAGATACTTAGAAGATAGGAGCAGGAGGAGGCCCTTCGAGCCTGCTCCGCCATAAATCACAATCATGGCTGATCAAGTGTGGCCTCACAAGGCACTATACAATTGCAGCAACACATCCCTGCTTCTATACTCGAAACCTCTTGCAATGAAGGCCAACATGTGAATGCATTAAAAAGGGGGCAGCACGGTAGCATTGTGGATAGCGCAATTGCTTCACAGCTCCAGGGTCCCACGTTCGATTCCGGCTTGGGTCTCTGTCTGTGAGGAGTCTGCACATCCTCCACGTGTGTGCGTGGGTTTCCTCCGGGTGCTCCGGTTTCCTCCCACAGTCCAAAGATGTGCAGGTTAGGTGGATTCGCCGTGACAAATTGCCCTTAGTGTCCAAAATTGCCCTTAGTGATGGGTGCGGTTACTGGGTTATGGGGATAGGGTGGAGGTGTGGGCTTGGGTAGGATGCTCTTTCCAAGAGCCGGTGCAAACTCGATGGGCCATGTGGCCTCCTTCTGCACTGTAAATTCTATGATACCATCAGCCTTCTTTACCGCCTGCTGCACCTGCATGCTTACCTTCAGCGAATGGTGCACAAGGACACCCAGGTCCCACTGCTCACTCCCCTCTCCCAATTTACAACCATTCAGGTAGTAACCTGCCTTCCTGTTTTTGCTTCCAAAATGAACTTATAAAATGACTTGAGATCGATCAGGTTCCCCGTGACCCCCGAAGAATATGAGAGCAGGATCAACCCGTATATAAAAACCCCGGCCCAGATATGGGATGGGCCGTGGGAGTGATATGTACAGAGTTGCAGAATATAATGTTACAGTTATAGCAAGGTGTCGAGAAAGATCAACTTAATAGGAGGTAGGTCCATTCAAAAGTCTGATAGCAGCAGGGAAGAAGCTGTTCTTGAGTCAGTTGGTACGTGAACTCAAACTTTGGTATCTTTTTCCTGACGGAAGAAGGTGGACGAGAGTATGTCCGAGATGCGTGGGGTCCTTAATTATGCTAACTGCCTTTCTGAGGCAGTGGGAATTATAGATAGAGTCAATGGATGGGAGGCATATTGAACCTTGTTTGTTTTTCCTTACGCTCTCGTGTGGTTGCTTACTCAAAACCTGTGCCGATCACATGTCCCATCGAGACCAAACGCCTGTATCCTTCCATACCCAGTCTGTTCATGTGTCTATCTAGGTAAGTCTTAAAGGTCGTTAATGTATCTGCCTCAACCTGCGGAGCAACTGGCGGGGGTATTCGCAGACATCTTCAACCTCTCTTTACAACAACCTGAGGTCCCTGTCTGCTTCAAGAAGACGACATCATCCCTGTACCCAAAAAAAAGTCAAGCAGCGTGCCTTAATGACTATCGTCCGGTGGCTCTGACATCCATCATCATGAAGTGCTTCGAAAGGTTAGTCATGGCACAAATCAACTCCAGCCTCCCGGATTGCCTTGATCCACTACAGTTCGCCTACCGCTGCAACAGGTCCACAGCAGATGCCATCTCTATGGCCCTGCACTCTACCCTGGAACACCTAGATAACAAAGACACCTATGTCAGACTCCTATTTATCAACTACAGCTCAGCCTTCAACACCATCATTCCTACGAAACTCATCTCCAAACTCCTTGGCCTCGGCTGCTCCCTCTGCGACTGGATCCTGAACTTTCTAACCCACAGGCCACAATCAGTCATGATAGACAACAACACCTCCTCCACGATCATCCTGAACACCGGTACCCCACAAGGCTGTACCTTCAGCCCCCTACTACACTTATACACCTATGACTGTGTGGCCAAATTCCCCTCCAACTCGATTTTCAAATTTGCTGATGACACCACCGTAGTGGGTCAGATTTCAAACAATGATGAGACAGAGTACAGGAATGAGATAGAGAATCTGGTGAACTGGTGCGATGACAATAATCTCTCCCTCAATGTCAACAAAACGAAGGAGATTGTCATCGACTTCAGGAAGCGTAGTGGAGTACATGCCTCTGTCTACATGAATGGGAACGAAGTAGAAAGAGTAGAGTGCTTCAAGTTTTTGGGTGCACAGATCACCAAAAGCCTGTCCTGGTCCCTCCCATGCCGACACTATAGCTATAGTTAAGAAAGTCCACCAACGACTCTACTTTCTCAGAAGACTAAGGAAATTTGGCATGTCAGCTATGACCCTCACCAACTTCTACAGATGCACCATAGAAAGCATTCTTTCTGGTTGTATCACAGCTTGGTATGGGGCCTGCTCTGCCCAAGACCGCAGGAAACTACAAAAGGTTGTGAATGTAGCCCAGTCCATCACACAAACCAGCCTCCCATCCATTGACTCTATCTATAATTCCCACTGCCTCAGAAAGGTAGTTAGCATAATTAAGGACCCCACGCATCTCGGACATACTCTCGTCCACCTTCTTCCGTCAGGAAAAAGATACCAAAGTTTGAGTTCACGTACCAACTGACTCAAGAACAGCTTCTTCCCTGCTGCTATCAGACTTTTGAATGGACCTACCTCCTATTAAGTTGATCTTTCTCTACACCTTGCTATAACTGTAACATTATATTCTGCAGTCTCTCCTTCCTTCCCTATGTACGGTGTGCATTGTTTGTGCAGCATGCAAGAAACAATACTTTTCACTGTATAATACATGTGACAATAATAAATCAAATCAAATCAAATCAACCATCTCACTTTGCTGTACATTCCAGGTGAATTAATTCACCTTCATTATGTAAATAATTGTCGATCCAAATGAGAGAGAATAAATATTTTTTTTGGTACAAGTAATCATATAATAACTTTTATTGGTTTCTTTCTTTACATGGTCCCATGGTTTGAAAAGGCCAGAAAGATGTGGGCAACTGGAGGAAAAGAGAAGAATGATGCACTGACTACCTTTGCTGAAGACTTTTTTGATGTTTTAATGGTGAGTATTTATATTCAGAGGATTTTCAGTGTTTGTAGACCAACCTATTCCTGTAATGAGAACAGAAAATGCTGGATAAATGCTGGAGGCGGGATTCTCCGTCCTGCCAAACGGATTTTCTGGCACAGCGTGCCCCCACCGGCAGCGGGATCCTCCGTCCTGGCAGCTGGCCAATGGGGTTTCCCATTGTGACAACCCCATGCCATCGGGAAATCTGCAGGCGTGAGTGCGCTGCCGGCGAATTGGAGGATCCCGCCAGCGGAGAATCCTGCATGACTGCAGCATCTGTGGAGAGAAAAACAGAGTTGACGTTTTGTGTCCGTATGTCTTTTCTTCAGAGCTATTCCTATGCCTTCTTACACCATTTATCATGGAATTAATCAATACTGCAGAATTAGAGAACTCATGGAATATTGTGTAATCAGTTTTGAAAGTTTGTAGATATATTTATAAATAAAATTTTAAACTTGCGGAACTATTTCCCTAAAGATGTGTGTTACCAGAGCTGAGTAACGATTTTCGTAAACACAAACCATATGGATCAGAAACAAAGTCTAACGGACGTAATGGAGGATTTGTAACAAGTGAGAAATCACGAGCGAAATTCTCCATCCCGCCTCGCCACATTTCTGCCCCGACCCGCCGGCGGGATGCTCCGTTACACCGGCCGGTCAATGGGGTTTCCCATTGTGGGGCAGCCCTACGCCGTCGGGAAACCCCCGGGCGCCGGCAAAACGGAGACTCCCGCCGGCGGAGAATGACGCCCCACAATAGTGAAATATTAAAATTATAGGTATTAAATCAGAATGCATGAAGTATTTGTAACAAGATAGGTCACAATTGTAGCTAAGTAAAGATAAATGAGTTTGATCTTGTTGTTTTACTGAGACTAGAACCGTAGAACCACAGAAAAGTTATGGTGCAGAAAGAGGCCATTCAATCCATCCTGTCTCTGCCAGTCAAAAAAGAGAAAAAAGAAATGAATTACTCATTTATGTCCCATTTTCCAGCACCTAGTTTGCAGCCTTGCAGGTGACAGCCTTTCAGATACTGGCCCTTATAAATTGGTTGAGTATTTCAGCCTCAACTCAACCACACACTTAGGCAGTGAATTCCAGACACCCACCATCCTTAGGGTGAAAAAGATTTTTCTCATGTTCCCTCTAATCCTTCTAACCACCTTAAACTAATGCCCCTGGTATTTGACCCCTTATCTTGGGAAACAGGACTTTCCTGCCTGTGTCCCCCATAATGTTGTACACCTCAATTAGGACACTCTTTATCCTCCTTTGTTCGAAGGAAAACAATCCTACCCTATCCAATCTCTCATAGCTGCAATTTTCAGTTGGCATATTCTTGCAAATCTCTTCTGTACTCTCTCCAGAGCAATTCTGACCTTACTGCAGTGTGGTGACCAGAACTGTACACACAACTGCATTTGTGGCCTAACTAGCGTTTTATACGTTCATCATTACATCCTTGCTTCTGTATTCAATATCTTGCCCAATAAAGGAAAGCATTCCATATGCTTTCTTGACGACCTTGTCCCTCTGTCCTGCCACCTCCAAGGATCTGTGGACATTCACGACAAGGTCTCTCACTTCCTGAACCTCTCAATAATTTCCCTTTTCTTGAGTATTTCCTTACTTTGTTTGCTCTCCCCAAATGCATTACCTCACATTTTTCAGGATTGTATTCCATTTGTCACTTCTCTGCCCACTCAACCAACTTGCATGTAGTGGCTAGCCGTAAAAGAGACATGCGTTGGAAGGGTCATGAGACCTGAGCGCCCAATGGGGAACAAGCACGGGATCTCAGTGTAGAGTACGGCCATTTGCAGCCAGTTGTGACCCTAGTGCTGAGAAGGAAGACATTCAACGTATACTTTGAATCTATAATAAACCCATTATTGTTAGTTAGCTAATTGGTTATTGCCAATTGTTGCATTTACTACATTGGTGATGAGGAAAACAACGACACAGATTGTAATGAAAAAAAATGTTTTGAAGGAAAGTTTGGTTGCAGGAGTTGCAGAGTGTTTGGAATATTTTTTCCATTCTAATGTATTAAATCTGAACATTGGTTAGTGTATCTTATGTGTCGCCGCACGGTATACACTACTCGTCAGTTTATGAAACAGAGCTTCATGCATGAAGTAAATTGTCTTTATTCATTTAGCTTTGCAGATGTCCCTTATCAGATGTCAGTTTTCAAACAAACACAGAGTCTTTTTAAACTTTGTTTTGTCCAAGCAAATACAGAGTAGTGAGTTAAATTCAATACAAATTACAACTCTTGATATTTCGTCTAATTGAATACACGATACAGGAAAGTTGAAAATAAAAAACAGAATGGCTGTTCAAAGCGATAGCACAGAAGGGTAGCTTCAGAAGTTGTAGATAGGTGATCCCGGAATGAGATGTTCAAACCGGCACGTATTTTTTAAAGGTTATTGCTGTCACTAATGGTACCCCTTTTTCTGGCTGTGATTGGGTTAAAGTTATTACACAGTTAATTCAATTCG
This sequence comes from Scyliorhinus torazame, assembly GCF_047496885.1. Taxonomy (NCBI): domain Eukaryota; kingdom Metazoa; phylum Chordata; class Chondrichthyes; order Carcharhiniformes; family Scyliorhinidae; genus Scyliorhinus; species Scyliorhinus torazame. The sequence goes on from NC_092714.1 coordinate 162,497,342, forward strand.
ATCAAAATCTGTCCGTCAAATTTTAACATGAGGTGATGAAATGCTCGTTTCTTATGAATCCAATCCGTTTTCATGAAAACTGTTTCTGGGAGTGTTGCCCAGACACTGTGACTTGTCCAAATGTGTCCTTGGTAAGTCTAGCTTTCTTATCTGATGATTCCCATGGGAAACAGCATTTTTACTGTCTTGTTTGATGTTAACACTCTATTTTAAGAAGCCATTTTAAATCTTGGCCTATTTATTCCTTTAATTTGTCATATACTAAAAGGTAGATTCTATACTAAAAGGGTAGATTCTATCAGTCCCCCTTTTTGATTATTCGCAAGGTGAATAAAATGAATCGAAAATGAAATAGAATCAAAGAAGGAAAGGAATAAATGCAATAGGACAGCGATAGGCGTAGAGAGAGACTCATTCACATTGCCTTTAATGGTTCACTTATTTGAGAACAGCCTTTACAACAGAGTGGAAAAAACCTTGCAAGCGTTACAAACACCTTAACAATTCAATGAAACAAATCAAATGATAATATCGTAAAATATTAATACATTAATAATTGAACTTGATAATACATTGATTAAAGGACTTAGTAAAAATTGAAAAATTGCTTAAAACATTGATATACTGATTTCAAAAATTGATTACTGATTTCAAAAATTGATATACTGATTAAAAAATTAATTATTGATTAAAAAATTGATTGCTGATTAAAAATTGATTTCATGATTACATAATTCAGTAATAAAAGGTTAATAATAATTATTTCATGTTTACAAATAAAATGATTACACAGTAAAATAACTGAATTTGAGTATATGATTTAATAATAATTGGTATATGATTCAAAATTGATTATGTAATTCAGTAATAAAATTACGAATCATAATTGATTAATAAATAATTAATATGCGGTAATAATGCAGTAAATAATAGTTCAACAGAAACTTTCCATTTCAAAGTTATTGGGTGGTGGTGCACTGGGTGTGGACTGAATCACTTGAATCATTTGGGCGGTACGGGCTGCCATGCATTGGCATGCACATCTGATGAGCTTGATTTCCGTAAAGGATAAATCCAATGGCGCAAAAGAAGAAAATTCCTTGGATAACGGACCTTCCAGTGCTACCTAACCATCCAAAGAGCCAACCTCAAGTAGTGGAATCAGAGGGGTGTTCAAGTTTCTTAACTTCATTTTGGATGTGTATTGCCAAGTCTTTGGAATGTAGGTGCAACACTTTGCATCAATCAGGGCACAGGTGCCATCTTTTTTGGCTGACATATAGCCAAGTGCCATTTAATTCTGTAAGGTAACAGTTCTGATGGCAAACATTTTGTCAGAAATTCCAATTAAGTCGTTGGAGGTATCATTAGCTACTTGTTCTATTATGTCAGTTAGTTTGTTCAATTCACTGGCCACTCGTTTGTGCCAATGAAAAGGAATAAGGTAAGCAAGAAATTGATCTTTAATGGTGAGCGCACGTTTCTCTCTTTGAACTGGTGTTCCTGGAAGGGTAGAGAGATGACGGATGGGAGGTATGATGTACGCTAAATAACAGGCTCCAGACCAAAGTCTTGGAAGCCAGGGGTAGGCCTCGTTATTACAGACAAAATAAGTTCCATGACAAGGAGTATAACGGGTGATTTCTTCTAAGAGATCTCAAAATGTGGAATTACTCATGAGATTCAGTAAGCTTGTTCGTAAGGAGACACAAGCAATTTTTTGAGCTCGGAATCGAGTACAAGATGTACTTACATGAGAGTAATGGGAGCAATTGCTATATCCCATCCGCATTCCTGCAGGATCGTCACTGACTAAGCATATGGACCCTTTCTGGTCAGTAGACAGGAGGTGAATTTGGGGACAGTTTTTTTTGTGTCATAGTTATGTTGATACCATCCTTCAAAAGAATTCAATGAATATCCGACAGATTCGCAAATTTGGACATAATAATTAATATTAAATGCAATTCTGGTGTGCAAACATTTGTCTACTCCTGCACGGACATGGGAAGAGCGATCAGAGCTCTGAAAAATATACCATTCAGCGGTTTCTGAAATATTAAAAGGAATGGGTATAAAAGAGATTCCTCCCTCTGTGGGTAGGAATTGCAGTACACACCCAGGACCCGGAGATATTAATTTTTTGAGCACACCTGTGAGACATTTGAAGAAAGGTATTGTCATGTACCTGTTTAGTAAAGCTTGCTAAACAGACCAGGCAACTTAAAATTAATAATTTTGCAAAAACTTTAACGGATTACTATTATTCTGATGCGCGCGCTTCACATGTGATGTGTGAATCCAGTGTTTCTTTCCTTGGAGTTTCACAGCCTAATGTGTAGTCAGCAGAATCTGGAATGGGCCTTCCCACTTGGCCCAGAAACGTTCTTTCTGTAATTTGTTTACGTACACTGCCTCGCCGGGGCCAGGCAATGGCCTCTTTCTGGGGGTTCACCCCAGGCTGCGGAAACCTGTTGAGAAGCAGAACCAACAGCATTTGTTAGATTTTGACAATAGATAAGTAATGCATCACTCATTAAATGACAGTCTGCCTTTCGCAAGTCAATCGTTCCTGGCAGGGACATGGGTCTGCCTCTAATGACCTCAAATGGGCTGAGGACTGTTGTTCTGTTTGGTGTTGCTCTGATACTGCACAGTACGAGGGGCAAAGCTTGAATCCAGTTCATTCCTTCTTGGCTGTATTTGGACAGTCGTTCTTGTGTTGTTCCTTGTGTCTTAATAAAGCTCGTAGTCCTAAAGTTGAAGTAGATGCTTTATTGTGAGTTTGTTTCTCTTCAGTGTTTAAACCATGTTACACCTGTGCTGCCAGTCTGTGTCTTGCTACCAGCTCCCGTTCCTGTGAAGTGTGTCCTGACTTCCTGTTTGTCTGTATTTATACCTCTCCCGTGGTCCCTCTAGTGCTTGCTCAGTTGTATTGCATCTACACAGATATACAATCACCATATGTCCCCTTTTTTCTTTGTATATCTTCTGTACAGTGTTAAAAAAAATTGTATGAAACAGATGGATTACTTATGATATGTGTATCTGTACAAGTGATGATGATATTGGATATTTTACAAAGCCAATTAATATTTACGAGTCCAATCTTAATAAAAACATTTATGAGTCCAAACTTGATGAATTTGTTCGTTGAGTTTTTTCTTTTTTGTTGTTGACGTGGTGATATTGATATTGCAACTCCGTTGTGAATGTTGTCGGTGTTCTTGTTTTTAAGTAACCAACTAGCCATCCCGAGGTGTTTGAATGGTCGAACCTCTGATGTTGACTAACATGGGCTTTTTTCTGTGCTTGTGGTATCGATTTAGTGTGTCATCTGCCTTGAAAGCTGGTGTGCTTGCTTGGTCTGGAGCAGATGTGAATTCGTGAGATTCTTTGTCCTGCCATGGCATGTTTGTAGTCTTGTCATTGTTGTGCAGTGTGCTGTGGCATTGTCCTTCATGTGCAGAGTTGTACCATTTTGTACAGGTCGCTGTTTCATTCTTGTTGTTTCTGGCGTTTATGTCTTTGTTGTTTTCGTTGTCGTTCCTGGTGCTGTTTTTGTCGTATCTGTCTTTGTTGTTTTCATTGTCGTCCTTGTTGTTTTTGTCGTGCTTGTTGTTTCTGTTTCTGTTTTCGTCATTCTTGTCGTTTTTCTTATTGTGCTTGTTGTTTCTGCTTTTGTTGTTTTTGTCGTTGTTCTTGTCAAGCTTGTTGTCTTTATTATGCTTGTTGTTTTTGTATGCTTCTTGTTGCTCTTGTTGCGCTTCTTGTTGTTTTTGTTGTTGCTGTTGTTCTTGTTTCTGCAGTGCTTCTTGTGGTTTTTGTTTTTCTTGTTGCGCACAATGAGTGTTCAGTGTGGATAATTTGCGTGATTGTCACAGTTTGTCCTTTGTGGTATCTGTTACATTGAGCGTTTCGACTAGAGAATGGTGAGAATGATCTGATGTTGCATTGATGTTGGTGACATCAGTCATTTGTGGTGGATTTGATTTGTCTTCTTTGCTTCCTTGGTGCTCCTCGTCTGAAGTCATTTGTGGTGGATTTGATTCCTCTTTGCTTTCATGGTGCTCATCCTCTGGAGTCAAAATCTTCACGATTTCATTTTCTTTTTGATCTTGGTGTTCCTCTTCTGGAGTCAAAATCTTCAAGATTTCATTCTCTTGTGGGTCTTGGTGCTCCTCTTCTGGAGTCAAAATCTTCACAATTTCATTCTCTTGTTGGTCTTGGTGCTTCTCTTCTGGAGTCAAAATCTTCATGATTTAATTTTGTTATGGGTCGTGGTGCATCTCTTCTGGAGTCAAAATCTTCAAGATTTCTAATGACGTGGTCGCTCTGTACTCTTGGTGTACCTCTTCTGGAGTCAAAATCTTCAAGATTTCAATTGACGTCTCTCTGGACTCTTGGTGCTCCTCTTCTGGAGTCAAAATTTTCAAGATTTCAATTGACGTGGTCTCGCTGGACTCTTGGGTAGTTTTACGCTGATTGTTGAGTTCTTCTGTACCGACGAGCTGAGATCCGTCAGTCTCGCTGTGATCCTGCACATCCTGTATGTTGATTGTGATCACATTGTCACTGTTTTTGCATGCAGTGGGTAGACTTACATTGTCTTCTTCTTGATTATGTGAGCTTGGTAGACTTTCATAGTCTATTTCTGGTTGCTCTGATCCGGTGGGTAGACCTTCATAGTCTTGATCATGCATAGCGTTCGGTATGGAGTGTTTGCTTGCTTCCATTTTAGAGTCTGTCAACGAGCTGTCTGTGGAGGCTTGCATCGCTCCCTCTGTGAAGTCTTTCATCGCTCTCTCTGTGGAGTCATGCAGTGTTCTCTCTGTGGAGTCAATCTGTGCACTCTCAACGGAGTGGTTCTGTGCTCTTTGTGTGACGTTGTCTTCTTCTTGGGTATTGCTGTCATCCAATGTCTCGACGATTTGCCATGGCATCATGGCATTGGATTCATCTACCATGAGTAGAGTCGTGTTGAGCTTTGCAACTGTGATCAGCATATCCGAATAACTCAGCCAACTCAGCCATGTCTGAGTAGTATTAGAACATAGAACATAGAAAATACAGCACAGAATAGGCCCTTCGGCCCACGATGTTGTGCCGAACCTTTGTCCTAGATTAATCATAGATTATCATTGAATTTACAGTGCAGAAGGAGGCCATTCGGCCCTTTGAGTCTGCACCGGCTCTTGGAAAGAGCACCCTACCCAAACTCAACACCTCCACCCAACACCAAGGGCAATTTTGGACATCAAGGGCAATTTATCATTGGCCAATTCACCTAACCTGCATTGTATTGTTTGAAAAACAAATCAACTTTTTTTGTTTCGGATTTGTTTTCATTCACTTTACTTTGGATGGTGCAGACTGCTTGTTCCAGGGTGTTGTGAAAGTTAATTTCAACTGCTGGAGTTAATTCAGGCATTGTTCTGTCTTTTGAGGTAAGAAAACTGGGTTTTACAGCTTTAAGTGTCTTGCTTTTAATTTTCGGGCATTTCCCTATTAAGTGGGCGTGGTCCGGGTCCTCTGACGTCATGACACTCGTGACGTCATGCGTAGGGCTCGATTGTGCACACGCAAATCGATCTTCCTTTACTCTGCTGTTTTTTTGTACACCGCATGCGCGGCTTGCGCATACGCAGAACCATAGACATTTAACATAGAACAATACAGCGCAGTACAGGCCCTTCGGCCCACGATGTTGCACCGAAACAAAAGCCATCTAACCTACACTATGCCATTATCATCCATATGTTTATCCAATAAACTTTTAAATGCCCTCAATGTTCACTACTGTAGCAGGTAGGGCATTCCACGGCCTCACTACTCTTTGCGTAAAGAACCTACCTCTGACCTCTGTCCTATATCTATTACCCCTCAGTTTAAAGTTATGTCCCCTCGTGCCAGCCATATCCATCCGCGGGAGAAGGCTCTCACTGTCCACCCTATCCAACCCCCTGATCATTTTGTATGCCTCTATTAAGTCTCCTCTTAACCTTCTTCTCTCCAACGAAAACAACCTCAAGTTCGTCAGCCTTTCCTCATAAGATTTTCCCTCCATACCAGGCAACATCCTGGTAAATCTCCTCTGCACCCGCTCCAAAGCCTCCACGTCCTTCCTATAATGCGGTGACCAGAACTGTACGCAATACTCCAAATGCGGCCGGACCAGAGCTCTGTACAGCTGCAACATGACCTCCCGACTCCGGAACTCAATCCCTCTACCAATAAAGGCCAACACTCCATAGGCCTTCTTCACAACCCTATCAACCTGGGTGGCAACTTTCAGGGATCTATGTACATGGACACCTAGATCCCTCTGCTCAGCCACACTTTCAAGAACTTTACCATTAGCCAAATATTCCGCATTCCTGTTATTCCTTCCAAAGTGAATCACCTCACACTTCTCTACATTAAACTCCATTTGCCACCTCTCAGCCCAGCTCTGCAGCTTATCTATATCCCTCTGTAACCTGCTACATCCTTCCACACTATCGACAACACCACCGACTTTAGTATCATCTGCAAATTTACTCACCCACCCTTCTGCGCCTTCCTCTAGGTCATTGATAAAAATGACAAACAGCAACGGCCCCAGAACAGATCCTTGTGGTACTCCACTTGTGACTGTACTCCATTCTGAACATTTCCCATCAACCACCACCCTCTGTCTTCTTTCAGCTAGCCAATTTCTGATCCACATCTCTAAATCACCCTTAATCCCCAGCCTCCGTATTTTTTGCAATAGCCTACCGTGGGGAACCTTATCAAACGCTTTGCTGAAATCCATATACACCACATCAACTGCTCTACCCTCGTCTACCTGTTCAGTCACCTTCTCAAAGAACTCAATAAGGTTTGTGAGGCATGACCTACCCTTCACAAAGCCATGCTGACTATCCCTGATCATATCATTCCTATCTAGATGATTATAAATCTTGTCCCTTATAATCCCCTCCAAGACTTTACCCACTACAGACGTGAGGCTCACCGGTCTATAGTTGCCGGGGTTGTCTCTGCTCCCCTTTTTGAACAAAGGGACCACATTTGCTGTCCTCCAGTCCTCTGGCACTATTCCTGTAGCCAATGATGACATAAAAATCAAAGCCAAAGGTCCAGCAATCTCTTCCCTGGCCTCCCATAGAATCCTAGGATAAATCCCATCAGGTCCCGGGGACTTATCTATTTTCAGCCTGTCCAGAATTGCCAACACCTCTTCCCTACGTACCTCAATGCCATCTATTCTATTAGCCTGGGGCTCAGCATTCTCCTCCACAACATTATCTTTTTCCTGAGTGAATACTGACGAAAAATATTCATTTAGTATCTCGCCTATCTCTTCAGACTCCACACACAATTTCCCATCCCTGTCCTTGACTGGTCCTACTCTTTCCCTAGTCATTCGCTTATTCCTGACATACCTATAGAAAGCTTTTGGGTTTTCCTTGATCCTTCCTGCCAAATACTTCTCATGTCCCCTCCTTGCTCGTCTTAGCTCTCTCTTTAGATCCTTCCTCGCTACCTTGTAACTATCCATCGCCCCAACCGAAACTTCACACTTCATCTTCACATAGGCCTCCTTCTTCCTCTTAACAAGAGATTCCACTTCCCTGGTAAACCACGGTTCCCTCGCTCGACGCCTTCCTCCCTGTCTGACCGGTACATACTTATCAAGAACACGCAGTAGCTGATCCTTGAACAAGCCCCACTTATCCAGTGTGCCCAACACTTGCAGCCTACTTCTCCACCTTATCCCCCCCAAGTCACGTCTAATGGCATCATAATTGCCCTTCCCCCAGCTATAACTCTTGCCCTGCGGTGTATACTTATCCCTTTCCATCATTAACGTAAACGTCACTGAATTGTGGTCACTGTCCCCAAAGTGCTCTCCTACCTCCAAATCCAACACCTGGCCTGGTTCATTACCCAAAACCAAATCCAACGTGGCCTCGCCTCTTGTTGGCCTGTCAACATATTGTTTCAGGAAACCCTCCTGCACACACTGTACAAAAAACGACCCATCTATTGTACTCGAACTATATCTTTTCCAGTCAATATTTGGAAAGTTAAAGTCTCCCATAATAACTACCCTGTTACTTTCGCTCATATCCAGAATCATCTTCGCCATCCTTTCCTCTACATCCCTAGAACTATTAGGAGGCCTATAAAAAACTCCCAACAGGGTGACCTCTCCTTTCCTGTTTCTGACTTCAGCCAATACTACCTCGGAAGAAGAGTCCCCATCTAGCATCCTCTCCGCCACCGTAATACTGCTCTTGACTAGCAGCGCCACACCTCCCCCTCTTTTGCCTCCTTCTCTGAGCTTACTAAAACACCTAAACCCCGGAACCTGCAACATCCATTCCTGTCCCTGCTCTATCCATGTCTCCGAAATGGCCACAACATCGAAGTCCCAGGTACCAACCCACGCTGCCAGTTCCCCTACCTTGTTTCGTATACTCCTGGCATTGAAGTAGACACACTTCAAACCACCTACCTGAACGCTGGCCCCCTCCTGCGACGTCAAATCTGTGCTCCTGACCTCTATACTCTCATTCTCCCTTACCCTAAAACTACAATCCAGGTTCCCATGCCCCTGCTGCATTAGTTTAAACCCCCCCAAAGAGCACTAACAAATCTCCCCCCCAGGATATTTGTGCCCCTCAGGTTCAGATGTAGACCATCCTGTCTGTAGAGGTCCCACCTTCCCCAGAAAGAGCCCCAGTTATCCAAAAATCTGAAACCCTCCCGCCTGCACCATCCCTGTAGCCACGTGTTTAAATGCTCTCTCTCCCTATTCCTCATCTCACTATCACGTGGCACGGGCAACAACCCAGAGATAACAACTCTGTTTGTTCTAGTTCTGAGCTTCCATCCTAGCTCCCTGAAAGCCTGCCTGACATCCTTGTCCCCTTTCCTCCTATGTCGTTGGTGCCAATGTGGACCACGACTTGGGGCTGCTCCCCCTCCCCCCTAAGGACCCGGAAAACACGATCCGAGACATCACGTACCCTTGCACCTGGGAGGCAACATACCAAACGTGAGTCTCTCACGCTCCCACAAAATCTCCTATCTGTGCCCCTGACTATAGAGTCCCCAATTACTAATGCTCTGCTCCTCTCCCCCCTTCCCTTCTGAGCAACAGGGACAGACTCCGTGCCAGAGGCCCGTACCCCATGGCTTACCCCTGGTAAGTCCCCCCCCCCACAAGTATCCAAAGCGGTATACTTGTTTCTCAGGGGAACGACCGCAGGGGATCCCTGCACTGACTGTTTTTTCCCAGTCCCTCTTACAGTTACCCACCTATCTCCAACTAATTCCATCTTCGAATGGTGCGATCTTTTCTTTGAAGTGGGCATGCGCACATCGATCGTCCTTTACTGTGCGCTTTTTTGTCCACTGCGCATGTGCGGCTTCGGTTTCCTGTGCATGCGCAGGCGCAGATTTTCGTCTTTTGTTCCCCGGAGACTGAAATGTGCTCTGACACCATTTTACAGTGTTTTCGAGCGATTTTGCTTTGTAAAACATGAAAGTTATTTTTTTCTTTCGATTTAGACTTTTCACTCGCGATTTTCAGAGTTAGCCCTTTCTGTTCTGGTTTTGATTGTTTAAGTTTTGCATCTGTGCAATTTGGTCTCTGGGCATTGAATGCTTTAAAGCAGCATTGTTACTGATGTCACAGTAATCTTCAAATGTTTTCAGTATTACTTCTAATTTGGTGCTGTCTTCATCTTTCAAGTCTTTAAAGTAATTATAGATTTTTCTAGCTTCCTGTCCCGCTGTTGCGAGTAGCAGCGCTATTTTTGTTGCGTCAGAGACTGCGTTCATATCATTTGCTACGATACAAATCTCGAACATTTGTTTAAAGCTTTTCCAGTTGCTACTTAAATTACCGGTTGTTTCCAGCTGCGGTGGAGATCCAAATTGCAGTAAATCAGCGAAGTCTTCCAACGTCTTTCTTGCCATTTTGGTCTTTCTGTGTCTGCAACTTGTGTAATCTTATAGTAAGCGTTCCAAAGCCAACCCTGGTACCATGTGTTGTTCCTTGTATCTTAATAAAGCTCGTAGTCTTAAAGTTGAAGTAGATGCTTTATTGTGAGTTTGTTTCTCTTCAGTGCTTAAACCATGTTACATCTGTGCTGCCAGGCTGTGTGTTGCTACCAACTCCCGTTCCTGTGAAGTGTGTCCTGACTTCCTGTTCGTGTGTATTTATACCTCTCCCATGCTCCCTCTAGTGCTTGCTCAGTTGTATTGCATCTACACAGATGTACAATCACCACAGTTCTTTTAAGGTCCGGTTCCTGCGTTCCACTAGTCCTGATGATTCTGGATGATAAGGACAATCAAATTCCAATCAATGTTCAGTAATCTGCACACCTCCTGACATACAGCACCCCTAAAGTGGGTTCCATTATCTGAATCAATGATAGCTGATTCTCCCCATCTGGGAATATAGTCTTTGCATAGGATTTTGGCTGTATGTGTGGCTGTATCCTTTATGACTGGAGTAGCTTCTATCCATCTAGAAAATGTATCTACTATCACAAGGACCTCAGTGTATCTTTGGCACGGAGGGAGGGTGATATAATCGACCTGTATGTTCTGAAATGGTCCTGCAGGGGCAGGAGCTCTTAGCTGAGACATTTTCGTGATAGAACAAAGAACAAAGAAAATTACAGCACAGGAACAGGCTCTTTGGCCCTCCCCGCCTGCCCCGATCCAGATCCTTTATCTAAACCTGTCACCTATTTTCCAAGGATCTACTTCCCTTTGTTCCCCGCCCGTTCATATATCTGTCTAGATGCATCTTAAATGATGCTATGGTGCCCGCCTCTACCACCTCCGCTGGCAAAGCGTTCCAGGCACCCACCACCCTCTGCGTAAAAAACTTTCCACGCACATCTCCCTTAAACGTTCCCCCTCTCACATTGAAATCGTGACCCCTTGTAATTGACACCCCCACTCTTGGAAAAAGCTTGTTGCTATCCACCCTGTCCATACCTCTCATAATTTTGTAGACCTCAATCAGGTCCCCCTTCAACCTCCGTCTTTCCAACAAAAACAATCCTAATCTACTCAACCTTTCTTCATAACTAGCCCCCTCCATACCAGGCAACATCCTGGTGAACCTCCTCTGCACCCTCTCTTAAGCATCCACATCCTTCTGGTAATGTGGCAACCAGAACTGCACGCAGTATTCCAAATGTGGCCCAACCAATGTCCTATACAACTGTAACATGACCTGCCGACTCTTGTACTCAATACCCCGTCCGATGAAGGCAAGTATGCTGTATGCCTTCTTGACCACTCTATCGACCTGCGTTGCCACCTTCAGGGTACAATGGACCTGATCTCCCAGATCTCTCTGTACATTAATTTCCCCAGGACTCTTCCATTGACCGTATAGTCCGCTCTTGAATTAGATCTTCCAAAATGCATCACCTCGCATTTGCCTGGATTGAACTCCATCTGCCATTTCTCTGCCCAACTCTCCAATCTATTTATATGTTGCTGTATTCTCTGACAGTCGTCCTCGCTATCTGCAACTCCACCAATCTTAGTATCATCTGCAAACTTGCTAATCAGACCACCTATACCTTCGTCCAGATCATTTATGTATATCACAAACATCAGTGGTCCGAGCACGGATCCCTGTGGAACACCACTAGTCACCTTACTCCATTTTGAGACACTCCCTTCCACCACTACTCTCTGTCTCCTGTTGCCCAGCCAGTTCTTTATCTATCTAGCTAGTACACCCTGAACCCCATACGACTTCACTTTTTCCATCAACCTGCTATGGGAAACTTTATCAAACGCCTTACTGAAGTCCATGTATATGACATCTACAGCCCTTCCCTCATCAATTAACGTTGTCACTTCCTCGAAGAATTCTATTAGGTTTGTAAGACATGACCATCCCTGCACAAAACCATGCTGCCTATCACTGATAAATCTATTTTCTTCCAAATGTGAATAGATCCTATCCCTCAGTATCTTCTCCAACAGTTTGTCTACCACTGAAGTCAAGCTCACAGGTCTATAATTCCCTGGATTATCCCTGCTACCCTTCTTAAACAAAGGGACAACATTAGCAATTCTCCAGTCCTCCGGGACCTCACCCGTTCTCAAGGATGCTGCAAAGATATCTGTTAAGGCCCCAGCTATTTCTTCCCTCGCTTCCCTCAGTAACCTGGGATAGATCCCATCCGGACCTGGGGACTTGGCCACCTTAATGCTTTTTAGAATACCCAAAACTTCCCCCTTCCTTATGCCGACTTGACCTAGAGTATTTAAACATCCATCCTTAGCCTCAACATGTCCCTCTCGTTGGTGAATACCGATGCAAAGTACTCATTAAGAATCTCACCCATTTCCTCTGACTCCACGCATAAATTCCCTCTTTTGTCTTTAAGTTGGCCAATACTTTCTCTAGTTACCCTCTTGCTCCTTATATACGAATAAAAGGCTTTGGGATTTTCCTTTACCCTGTTAGCCAAAGATATTTCATGACCCCTTTTAGCCCTCTTTATTTTGCGTTTGAGATTTGTCCTACTTTCCCGATATGCCTCCAAAGCTTCATCAGACTTATGTCGCCTGAGAGCGGCGCCTCCTCTCCAGGTACCCCGTCCCCTCCCCAGGTACCCCGCCCGGGGGCAGAGTCCCTCCCCAGATACCCCGACCCGGGGGCAGTGTCCTTCCCCAGGTACCCCGACCCGGGGGCAGTGTCCCTCCCCAGGTACCCCGGCCCGGGGGCAGTGTCCCTCCCCAGGTACACCGGCCCGGGGGCAGTGTCCCTCCCCAGGTACCCCGCCCGGGGGCAGTGTCCCTCCCCAGGTACCCCGCCCGGGGGCAGTGTCCCTCCCCAGGTATCCCGCCCGGGGGCAGTGTCCCTGCCCAGGTACCCCGGCCCAGGGGCAGTGTCCCTGCCCAGGCACCCCGGCCCGGAGGCAGTGTCCCTGCCCAGGCACCCCGGCCCGGAGGCAGTGTCCCTGCCCAGGTACCCCGGTACCCCGGCCCGGGAGCAATGTCCCTGCCCAGGTACCCCGGTTCGGGGGCAGTGCCCCCCCCAGGTACCCTGGCCCGGGGGCAGTGTCCCTCCCCAGGTACTCCGGGGCGGGGGCAGAGTCCTTCCCCAGATACCCCGGCCCGGGGGCAGTGTCCCTCCCCAGGTACCCCGGCCGGGGGCAGTGACCCTCCCCAGGTAACCCGGCCCGGGGGCAGTGTCCCTCCCCAGGTACCCCGGCCCGGGGCAGAGTCCCCTTCCCACCCCCCGTCCCGTCCCACAGGGGCAGAGAGCGGGGGGCACAGTTCCTCCCCACGGGGGTGCAGTTTGTCCCGGGTAGGGGGGTGCAGTTTGTTCCGGGGGTAGGGGGGTGCAGTTGTCCCGGGGGTAGGGGGGTTCAGTTTGTCCGGAGGGGGTAGGGGTGTGCAGTTTGTCCCGGGGGGGTAGGGGGGTGCAGTTTGTCCCGGGGGGATAGGGGGGTGCAGTTTGTCCTGGGTGGTAGGGGGGTGCAGTTTGTCCCGGGGGGGTAGGGGGGTGCAGTTTGTCCCGGGGGGATAGGCGGGAGCAGTTTGTCCCGGGAGGGTAGGGGGGTGCAGTTTTTCCCGGGAGGGTAGGGGGTGCAGTTTGTCCCGGGGGTGTAGGGGGGTGCAGTTTGTCCCGGGGGTGGTAGCAGTTGTGTAGGGGTGTGCAGTTTGTCCTGGGGGGGTGCAGTTTGTCTCGGGGGATAGCAGTTTGTGTAGGGGGGTGCAGTTTGTCCCGGGGGGGTTAGCGGGGTGCAGTTTGTCCCGGGGGGGTAGGGGGTGCAGTTTGTCCCAGTGGGGTAGGGGGGTGCTGTTTGTCCCGGGGGTAGCGGGGGTGCAGTTTGTCCCGGGGGCAGGGGGCTGCAGTTTGTCCCGGGGGGGTAGGGGTGTGCAGTTTGTCCCGGGGGGGTAGGGCGGTGCAGTTTGTCCCTGGGGGGTAGGGGGTTGCAGTTTGTCCCGGGGGGGGGGTAGGGGGTGCAGTTTGTCCCGGGGGAGTAGGGGGGTGCAGTTTGTCCCGGGGGTGGTAGCAGTTTGTGTAGGGGGGTGCAGTTTGTCCCGGGGGGGTAGCGGTTTGTGTAAGGGGGTGCAGTTTGTCCCGGGGGGTGCAGGGGGTGCAGTTTGTCCTGGAGGTGTAGGGGGTGCAGTTTGTCCCGGGGGTGGTAGCAGTTTGTGTAGGGGGGTGCAGTTTGTCCTGGGGGGGTGCAGTTTGTCGCGGGGGGGTAGGGGGGTGCAGTTTGTCCCGGGGGGATAGGCGGGAGCAGTTTGTCCCGGGAGGGTAGGGGGGGTGCAGTTTTTCCCGGGAGGGTAGGGGGTGCAGTTTGTCCCGGGGGGGAAGGGGGTGCAGTTTGTCCCGGGGGTGTAGGGGGGTGCAGTTTGTCCCGGGGGTGGTAGCAGTTTGTGTAGGGGGGTGCAGTTTGTCCTGGCGGGGTGCAGTTTGTCCCGGGGGATAGCAGTTTGTGTAGGGGGGTGCAGTTTGTCCCGGGGGGTGCAGGGGGTGCAGTTTGTCCCGGGGGGGTTAGCGGGGTGCAGTTTGTCCCGGGGGGGTAGGGGGTGCAGTTTGTCCCAGTGGGGTAGGGGGGTGCTGTTTGTCCCGGGGGTAGCGGGGGTGCAGTTTGTCCCGGGGGCAGGGGGCTGCAGTTTGTCCCGGGGGGGTAGGGGTGTGCAGTTTGTCCCGGGGGGGTAGGGCGGTGCAGTTTGTCCCTGGGGGGTAGGGGGTTGCAGTTTGTCCCGGGGGGGGGTAGGGGGTGCAGTTTGTCCCGGGGGAGTAGGGGGGTGCAGTTTGTCCCGGGGGTGGTAGCAGTTTGTGTAGGGGGGTGCAGTTTGTCCCGGGGGGGTAGCGGTTTGTGTAAGGGGGTGCAGTTTGTCCCAGGGGGTGCAGGGGGTGCAGTTTGTCCTGGAGGTGTAAGGGGTGCAGTTTGTCCCGGGGGTGGTAGCAGTTTGTGTAGGGGGGTGCAGTTTGTCCTGGGGGGGTGCAGTTTGTCGCGGGGGGCTAGGGGGGTGCAGTTTGTCCCGGGGGGATAGGCGGGAGCAGTTTGTCCCGGGAGGGTAGGGGGGGGTGCAGTTTTTCCCGGGAGGGTAGGGGGTGCAGTTTGTCCCGGGGGGGAAGGAGGTGCAGTTTGTCCCGGGGGTGTAGGGGGGTGCAGTTTGTCCCGGGGGTGGTAGCAGTTTGTGTAGGGGGGTGCAGTTTGTCCTGGCGGGGTGCAGTTTGTCCCGGGGGATAGCAGTTTGTGTAGGGGGGTGCAGTTTTTCCCGGGGGGTGCAGTTTGTCCCGGGGGGGTTAGGGGGGTGCAGTTTGTCCCGGGGGGGTAGGGGGTGCAGTTTGTCCCAGTGGGGTAGGGGGGTGCTGTTTGTCCCGGGGTTAGGGGGGGTGCAGTTTGTCCCGGGGGCAGGGGGCTGCAGTTTGTCCCGGGGGGGTAGGGGTGTGCAGTTTGTCCCGGGGGGGTAGGGCGGTGCAGTTTGTCCCTGGGGGGTAGGGGGGTGCAGTTTGTCCCGGGGGGGTAGGGAGGTGCAGTTTGTCCCGGGGGAGTAGGGGGGTGCAGTTTGTCCCGGGGGTGGTAGCAGTTTGTGTAGGGGGGTGCGGTTTGTCCCGGGGGGGGTGCAGTTTGTCCCGGGGGGGTGCAGTTTGTCCCGGGGGGGTAGCGGTTTGTGTAGGGGGGTGCAGTTTGTCCCGGGGGGTGCAGGGGATGCAGTTTGTCCTGGGGGGGTAGGGGGTGCAGTTTGTCGCGGGGGGGGGGGGTAGGGTCTGCAGTTTGTCCCAGGGGGGTAGGGGGGTGCAGTTTGTCCTCGGCGGGTAGCAGTTTGTGTAGGGGGGTGCAGTTTGTCCAGGGTGGGTGCAGTTTGTCCCAAGGGGGGTAGCAGTTTGTGTAGGGGGTGCTGTTTTCCCGGGGGGTGCAGTTTGTTCCGGGGGGTGCAGGGGGTGCAGTTTGTCCCGGGGGTGGTAGGGGGGTGCAGTTTGTCCCGGGGGGGGGGGGTAGTTTGCCCCGGGTGGGGGGGGTAGGGGGGTGCAGTTTGTCCCAGGGTTGTAGGGGGGTGCAGTTTGTCCTGGGGGGGTGGGTAGGGGGGTGCAGTTTGTCCCGGGAGGGTAGGAGGGTGCAGTTTGTCCCGGGGGTGTAGGGGGTGCAGTTTGTCCCGGGGGGTAGGGCGGTGCAGTTTGTCCCAGGGTGGGGGGGAGGGTAGGGGGGCGCAGTTTGTCCCGGGGGGGGGCAGAGGGGTTGCAGTTTGTCCCGGGGGGGTAGGGGCGTGCAGTTTGTCCCGGGGGGGGTAGCGGTTTGTGTAGGGGGGTGCAGTTTGTCCTGGGTGGGTAGGGGGTGCAGTTTGTCCCGGGGGGGAAGGGGGGAGGGGTGGGTTGGGGGGTGCAGTTTGTCCCGGGGGGGGTAGGGGGGTGCAGTTTAAAAAAAAAAAGATTTAAGTCGCCTACATCTTATGTATGCTTCCTTTTTCATGGTTCCCTAATCTTGCCATTTGTATCCCTCATTTTCACAGGGACATGTCTGTCCTGCACTCTAATCAACCTTTCCTTAAAAGACTCCCACATTTCAAATATGGATTTACCCTTAACAGCTGCCCCCAATCCACATTCCCTAGCTCCTGCCGAATTTTGTTATACTTGGCCTTTCCCCAATTTAGCACTCTTTCTTTAGGACCACTCTCGATAGGTCCAAAGTTGTTCTTTTGACATGTCACACAACGATCCAATACCAATTGTGCAAGTTTTTTGAATCCTTTGCTACACCAACTTCTGTGGAATCGATCCATCTTCTGTTGAGGGGCCAGATGTCGCCACGAATGGATCTGTTGTGCCAGGAATGGCATCAGTGCCTGTGGTGCCACTGGTTTATCAGTCTGAACTTGTCTCCAGATATCATCATCACACTGATCAATACCTGAATCTCGCCATGACCATTTTACTTGTTGTGTCGAGTTTTGTTGCATTTCACGTAGATCTTGTAATAACTTGGTCATTCCTAATTTGTAGATGTTTCTTGGTGGTGCTGAAGGATGCCACTTAGAGGGGCAGCTTTCTTTGCTGCTTGATCTGCAAAACCATTTCCTTTAGCTTCCATCGTCTCTTCTTGAGTATGAGCCTTACATTTGAGAATAGATAGTTCTTTTGGTAAAGCCATTGCTTCCAGAAGGTCTTGTACTTCTTTCCCATTTCGTATAGGTGTCCCTGCTGTGGTAAGGTATCCTCTTTTCTTCCAGAAATAACCAAAATCATAGGCTACTCCAAAACCGTGTCTGGAGTCCAAATAGATGTTTGCTGATTGATCTTTTGCCATCTGACATGCTTCTGTTAGAGCTTTCAATTCGGCCTGTTGAGCTGATGTTCCTTGGGGCAAACTTCCTTCCGCCATTACTTTATAGAGGCTTGTGACTGCCCATCCAGGTTTTCTGACACCTTTATCAATAAAGGAGGAACCATCTGTAAATAGAATCAAATCTGCATTCTGTAGTGGTTGTTCTTCTGCCAGGCCTGCCTCTTCCATTTCTTTTGTTACTTCCACACAGCGATGTCCTTCTTCCTCTCCCCGCTTCTGCACCTCAGGAAGTGGGAGCAAAGTTGACGGATTGACTGGACTTGCTTGGTGGAAGTAAAGGTTAGCTGCTTCCAACACTGCTGTCCATTTGGCTGATAGAATATAGAACGATACAGCGCAGTACAGGCCCTTCGGCCCACAATGTTGCACCGACAAGGGAAGTCAAAAAACAAAAGCCATCTAACCTACACTATGCCATTATCATCCATATGCTTATCCAATAAACTTTTAAATGCCCTCAATGTTGGCGAGTTCACTACTGTTGCAGGTAGGGCATTCCACGGCCTCACCACTCTTTGCGTAAAGAACCTACCTCTGACCTCTGTCCTATATCTATTACCCCTCAGTTTAAGGCTATGTCCCCTCGTGCTAGCCATTTCCATCCGCGGGAGAAGGCTCTCACTGTCCACCCTATCTAACCCCCTGATCATTTTGTATGCCTCTATTAAGTCTCCTCTTAACCTTCTCTGACGAAAACAACCTCAAGTCCATCAGCCTTTCCTCATAAGATTTTCCTTCCCTACCAGGCAACATCCTGGTAAATCTCCTCTGCACCCGCTCCAAAGCTTCCAAGTCCTTCCTATAATGCGGTGACCAGAACTGTACGCAATACTCCAAATGCGGCCGTACCAGAGTTTTGTACAGCTGCAACATGACCTCATGACTCCGGAACTCAATCCCTCTACCAATAAAGGCCAATACTCCATAGGCCTTCTT
Source organism: Scyliorhinus torazame (assembly GCF_047496885.1). Lineage (NCBI taxonomy): Eukaryota > Metazoa > Chordata > Chondrichthyes > Carcharhiniformes > Scyliorhinidae > Scyliorhinus > Scyliorhinus torazame. Next base: position 162,515,629 of record NC_092714.1, read on the forward strand.
CACAACCTTATCAACCTGGGTGGCAACTTTCAGGGATCTATGTACATGGACACCTAGATCCCTCTGCGCATCCACACTTCCAAGAACTTTACAATTAGCCAAATATTCCGCATTCCTGTTATTCCTTCCAAAGTGAATCACCTCACACTTCTCTACATTAAACTCCATTTGCCACCTCTCAGCCCAGCTCTGCAGCTTATCTATGTCCCTCTGTAACCTGCTACATCCTTCCGCACTGTCGACAACACCACCGACTTTAGTGTTGTCTGCAAATTTACTCACCTACACTCTGCGCCCTCCTCTAGGTCATTGATAAAAATGACAAACAGCAACGGCCCCATAACAGATCCTTGTGGTACGCCACTTGAACTCCATTCTGAACATTTCCCATCAACCACCACCCTCTGTCTTCTTTTAGCTAGCCAATTTCTGATCCACATCTCTAAATCACCCTCAATCCCCAGTATTTTCTGCAATAGCCTACCGTGGGGAACCTTATCAAACGCTTTACTGAAATCCATATACACCACATCAACTGCTCTACCCTCGTCTACCTGTCCTGTCACCTTCTCAAAGAACTCGATAAGGTTTGTGAGGCATGACCTACCCTTCACAAAGCCATGCTGACTATCCCTAATCATATTATTCCATAGAACATAGAACAATACAGCGCAGTACAGGCCCTTCGGCCCACGATGTTGCACCGAAACAAAAGCCATCAAACCTACACTATGCCATTATCATCCATATGTTTATCCAATAAACTTTTAAATGCCCTCAATGTTGGCGAGTTCACTACTGTAGCAGGTAGGGCATTCCACGGCCTCACTACTCTTTGCGTAAAGAACCTACCTCTGACCTCTGTCCTATATCTATTACCCCTCAGTTTAAAGTTATGTCCCCTCGTGCCAGCCATATCCATCCGCGGGAGAAGGCTCTCACTGTCCACCCTATCCAGCCCCCTGATCATTTTGTATGCCTCTATTAAGTCTCCTCTTAACCTTCTTCTCTCCAACGAAAACAACCTCAAGTCCATCAGCCTTTCCTCATAAGATTTTCCCTCCATACCAGGCAACATCCTGGTAAATCTCCTCTGCACCCGCTCCAAAGCCTCCACGTCCTTCCTATAATGCGGTGACCAGAACTGTACGCAATACTCCAAATGCGGCCGTACCAGAGTTCTGTACAGCTGCAACATGACCTCCCAACTCCGGAACTCAATCCCTCTACCAATAAAGGCCAACACTCCATAGGCCTTCTTCACAACCCTATCAACCTGGGTGGCAACTTTCAGGGATCTATGTACATGGACACCTAGACCCCTCTGCTCATCCACACTTTCAGGAACTTTACCATTAGCCAAATATTCCGCATTCCTGTTATTCCTTCCAAAGTGAATCACCTCACACTTCTCTACATTAAACTCCATTTGCCACCTCTCAGCCCAGCTCTGCAGCTTATCTATATCCCTCTGTAACCTGCTACATCCTTCCACACTTTCGACAACACCACCGACTTTAGTATCGTCTGCAAATTTACTCACCCACCCTTCTGCGCCTTCCTCTAGGTCATTGATAAAAATGACAAACAGCAACGGCCCCAGAACAGATCCTTGTGGTACTCCACTTGTAACTGAACTCCATTCTGAACATTTCCCATCAACCACCACCCTCTGTCTTCTTTCAGCTAGCCAATTTCTGATCCACATCTCTAAATCACCCTCAATCCCCAGCCTCCGTATTTTTTGCAATAGCCTACCGTGGGGAACCTTATCAAACGCTTTGCTGAAATCCATATACACCACATCAACTGCTCTACCCTTGTCTACCTGTTCAGTCACCTTCTCAAAGAACTCTATAAGGTTTGTGAGGCATGACCTACCCTTCACAAAGCCATGCTGACTATCCCTCATCATATTATTCCTATCTAGACGATTATAAATCTTGTCTCTTATAATTCCCTCCAAGACTTTACCCACTACAGACGTGAGGCTCACCGGTCTATAGTTGCCGGGGTTGTCTCTGCTCCCCTTTTTGAACAAAGGGACCACATTTGCTGTCCTCCAGTCCTCTGGCACTATTCCTGTAGCCAATGATGACATAAAAATCAAAGCCAAAGGTCCAGCAATCTCTTCCCTGGCCTCCCAGAGAATCCTAGGATAAATCCCATCAGGTCCCGGGGACTTATCTATTTTCAGCCTGTCCAGAATTGCCAACACCTCTTCCCTACGTACCTCAATGCCATCTATTCTATTAGCCTGGGGCTCAGCATTCTCCTCCACAACATTATCTTTTTCCTGAGTGAATACTGACGAAAAATATTCATTTAGTATCTCGCCTATCTCTTCAGACTCCACACACAATTTCCCATCCCTGTCCTTGACTGGTCCTACTCTTTCCCGAGTCATTCGCTTATTCCTGACATACCTATAGAAAGCTTTTGGGTTTTCCTTGATCCTTCCTGCCAAATACTTCTCATGTCCCCTCCTTGCTCGTCTTAGCTCTCTCTTTAGATCCTTCCTCGCTACCTTGTAACTATCCATCGCCCCAACCGAAACTTCACACTTCATCTTCACATAGGCCTCCTTCTTCCTCTTAACAAGAGATTCCACTTCCTTGGTAAACCACGGTTCCCTCGCTCGACCGTTTCCTCCCTGTCTGACCGGTACATACTTATCAAGAACACGCAGTAGCTGATCCTTTAACAAGCCCCACTTATCCAGTGTGCCCAACACTTGCAGCCTACTTCTCCACCTTATCCCCCCCCAAGTCACGTCTAATGGCATCATAATTGCCCTTCCCCCAGCTATAACTCTTGCCCTGCGATGTATACTTATCCCTTTCCATCATTAACGTAAACGTCACCGAATTGTGGTCACTGTCCCCAAAGTGCTCTCCTACCTCCAAATCCAACACCTGGCCTGGTTCATTACCCAAAACCAAATCCAACGTGGCCACGCCTCTTGTTGGCCTGTCAACATATTGTTTCAGGAAACCCTCCTGCACACACTGTACCAAAAACGACCCATCTATTGTACTCAAACTATATCTTTTCCAGTCAATATTTGGAAAGTTAAAGTCTCCCATAATAACTACCCTGTTACTTTCGCTCATATCCAGAATCATCTTCGCCATCCTTTCCTCTACATCCCTAGAACTATTAGGAGGCCTATAAAAAACTCCCAACAGGGTGACCTCTCCTTTCCTGTTTCTAACTTCAGCCCATACTACCTCGGAAGAAGAGTCCCCATCTAGCATCCTCTCCGCCACCGTAATACTGCTCTTGACTAGCAGCGCCACACCTCCCCCTCTTTTGCCTCCTTCTCTGAGCTTACTAAAACACCTAAACCCCGGAACCTGCAACATCCATTCCTGTCCCTGCTCTATCCATGTCTCCGAAATGGCCACAACATCGAAGTTCCAGGTACCAACCCATGCTGCCAGTTCCCCTACCTTGTTTCGTATACTCCTGGCATTGAAGTAGACACACTTCAAACCACCTACCTGAACACTGGCCCCCTCCTGCGACGTCAAATCTGTGCTCCTGACCTCTATACTCTCATTCTCCCTTACCCTAAAACTACAATCCAGGTTCCCATGCCCCTGCTGCATTAGTTTAAACCCCCCCAAAGAGCACTAACAAATCTCCCCCCCAGGATATTTGTGCCCCTCAGGTTCAGATGTAGACCATCCTGTCTGTAGAGGTCCCACCTTCCCCAGAAAGAGCCCCAGTTATCCAGAAATCTGAATCCCTCCCACCTGCACCATCCCTGTAGCCACGTGTTTAAATGCTCTCTCTCCCTATTCCTCATCTCACTATCACGTGGCACGGGCAACAACCCAGAGATAACAACTCTGTTTGTTCTAGTTCTGAGCTTCCATCCTAGCTCCCTGAAAGCCTGCCTGACATCCTTGTCCCCTTTCCTACCTATGTCGTTAGTGCCAATGTGGACCACGACTTGGGGCTGCTCCCCCTCCCCCCTAAGGACCCGGAAAACACGATCCGAGACATCACGTACCCTTGCACCTGGGAGGCAACATACCAAACGTGAGTCTCTCACGCTCCCACAAAATCTCCTATCTGTGCCCCTGACTATCGAGTCCCCAATTACTAATGCTCTGCTCCACTCCCCCCTTCCCTTCTGAGCAACAGGGACAGACTCCGTGCCAGAGGCCCGTACCCCATGGCTTACCCCTGGAAAGTCATCCCCCCCACAAGTATCCAAAGCGGTATACTTGTTTCTCAGGGGAACGACCGCAGGGGATCCCTGCACTGACTGCTTTTTCCCAGTCCCTCTTACAGTTACCCACCTATCTCCAATCTTTGGTGTAACTAATTCCCTGAAGCTGCTATCTATGACCCCTTCTGCCTCCCGAATGATCCGAAGTTCTTCCAACTCCAGCTCCAGTTCCCTAACTCGGTCTTGGAGGAGCTGGAGATGGCAGCACTTCCTGCAGGTAAAATCAGCAGGGACACGAACTCCTATCTAGATGATTATAAATCTTGTCTCTTATAATCCCCTCCAAGACTTTACCCACAACAGACGTGAGGCTCACCGGTCTATAGTTGCCGGGGTTGTCTCTACTCCCCTTCTTGAACAAAAGGACCACATTTGCTATCCTCCAGTCCTCTGGCACTATTCCTGTAGCCAATGATGACATAAAAATCAAAGCCAAAGGCCCAGCAATCTCTTCCCTGGCTTCCCAGAGAATCCTAGGATAAATCCCATCAGGCCCCGGGGACTTATCTATATTCAGCCTGTCCAGAATTGCCAACACCTCTTCCCTACGTACCTCAATGCCATCTATTCTAATAGCCTGGGTCTCAGCATTCTCCTCCACAACATTATCTTTTTCCTGAGTGAATACTGACGAAAAATATTCATTTAGTATCTCGCCCACCTCTTCAGACTCCACACACAACTTCCCATCCCTGTCCTTGACTGGCCCTACTCTTACCCTAGTCATTCTTTTATTCCTGACATACCTACAGAAAGCTTTTGGGTTTTCCTTGATCCTACCTGCCAAATACTTCTCATGTCCCCTCCTTGCTCGTCTTAGCTCTCTCTTTAGATCCTTCCTCGCTACCTTGTAACTATCAAGCGCCCCAACTGAAACTTCACTCCTCATCTTCACATCGGCCTCCTTCTTCCTCTTAACAAGAGATTCCACTTCTTTGGTAAACCACGGTTCCCTCGCTCGACGCCTTCCTCCCTGCCTGACCGGTACGTACTTATCAAGAACACACAGTAGCTGTTCCTTAAACCAGCTCCACATATCCAGTGTGCCCAACACTTGCAGCCTACTTCTCCAACCTATCCCCCCCAAGTCATGTCTAATGGCATCATAATTGCCCTTCCCCCAGCTATAACTCTTGCCCTGCGGGGTATACTTATCCCTTTCCATCACTAACGTAAACGTCACCGAATTGTGGTCACTGTCCCCAAAGTGCTCACCTACCTCCAAATCTAACACCTGGCCTGGTTGATTACCCAAAACCAAATCCAATGTGGCCTCTCCTCTTGTTGGCCTGTCAACATATTGTGTCAGGAAACCCTCCTGCACATATTGTACAAAAAACGACCCATTCTAATGTACTCGAACTGTATCTTTTCCAGTCAATATTTGGAAAGTTAAAGCCTCCCATAATAGCTACCCTGTTACTTTTGCTCTTATCCAGAATCATCTTCGCCATCCTTTCCTCTACATCCCTAGAACTATTTGGAGGCCTATAGAAAACTCCCAACAGGGTGACCTCTCCTTTCCAGTTGCTAACCTCAGCCCATACTACTTCGGAAGAAGAGTCCCCATCTAGCATCCTCTCCGCCACCGTAATACTGTTTTTGACTAGCAGCGCCACACCTCCCTCTCTTTTGCCTCCTTCTCTGAGCTTACTAAAACACCTAGACCCCGGAACCTGCAACAACCATTCCTGTCCCTGCTCTATCCATGTCTCCGAAATGGCCACAACATCGAAGTCCCAGGTACCAACCCATGCTGCCAGTTCCGCTACCTTATCTTGTATACTCCTGGCATTGAAGTAGACACACTTCAAACCACCTACCTGAACACTGGCCCCCTCCTGCAAAGTCAATTCTGTGCTCCTGACCTCTATACTCTCAATCTCTCGTACCCTAAAACTACAATCCAGGTTCCCATGCCCCTGCTGTATTAGTTTAAACCCCCCCCAAAGAGCACTAACAAATCTCCCCCCCCCAGGATATTTGTGCCCCTCAGGTTCAGATGTAGACCATCCTGTCTGTAGAGGTCCCACCTTCCCCAGAAAGAGCCCCAGTATCCAGAAATCTGAATCCCTCCCGCCTGCACCATCCCTGTAGCCACGTGTTTAATTGCTCTCTCTCCCTATTCCTCATCTCATTATCACGTGGCACGGGCAACAACCCAGAGATAACAACTCTTGTTTGTTCTCGTTCTGAGCTTCCATCCTAGCTCCCTGAAAGCCTGCCTGACATCCTTGTCCCCTTTCCTAACTATGTCGTTAGTGCCAATGTGGACCACGACTTGGGGCTGCTCCCCCTCCCCCTTAAGGACCCGGAAACACGATCCGAGACATCACGTACCCTTGCACCTGGGAGGCAATTTCCCAAACGTGAGTCTCTCTCGCTCCCACAAAATCTCCTATCTGTGCCCCTGACTATCGAGTCCCCAATTACTAATGCTCTGCTCCTCTCCCCCCTTCCCTTCTGAGCAACAGGGACAGACTCCGTGCCAGAGGCCCGTACCCCATGGCTTACCCCTGGTAAGTCCCCCCCCCCACAAGTATCCAAAGCGGTATACTTGTTACTCAGGGGAACGACCTGATGTGACTTGTGATACTCTGTTCGTGGAAAGTAGGGAATGGACTGCATGGGGACATTTAATAGTCAACTGCTGGTCTGAGAAAAGGCCTGCTGTAGTCATTACAGCTTGACAGGTTGCTTCCATGGCTCTGAGGCAGCTGCCATTTGCCAGTGCTACATTGTCAAGTTTGGCAGAGTAATATCCTACAGGTCTTTACTGGTCACCATGTTCTTGGGCTAGTATTGCTGTCATGTCTTTCTCATGAACAAACATAGTGAAAGGCCTTATATTGTGTGGAATGCCAAGTGCAGGTGCTGTGCACAATACACATTTCAGGTTCAAGAATGACTTTCTGGTCCAATGTGAGGATAACTGAGTCTTTTGATTTTCGGTTGGCTTTTAGGAGCCAGCTGAATAAAGGAATCAATCCAATTTCTGTTAAAATTGCAAAGTCCCCAAAATGATCTCACCTCCTGGACAGTTGCAGGTTCTCTGGCGTTTCTTATTGCTGCTGTCCTATCCTGGCTAAATTTTCTTTTACCGTTGGAGATTGTCTGACCTAAGGGAAAATTTGTGCTTTGGCAAGGCTCGCTTTGTGTCCATTGTGACAAAGGTGGTCTAAGAGGGAAGACATGTCTTTCTCATGATCATCCTCATTAATGGAGGCTAGCAGAACATCATCCATGTGTTGGATAATGGTGGAGGGCATATCAGGGAGTTCCCTCAGGTGGTCCTGTAAAGCCATGTGAAAAACAGTTGGGCTGTTGTGAAATCCTTGTGGATGTCTGGTCCATGTGTACTGTTGTTTGTTAACTGTGAAAGCAAACCATGGTTGCACTTCCTTAGCTCGTGGTACTGACCAAAAGCCATTTGCCATGTCTATAACTGAAAACCATTCAAGGTGTTAAGGCATCAAAGATTGTAGAAGGATTGGCTACCAAAGGAGCCTTTCTGTCAATACATTCATTGGCTTTCCGATAATCAATAGTCTGTACTACAGGCAGAATTCCCTCAATTGAGGAGGCATTAATGGGATATTGTAAGGTGGTGGTCCGCCAGTGAAGGATGCTGGCACCATTTTCAAAAGGCCACAGTCATTTTTGTCCTTTGCCCAAATTGGGTGTTGAGAAAGATCATTCCTTTCAAGGCGTCTGAGGGACCATGTAACTTTGCCATTATCTTTTTTAAAAAAAAATAATTTTTATTAAAAGTTGTCATAAAATATCAATAACAAAATGAGAAAGAAAAAAGAACCCAACAAGGTTAGATACAAAACACAATCTAAAAAAGCAACCCCCCAAACCCCTCCCCCCCGTACCTAAATAATAACTTAACATTAACACCCCGACTTAAGACAACAGGTGTGTACACCCCCTCAGACCCTTCCAGTGTAAATAACATAAACAAAAATAAAGTAACCCCACCCCCCGAGCTGCTGCTGCCATTGACCAATGTCTATCGTTCTGCCAGGAAGTCTAAGAACGGTTGTCACCGCCTAAAGAACCCTTGTACCGACCCTCTCAAGGCGAATTTCAACCTCTCCAATTTAATGAACCCTGCCATATCGCTGATCCAGGATTCCACGCTTGGGGGCCTCGTATCTTTCCACTGAAGGAGAATCCTTCGCCGGGCTACCAGGGACGCAAAGGCCAGAATTCCAGCCTCTTTCGCCTCCTGCACTCCCGCCTCCTCTGCCACCCCAAATATTGTGAGCCCCCAGCCCGGTTTGACCCTGGATCCTACCACCCTCGACACCGTCCTCGCTACACCCTTCCAAAATTCCTCCAGCGCTGGGCATGCCCAGAACATATGGGTGTGATTTGCTGGGCTCCCTGAGCACCTAACACACCTGTCCTCACCCCCAAAGAACCTGCTCATCCTTGTCCCGGTCATGTGTGCCCTGTGCAGCACCTTAAACTGTATGAGGCTGATCCTCGCGCACGAAGAGGAAGAGTTCACCCTCCCTAGGGCATCTGCCCACGTCCCCTCTTCGATCTCCTCTCCCAACTCCTCCTCCCACTTACCTTTCAACTCCACCACCGAGGCCTCCTCCTCCTCCTGCATCACCTGGTAAGTTTCCGCGATCTTACCCACTGCCACCCACCCCCCCGAAAGCACCCTGTCCTGTACTGTGTGTGGCAGTAGCCGTGGGAATTCCACCACCTGCCGTCTGGCAAACACCCTTACCTGTAAGTACCTGAAGGTGTTCCCCGGGGGGAGCCCATACTTTTCCTCCAGCTCACCCAAGCTCGCGAACTTCCCGTCCACAAACAGGTCCCCCAACTTTCGTATCCCTGCCCTGTGCCACCCCAAAAACCCTCCACCTGTTCTTCCTGGGGTGAACCGGTGGTTCCCCCGTAATGGGGTCCACGCCGAGGCCCTAACTTCCCCCCTATGCCGCCTCCACTGCCCCCAAATTTTGAGGGCCGCCACCACCACCGGGCTCATGGTATACCTCCTTGGAGGGAGCGGCAGCGGCGCCGTTGCCAGCGCCCCCAGACTCGTACCCACACAGGACGCCGTCTCCAGCCTCTTCCATGCAGCCCCCTCCCCCTCTATCACCCACTTGCGCATCATTGTTGCATTGGCGGCCCAGTAGTACCCACAGAGGTTGGGCAGCGCCAGCCCCCCCCTATCTCTACTCCGCTCCAGGAACACCCTTCTCACCCTCGGAGTCCCTCGCGCCCACACAAACCCCATTATACTCCTGTTAACCAGCCTGAAAAAAGCCTTCGGGATAAACACGGGGAGGCACTGGAACAGGAACAAAAACCTTGGGAGCACCGTCATTTTGATTGACTGCACCCTACCCGCCAGGGACAGCGGCAACACGTCCCACCTCTTGAACTCCTCCTCCATTTGCTCCACCAGCCTTGTAAAGTTAAGCCTATGCAGGGCCCCCCAGCCCCTGGCCACCTGGACCCCCAAATATCTGAAACTCCTCTCCGCCCTTTTTAGTGGGAGCTCGCCAATCCCCCTCTCCTGGTGCCCTAGCTGAACTACGAACAGCTCGCTCTTCCCCATATTGAGCTTGTACCCCGAAAAGTCTCCGAATTCCCTAAGCATCCTCATTACCTCTGGCATTCCTCCCACCGGGTCCGCCACATACAGCAGCAGGTCTTCCGCATAAAGCGACACCCTATGCTCCTCCCCACCCCGCACCAACCCCCTCCAGTTCCTCGACTCTCTCAGTGCCATAGCCAGGGGTTCAATCGCCAGTGCGAAGAGCAGGGGGGACAGGGGACAGCCCTGTCTCGTCCCTCGGTGCAACCGAAAGTACTCGGACCTCCTCCTATTTGTGGCCACACTCGCCATCGGGACCTCATTCAACAGCCTAACCGACCTGACAAACCCCTCCCCAAACCCGAACCTCTTCAACACCTCCCACAGGTACCCCCACTCTACCCTATCGAAGGCTTTCTCAGCGTCCATCGCCACCACTATCTCCGCCTCCCCCTCCCTCGCCGGCATCATGATAACGTTCAAAAGCCTCCGCACATTCGCGTTCAACTGTCTCCCCTTCACAAACCCAGTCTGGTCTTCATGGATGATCTGCGGCACACAATCCTCAATCCTCGTGGCTAAGACCTTCGCCAGTACCTTGGCATCTACATTTAGCAAGAAAATCGGTCTGTAAGACCCACATTGCAGGGGATCCTTCAGGATCAAGGAGATCAGTGCCCGGGACATCGTCGGGGGTACAACTCACCCCTCCCTTGCCTCATTGAAGGTCCTAACTAACAGCGGGCCCAACAGGTCCATATATTTATTGTAGAACTCGACCGGGAAACCATCCAGCCCCGGTGCCTTCCCCGCCTGCATGCTTCCTATCCTATCCCTATGATCAGCTCCTCCAGCCCAATCGGGGCCCCCAGTCCCGCCACCAGTCCCTCTTCCACCTTTGGAAACCTCAATTGGTCCAGGAAACGGCCCATCCCTCCCTCCTCCCGTGGGGGCTCGGATCGGTAGAATTCCTCGTAGAAGTCCCTGAAGACCCCATTGATGCCAACCCCACTCCGCACCACGCTCCCTCCCCTGTCTTTAACTCCCCCGACCTCCCTAGCTGCGTCCCGCTTCCGAAGCTGATGCGCCAGCATCCGGCTTGCCTTTTCCCCATACTCGTAGACCGCCCCCTGGGCCTTCCTCCACTGCACCTCCGCCTTCCTGGTGGTCACCAGGTCGAATTCGGCCTGGAGGCTGCGCCTCTTCCTCAACAATCCTTCCTCAGGTTCTTCCGCATACCTCCCGTCTACCCTCACCATCTCCCCCACCAGCCTCTCCCTCTCCCTCCGCTCCTTGTGGGCCCTGATGGAGATCAGCTCTCCCCTCACCACCGCCTTCAGTGCCTCCCATACCATCCCCACTCGGACCTCCCCGTTGTCGTTGGTCTCCAAGTACCTCTCTATACTTCCTCGGACCCGCTCGCTCACCTCCTCGTCCGCCAACAGCCCCACCTCCAAGCGCCACAGTGGGCGGTGGTCCCTCTCCTCCCCCATCTCCAAGTCCACCCAATGCGGCGTGGCTATTGCCGAATACTCGGTATCCTCTACTCTCGCTATCAGCGCCCTACTCAAAATGAAAAAGTCGATACGAGAATAAGCCTTATGGACATGTGAGAAGAATGAAAATTCCCTAGCCCCCGGCCTTGCAAATCTCCAAGGGTCCACCCCTCCCATTTGGTCCATAAATCCCCTCAACACTCTAGCCGCCGGCTTCCTACCCGTCCTAGACCTGGAGCGATCCAGTGCAGGATCCAACACCGTGTTAAAGTCTCCCCCCATTATCAGGCCCCCCACTTCCAAGTCTGGGATCCGACCCAACATACGCCGCATAAAACCCGCATCGTCCCAGTTCGGAGCATACACATTGACCAGTACCACCCTCTCTCCCTGCAACTTACCACTTACCATTATGTACCTACCGCCATTATCTGCCACAATGCTCGACGCCTCGAATAACACCTTCTTTCCCACCAAGATCGCCACCCCTCGATTTTTGGCATCTAGCCCCGAGTGAAACACCTGTCCTACCCACCCTTTCCTCAGTCTTACCTGGTCTGCCACCTTCAGGTGTGTCTCCTGGAGCATAACCACATCCGCCTTGAGCACCTTCAGGTGCGCGAACACGCGGGCCCGCTTTCCCGGCCAATTCTGTCCCCTTACATTCCAGGTTATCAGCCGGATCAGGTGGCTACCCGCCCCCCTCCCCCGCCGACTAGCCATGACCCCTCCTCGGCCAGCCACGCGCCCGCACCCCACACCCGGCCCGTTCCCCAGAGCGGCATACCCCCGTCTTGACCCACCCGACTCGCTCCAGCTCCTCCTTGATCTTAGCAGCAGCAACTCGATTCCCCCCCCCCCCCCAGCTAGGACCCATCCTAGCTGGTTTACTCCCCCCATTGCACTTCCGCAAGTCAGCTGACTCTTGCTGACCCCAGCCACTCCCCCCATTGTGTGGCACACCCTCCTCTTCCGCTCCCCATTCATAGGCTCGCCCCCTCTGTTCTAAGCGCGGGAAACAATCCTCGCTTCTCCGCCCCCACCTACCAGGCCCCGACATCAACCAAAACAGTGCCCAACCCGTCCCATCCACCCTCCCCAACCCGAAAGAGAAATACACAGAGAAAAAGAAACCTAAAACAATGCAAAGGCCCCTCCCCCGAACAAAAATAGGCATAGCATTCCCACCGCAGTCCCCAATCGCCCATCCCGAAGCTGTGTCCTGCTTCTCGGCCTGAACAAAGGCCCACGCCTCCTCCGGAGACTCAAAATAATGGTGCCGGTCCTTGTAGGTAACCCACAGTCGCTCCGGCTGCAACATGCCAAACTTCACCCCCTTCCTGTGCAGCACCGCCTTCGCTCGATTGTACCCGCCCCTCCTCTTCGCCACCTCCACACTCCAGTCCTGATATATCCGAACCTCCTCGTTCTCCCACCTGCTGCTCCTCTCCTTCTTGACCCACCTGAGCACACACTCCCGATCGACGAACCGATGGAACCGCACCAGCACCGCCCGCGGAGGCTTGTTAGCCTTGGGTCTCCTCGCCAACACTCTATGGGCCCCTTCCAGCTCCAGGGGCCCCTGGAAGGACCCCGCTCCCATCAGCGAGTTTAACATGGTGACCACATAGTCCCCCACGTCCGGCCCCTCCAGCCCCTCCGGGAGGCCCAGAATCCGCAGATTCTTCCGCCTCGACCTATTCTCCATCTCCTCGAACCGCTCCTGCCAATTCTTGTGGAGCGCCTCGTGCGCCTCCACCTTTACCGCCAGGACTAAGATCTCGTCCTCATTGTCAGAGATCTTTTGTTGAGCCTCTCGGATCGCCACCCCCTGGGCCGTCTGTGTCTCCAGCATCTTATCAATAGAAGCCTTCATCGGCTCTAGCAGGTCCGTTTTAATCTCTCTGAGGCAGCGGTGGATACCCTCCTGTTGCTCCTCCGCCCACTGCCTCCACGCTGCCTGGTCTCCGCCCGCCGCCATTTTGTCCTTCTTCCCTCCCTTCTTCTGTTCCACCACCACCTTTTTTGTCACCCCGCTCCTAGTTAAAGCCATATACTGACGGGGAGCTATTATTAACTCCGTCCCACACCGGGAAACGTCAAAAAAGTGCCCTTGGGGGCCCTGAAAAGAGCCCAAAAGTCTCGAGAGGGAATCCTTTTGGCAGTGTCGCTTCACCAATCTGCCCCAAAATGTCTGTGGAAACTCCTGAAAAAGGTCTAAGAGTCCGTTCCAGACGGGAGCTGCCGAATGCGCGACCTACTCCTCCATGGCCGCCACCGGAAGCCTCGTCCCCGCTTCTTCAGTGGCCTTGGTGAGATCTTTTCACAGTTGTTCCCTCTGCTGTTAGAATTCACTTTTGATAAAGGCCCTCAGGTCAGTTTGCAGCTTTAAGCTTGCCCTTCCCCCACCTGCATGCTGGAAGAGGCCCTGTTTATCCTGTTGCAGCCAAATCTTTTACTGTTTCTGCCGGGTCTGGTAGCCAAAAGACATAACATTCCTGGGGGACACTGTCAGGGGAATGTTGCAGTCTTCTTGCCACACCGGGAAATGTCAAACAAATGCCGTGGGGGCCCTGTAAAAGAGCCCAAAAATCCGTCCCAAGCGGGAGCTACCGAATATGCGAGCTAGCTCTGCATAGCCGCACCCGGAAGTCCTCACTTTGCCATTATCAAAGGGAAGGGATGAATTTAATGTACAGAGGATATCCATTAATGCGTTGATATGGGCCAAATTCAAGCAGTAAATGCTGTGTCCGTTGAAGGATTACTAGATCACCTCCCACTGCATATACTCTTTGTTTTTTAAAGGGAAAAATGTAGCATATTCATTCGGGACTCAGGTTAATTGTGCCCCAGTATCAAAAAGGAAATCAATGTCTTGTCCTCCCAGTGATATATACAATCCATCCAAATTGCTTTTAATTAAAGCGTGTAATGCTGTTTGAATGGACTTACTGAGAGTGGGGTCCACTAGTTTTTTGATCTCTCAAGTTGTGGTTGCCTGTGAAACCTGTCAAGTTGTCTGTGAAACCTGTCGTTATCATCATCATCATCATGTCTAGGTGGTGCCCGTGGGTGGGGTCTAGGTTGTTTCTTGTACGTATCGACATCATACTTATTCCTGGGCGGATCCCTATAGTAGTCATGGGGTGGGTCCCGATAGTATGAGTCATGGGGCGGTTCTCTATAGTTATCACGGGGTGTATCCCTGTGATGTGAGTGACGGGGTGTATCATTGTAGTCTTTTCCCTGTAACTCTAGTCGATAGCGACATGTTTGCCCAATGTACTGTTTTACCACAAAAATTGCTTTGACCCAGTTTTCTGGAATCCTTTAATGGAGCAATGAGAGGGCCTGTGGTAGATGCTGCAGTTCCAGCAGCCGGGGTGGATGCTGCAATTCCGGCAGGTGCTGCAGCTTGTGGGGCATCATGATTTCTAACTTCCAAATCTCGTTCAATTTGAATACAGCGTTCTACTAATGCCCTATACGTGGTGCCCACTAGTCCCCAGTCAGGGAACACCAGATTTAAAACGTTAGACAATTCTGGTTTTAAACCATTGACAAAAGCAGTTTTAAATGGTCCCAATGTACTCTGATCCCAAGTCAGTTCTCCTGCTTGAAGTGCGATTCCTGAATGTTCCACCCAAATTGCTCTCAACCTTTCATCATAACCTTGCAGATCTTCTGAAGCTTTCTGAACGCAGGAGGTAATCTTTGTCCAATCGGTTTTGGGTGGATTAAATGCTGTTAACCATTCTTTAATTGACAGCCAGCCCACGTCCAGATTTTGCAAATCATCTCCCAGGGCTCTGAGGATGCCTGTGGAGAGCCGTTTGCTATCTCTGGCACAAATCATTATTGACAAAATCTGAACACCATCCATTGGGTGTAAACTGTACGTGTGTTTTATCCGTTCTAACTCATTCCACATGGCTGAGACCCCCTTTTTGGATGTGGGAGGTCTTTCGACCATCTGTCCACCTTATCAGGGTCAGCTGGAGTCTGTAGCCAGTGCCATGTGCATCGAGATCTGTAGGTGTAAACATTATCAGTGTCTCTCGTTTCCAACGTTTCCACTTCAACTCTTTTAGTTCGTAAAAGTGCCAGTTTACGTATGACAGCTGTGCTGGCACTAGGAATGTCATTTCCATGGTAACCAGAAGCATCAGGGTGACCAGAAGCGTCATCCTCATTACTGTCCTCATCAGAGCTGAAAAGCTCCCTTTGTTCTTGACCACGTGGCGTGATAGCAATCTTTGGAACTGGGATAGATTGTTCAAATGCATTGCATTGTTCAAAAGCATTGCAGCTGCTTTTCGTTTTTGAAGCTTTTAGATCGTTTGTCAATGATGTGGAACGAATTTTCAGGTTGGAGATAGTATTTTCCATACTGGAAATTCTAGTGTCCAGAATACCATTTTCTTTTAAGAGTTGTGCAATTTCTGTTTGGAGGCTGTTATTTTTGGAGAGCAGCTGATTATTTTGTAATGTTAATAGTTGGACTGTGGACTTTGAATGAGAAAATAATTTTTGAATTTCAGTGATTTCACTTTCAAATTCGTATGTTTCCTTCTCTGCATTGGAATTAATGTTTTGAAGAGCTTGGTAATAACCATTAATGTTCTCAAGCTCTGTATTTTTATTTAGGATTTCAGCATTTATGGTTTGAAGGTCAGAGACAGGACTTTGAAGCTCGGCATTAGTGGCCTGAAGGCTGTCATTCTTCTGTTTGAGGTCCGCAATTTATTTTTGTAGCTCACAGTTTTGATGGTATAAATACGACCGAGATTGATGAGAGCACTCGAGTTTGTAATTTGAGTCTTGTAAAAGCGCAGAAGCTGTTTGACGCTCCTTTTTGGCAGCCGTAACAGCGTCAAAGAACAAAGAACACAGAAAAGTACAGCACAGGAACAGGCCCTTTGGCCCTCCAAGCCTGTGCCAACCATGCTGCCCGTGTAAACTAAAATCTTCCACACTTCCTGGGTCGGTATCCCTCTATTCCCATCCTATTCATGTATTTGTCAAGATGCCCCTTAAATGTCACTATCGTCCCTGCTTCCACCACCTCGTCTGGCAGTGAGTTCCAGACACCCACTCCCCTACATGTAAAAAACGTGCCTCGTACATCTCCTCTAAACCTTGCCTCTCGCACCTTAAACCTATGTCTAGTAATTGACCCCTCTACCCTGGGAAAAAGCCTCTGACTATCCACTCTGTCTATGCCCCTCATAATTTTGTAAACCTCTATCAGGTCGCCCCTCAACCTCCGTCGTCCCAGTGAGAACAAGCCGAGTTTATTCAACCGCTCCTCATAGCTAATGCCCTCCATACCAGGCAACATCCTGGTAAATCTCTTCTGCACCATCTCTAAAGCCTCCACATCCTTCTGGTAGTGTGGTGATCAGAATTGAACACTATACTCCAAGTGTGACCTAACTAAGGTTCTATACAGCTGCAACATGACTTGCCAATTCGTATACTCAATGCCCCGGCCAATGAAGGCAAGCATGCCGTATGCCTTCTTGACTACCTTCTTCACCTGTGTTGCCGCTTTCAGTGACCTGTGGACCTGTACACCTAGATCTCTCTGACTGTCAATACTCTTGAGAGTTCTACCATTCACTGTATATTCCCTACCTGCATTAGACCTCCCAAAATGCATTACCTCACATTTGTCCGGATTAGTTCTCATCGCTATCCGCAATTCCACCAACCTTTGTGTCGTCTGCAAAGTTACTAATCAGACCAGTTACATTTTCCTCCAAATCATTTATATATACTACGAACAGCAAAGGTCTCAGCACTGATCCCTGCAGAACACCACTAGTCACAGCCCTCCAATCAGAAAAGCACCCTTCCATTGCTACTCTCTGACTTCTATGACCTAGCCAGTTCTGTATCCACCTTGCCAGCTCACCCCTGATCCCATGTGACTTCACCTTTTGTACCAGTCTGCCATGAGGGACCTTGTCAAAGGCCTTACTGAAGTCCAAAGAGACAACATCCACTGCCCTACCTGCATCAATCATCTTTGTGACCTCTTCGAAAAACTCTGTCAAGTTAGTGAGACACGACCTCCCCTTCACAAAACCGTGCTGCCTCTCGGTAATATGTCCATTTTCTTCCAAATGGGAGTAGATCCTGTCTCGAAGAATTCTCTCCAGTAATTTCCCTGCCATTGATGTAAGGCTCACCGGCCTGTGGTCCCTGAATTATCCTTGCTACCCTTCAAAAACAGAGGAATAACATTGGCTATTCTCCAGTCCTCCGGATCATCACCTGACGACAGTGAAGATCCAAAGATATCCGTCAAGGCCTCAGCAATTTCCTCTCTAGCCTCCTTCAGTATTCTGAGGTAGATCCCATCAGGCCCTGGTGACTTATCTACCGTAATATTTTTCATGACACCCAACACCTCGTCTTTTTGGATCTCAATGTGCCCCAGGCTATCTACACACCCTTCTCCAGACTCAACATCCACCAATTCCTTCTCTTCGGTGAATACTGATGCAATGTATTCATTTAGTACCTCGCCCATTTCCTGTGGCTCCACACATAGATTATCTGGACCACTGGGAGCTCTTCCGGGGCAGGTGTGACCTATATAAGGAGGACGGATTGCATCTAAACTGGAGAGGCATAAATATCCTGGCCGCGAGGTTTGCTAGTGTCACACGGGAGGGTTTAAACTAGTATGGCAGGGGGGTGGGCACGGGAGCAATAGGTCAGAAGGTGAGAGCATTGAGGGAGAACTAGGGAATAGGGACAGTGGGGCTCTGAGGCAGAGCAGACAGGGAGATGTTGCTGAACACAGCGGGTCTGGTGGCCTGAAGTGCATATGTTTTAATGCAAGAAGTATTACGGGTAAGGCAGATGAACTTAGAGCTTGGATTAGTACTTGGAACTATGATGTTTTTGCCATTACAGAGACCTGGTTGAGGGAAGGGCAGGATTGGCAGCTAAACGTTCCAGGATTTAGATGTTTCAGGCGGGATAGAGGGGGATGTAAAAGGGGTGGCGGAGTTGCGCTACTGGTTAGGGAGAATATCACAGCTGTACTGCGGGAGGACACCTCAGAGGGCAGTGAGGCTATATGGGTAGAAATCAGGAATAAGAAGGGTGCAGTCACTACAGGCCTCCCAACAGCCAGCGGGAGATAGAGGAGCAGATAGGTAGACAGATTTTGGAAAAGAGTAAAAACAACAGGGTTGTGGTGATGGGAGACTTCAACTTCCCCAATATTGACTGGGACTCACTTAGTGCCAGGGGCTTAGACGGGGCGGAGTTTGTTAGGAGCATCCAGGAGGACTTCTGAAAACAATATGTAGACAGTCCAACTAGGGAAGGGGCGGTACTGGACCTGGTATTGGGGAATGAGCCCGGCCAGGTGGTAGATGTTTCAGTAGGGGAGCATTTCGGGAACAGTGACCACAATTCAGTAAGTTTTAAAGTGCTGGTGGACAAGGATAAGAGTGGTCCTAGGATGAATGTGCTAAATTGGGGGAAGGCTAATTATAACAATATTAGGCGGGAACTGAAGAACATAAATTGGGGGTGGATGTTTGAGGGCAAATCAACATCTGACATGTGGGAGGCTTTCAAGTGTCAGTTGAAAGGAATTCAGGACCAGCATGTTCCTGTGAGGAAGAAGGATAAATATGGCAATTTTCGGGAACCTTGGATAACGAGAGATATTGTAGGCTTCGTCAAAAAGAAAAAGGAGGAATTTGTCAGGGCTAAAAGGCTGGGAACAGACGAAGCCTGTGTGGAATATAAGGAAAGCAGGAAGGAACTTAAGCAAGGAGTCAGGAGGGCTAGAAGGGGTCACGAAAAGTAATTGGCAAATAGGGTTAAGGAAAATCTCAAGGCTTTTTACATGTACATAAAAAGCAAGAGGGTAGCCAGGGAAAGGGTTGGCCCACTGAAGGATAGGCAAGGGAATCTATGTATGGAGCCACAGGAAATGGGCGAGGTACTAAATGAATACTTTGCATCAGTATTCACCAAAGAGAAGAAATTGGTAGATGTTGAGTCTGGAGAAGGGTGTGTAGATAGCCTGGGTCACATTGAGATCCAAAAAGACGAGGTGTTGGGTGTATAAATATTAAGGTAGATAAGTCCCCAGGGCCTGATGGGATCTACCCCAGAATACTGAAGGAAGCTGGAGAGGAAATTGCTGAGGCCTTGACAGAAATCTTTGGATCCTCACTGTCTTTAGGGGATGTCCCGGAGGACTGGAGAATAGCCAATGTTGTTCCTCTGTTTAAGAAGGGTAGCAAGGATAATCCCGGGAACTACAGGCCGGTGAGCCTTACTTCAGGGGTAGGGAAATTACTGGAGAGAATTCTTCGAGACAGGATCTACTCCCATTTGGAAGCAAATGGACGTATTAGTGAGAGGCAGCGCGGTTTTGTGAAGGGAAGGTTGTGTCTCACTAACTTGATAGAGTTTTTCGAGGAGGTCACTAAGATGATTGATGCAGGTAGGGCAGTGGATGTTGTCTATATGGACTTCAGTAAGGCCTTTGACAAGGTCCCTCATGGTAGACTAGTACAAAAGGTGAAGTCACACGGGATCAGGGGTGAGCTGGCAAGGTGGATACAGAACTGGTAGATGTCATAGAAGGCAGAGAGTAGCAATGGAAGGATGCTTTTCTAATTGGAGGGCTGTGACCAGTGGTGTTCCACAGGGATCAGTGCTGGAACCTTTGCTCTTTGTAGTATATATAAATGATTTGGAGAAAAATGTAACTGGTCTGATTAGTAAGTTTGCAGACGACACAAAGGTTGGTGGAATTGCAGATAGCGATGAGGACTGTCAGAGGATACAGCAGGATTTAGATTGTTTGGAGACTTGGGCGGAGAGATGGCAGATGGAGTTTAATCCGGACAAATGTGAGGTAATGCATTTTGGAAGGTCTAATGCAGGTAGGGAATATACAGTGAATGGTAGAACCCTCAAGAGTATTGAAAGTCAAAGGGATCTAGGAGTACAGGTCCATAGGTCACTGAAAGGGGCAACACAGGTAGAGAAGGTAGTCAAGAAGGCATACGGCATGCTTGCCTTCATTGGCCGGCGCATTGAGTATAAGAATTCGCAAGTCATGTTGCAGCTGTATGGAACCTTAGTTAGGCCACACTTGGAGTATAGTGTTCTGGTCGCCACACTACCAGAAGGATGTGGAGGCTTTAAAGAGGGTGCAGAAGAGATTTACCAGAATGTTGCCTGGTATGGAGGGCATGAGCTATGAGGAGCGGTTGAATAAACTCGGTTTGTTCTCACTGGAACGAAGGAGGTTGAGGGGCGACCTGATAGAGGTCTACAAAATTATGAGGGGCATAGACAGAGTGGATGGTCAGAGGCTTTTCCCCGGGGTAGAGGGGTCAATTACTAGGGGGCATAGGTTTAAGGTGAGAGGGGCAAGGTTTAGAGTAGATGTACGACGCAAGTTTTTTACGCAGAGGGTAGTGGGTGCCTGGAACTCGCTACCGGAGGAGGTGGTGGAAGCAGGGACGATAGTGACATTTAAGGGCATCTTGACAAATACATGAAGAGGATGGGAATAGAGGGATACGGACCCAGGAAGTGTAGAAGATTGTAGTTTAGTCGGGCAGCATGGTCGGCACGGGCTTGGAGGGCCGAAGGGCCTGTTCCTGTGCTGTACATTTCTTTGTTGTTCCCTTGCCTGTCCTTCAGTGGGCCAGCCCTTTCCCTGGCTACCCTCTTGCTTTTTATGTACGTGTAAAAAGCCTTGGGATTTTCCTTAACCCTATTTGCCAATGACTTTTCGTGACCTCTTTTAGCCCTTCTGACTCCTTGCTTAAGGTCCTTCCTACTTCCCTTATATTCCACACAGGCTTCGTTTGTTCTCAGCCTTCAAGCGCTGACAAATGCCTCCTTTTTCTTTTTGATGAGGCCTCCAATATCTCTCGTTATCCAAGGTTCTCGAAATTTGCCGTATTTATCCTTCTTCCGCACAGGAACATGCCGGTCCTTGTCAGATCTTGATTTATCATCAAGCATTCGCTCCCAATCTACGTTATTCAGTTCCCGCCTAATATTGTTACAATTAGCCTTCCCCCAATTTAGCACATTCACCCAAGGACCAATCTTATCCTTGTCCACCAGCACTTTTAAACTAACTGAATTGTGGCCACTGTTCCTGAAATGCTCCCCTACTGAAACTTCTACCACCTGGCTGGGCTCATTCCCCAATACCAGGTCCAGTACAGCCCCTTCCCTAGTTGGACGAACTACATATTGTTTTAAAAAGCACTCCTGGATGCTCCTTACAAACTCTGCCCCGTCCAAGTGGTTAGCACTGAATGAGACCCAGTCAATATTGGGAAAGTTGAAGTCTCCCATCACAACAATCCTGTTGCTTTTACTCCTTTCCATAATCTGTCTACCTATCTGCTCCTCTTTCTCCCGCTGGCTGTTGGGTGGCCTGTAGTAAACCCCCAACATTGTGACTGCACCCTTCTTATTCCTTATCTCTACCCACATAGCCTCGCTGCCCTCTGAGGTGTCCTCACGTAGTACAGTGTGATATTCTCCCTAACCATAGCGCAACCCGTCCACCCCTTTTATATCCCCCTTTATCCTGCCTGAAACATCAAAATCCTGGAACGTTTAGCTGCCAATCCTGTCCTTCCCTCAACCTGGTCTCTGTAATGGCAACAACATCATAGTTCCAAGTACTAATCCAAGCTCTGAGTTCATCTGCCTTACCTGTTACACTTCTTGCATTAAAACATATGCACTTTCGGGCACCAGACCCGCTGTTTTCAGCAACATCTCCCTGTCTGCTCTTCCTCAGAGCCATACTGGCCCTATTCCCTAGTTCTCCCTCAATGTTTTCACCTTCTGACCTATTGCTCCGGTACCCACCCCCCTGCCATACTAGTTTAAACCCTACCGTGTGACACGAGCAAACCTCGCGGCCAGCATATTTATGCCTCTCCAGTTTAGATGCAACCCGTCCTTCTTATCATAGATTATCATAGAATTTACAGTGCAGAAGGAGGCCATTCGGCACATCGAGTCTGCACCGGCTCTTGGAAAGAGCACCCTACCCAAGGTCAACACCTCCACCCTATCCCAATAACCCAGTAACCACACCCAACACTAAGGGCAATTTTGGACACTAAGGGCAATTTATCATGGCCAATCCACCCAACCTGCACATCTTTGGACTGTGGGAGGAAACCGTAGCACCCGGAGGAAACCCATGCACACACGGGCAGAACGTGCAGACTCTGCACAGACAGTGACCCAAGCCGGAATTGAACCAGGGACCCTGGAGCTGTGAAGCAATTGTGCTATCCACAATGCTACCGTGCTGCCCGTAAGATTATACAGGTCACACCTGCCCCGGAAGAGCTCCCAGTGGTCCAGATAACGGAAACTCTCCCTCCTACACCAGTTGTTTAGCCACGTGTTTTGCTGCTCTATCTTCCTATTTCTAGCCTCACTGGCACGTGGCACAGAGAGTAATCCTGAGATTACAACCCTAGAGGTCCTGTCTTTTAACTTTCTGCCTAGCTCCCTGAACTCCTGCTGCAGGACCTCATGCCCCTCCCTGCCTATGTCGTTAGTACCAATATGTACAACGGCGTCTACCTGATTGCCCTCCCACTTCAGGATGCCCGCTACCCGTTCTGAGGCATCCTGGACCTTGGCACCAGGGAGGCAACATACCTTCCTGGAATCTCTTTCACGTCCATAATGTAGCCATCTAAAATGTCTGACTCCCGATTAGAATGGTCAAACCCCGATTTAAAATGGCGAACGGAAGAGGCTGATGGGAAAATCAGCCAACAGGACTCATACGGACAGCTGCTGGTAAAACAGTGTATTCGGATCTGGGGAAGTCAGTCCAGACCGATACCTGCAGCCATCAACATCACAACAACCCAGCCATCTGCATATTAAGCAGCCATCCCCGGGAACAATTGCTACAAATTAGCAACCCAGAAAGCCGACCCAGACCTATCGGCGCCAGCAGGAGCTGACACAAAGAAAGGTAAACGACCATCCCTCGATCAAGGAATCGCTCCAGTATTGGACCATATCGAACCAAGTGATTGGGACCAGGTCCAATCACTTGGAACCAGGTACAAGGTCCGCCCCGAGAGGCAGGAAGCCCCTGGGGACTATAAGAATAGGGGCCAAGTTCAAATCGACCCTTCTTCTCCTGCCCGCAACCTTCGAGACCCTTCTGCAAGAGAACGTAAGTTTTACTCCAGCGATCGCTACCAGATAGGCACTCCTGACTATCGACTTGTACCAGCTTTTGAATCCCGCAGGCTCAGAACCAATTCGAAAGGCCATTCGTCTCCCTGACCTGGTGGGCCATTCCCAAAGTTAGGTATTGGCCTGTTAGTGGTAGGTAGTAGTTTAGAAGTAGAATTACTGTATAAGTATTAATTGGTGTATATAATAAATGAGCGTTGATTTAACTCTTACTAAGCGGTGTGTTGCATTATTAATCATTACTTGGGCTTGAACCACGTGGCGGTATCAGAAACATACCTGGCGACTCATGAGCAAAGGTGACAGAATTAGAGCAAATAAACTAAGGCTAAAACGAGCAACAATAGAAGTGCCTACCTGTGCCCCTGACTATAGAGTCCCCGATGACTATTGCTCTTCTGCGCTTTGACCCTCCCTGCTGAATATCAGAGCCAGCCGTGGTGCCACTGCTCTGGCTGCTGCTGTTTTCCCCTGATAGGCTATTCCCCCCCAACAGTATCCAAAGCGGTGTACCTGTTCGAGAGGGGGACAACCACAGGGGATTCCTGCAGTGACTGCCTGCCCCTTCTGCTGGTCACCCATCTCTCTGCCGGCACCTTGGGTGTGGCCACGTCTCTATAACTCCTAACTATGACGCTTTCTGCCACCTGCATGCTCCTAAGTGCATCCAATTGCTGCTCCAACCGAACCACGCGGTCTGTGAGGAGCTGCCATTGGTTACACTTGCTGTAGATGAAGTCGACCCGAACGCTGGAAGCGTCACAGATCTGCCACATCTCACAGTTGGAGCACTGCACCCCATGAGTGACCAAGCACTAATTAATTAATTGAAAATAAACACTTGAATTATTGTTAGATTGAGTTACAATTAACGATGTGGCCCTTGCGCTAGATGATTTTTACTGTAAAATTAAATGCTAAATACCGATCACTACCCTCAGGTTTAGTTACTCCACTATCTCGTTAATCAATTAGATTTGTTTTGCAATATTTTTTTTTTTTTCAAATTTAACAGATTCCCAACCAGCCAATCAACTTTACTGTGATGTCGCTTCAGTTTCCCCCCCCCCCACACACAATTTGAAAAGGTAGTAAAAATCAGAGTAGCTTCAGAAGTTGTAGATAGGTGATCCCGGAATGAGTTGTTGAAACCGGCACGTATTTTTTAAAGATTATTGTTGTCACTAATGATACCCCCCTTTCTGGCTGTGATTGGGTTAAAGTTATTACACAGTTAATTCAATTCGATCAACATCTGTCCGTCAAATTTTAACATGAGGTGATGAAATGCGCCTTTCTTATGAATCCTATCCGTTGTCATGAAAACAGTTTCTGGGAGTGTTGCCCAGACTCTGTGACTTGTCCAAATGTGTCCTTGGTAAGTCTAGCTTTCTTATCTGATCATTCCCATGGAAACAGCATTTTTACTGTCTTGTTTGATTTTAACACTCTATTTCAAGGAAGCCATTTAAAATCTTGGGCCATTTATTCCTTTAATTTGTCATATACTAAAGGTAGATTCGATACTAAAAATGTAGATTCTATCATAATGGTAGAGCTCAGTAATAGGAAAGGTGCAATCGCAAAGTTGGGGGTTTACTACAGGCCTCCCAACAGCCAGCGGGAGATAGTGGAGCAGACATGCAGGCAGAGTGTGGAAAGGTGTAAAAGCAAAAGTTGTTGTGGTTGATTATAACTTCCCCCATATTGACTGGGGCTCACTTAATGCAAGGAGCTTGGACGGGGCAGAGTTGTAAGGAAGATGCAGAATGGCTTCTTGAAACAATATGTAGATCGTCTAACGAGGGAAGGGGTAGTACTGGATCTGGTATTGGGAAATAAACCCGGCCAAGTGGCTGAAGTTTCAGTAAGGGAGCATTTCGGAAACGGTGATCATAACTCAGTAAGTTTTAAGGTACTGTAGGATAAAGATAAGAGCAGTCCTCAGGTAAATGTGCTAAATTAGGGAAGGCTAATTATAATAATATTAGACAGGAACTTGAGAATCTAGATTGGGGGTGGATGTTTGAGGATAAATCAACATCTGGCATGGAGAGGCTTTCAAATGGGGAGGGTGGTGGTGGACAGACATTCTGGGTGGGATTGACCTGAGGACCGCGGTTCAGCCGCCGCTTATCGCTATGGTTTCCCTCTCCCACCGTCCCCACCTCAGGAATTTGGTGAGACTTTGTGACGGAATGACCAGCTCACATGTGGAAATCACCCAGGTGGACCACGGGAAGTGCTACCGTGGACAGGAGTCAGACGCTGTTAAACAACGCGGAGCACGAGAGCTCATCCTAGACCGTGTTGTCATCATCCTCCATACCATGGGCCTGACCCGCCTGAGGATTGGGAGCCGTTTAGAATTCAGCAAAGAAGGACGAAGGGATTGATTAAGAAGGGGAAAGTACAGTACGAAAGGAAGATTGCAGGGAACATAAAGATTGATACAAAGAGTTTCTACAGATAGAACATAGAACGATACAGCGCAGTACAGGCCCTTCGGCCCATGATGTTGCACCGAAACAAAAGCCATCTAACCTACACTATGCCATTATCATCCATATGTTTATCCAATAAACTTTTAAATGCCCTCAATGTTGGCGAGTTCACTACTGGAGCAGGTAGGGCATTCCACGGCCTCACTACTCTTTGCGTAAAGAACCTACCTCTGAACTCTGTCCTCTATCTATTACCCCTCAGTTTAAAGCTATGTCCCCTCGTGCCAGCCATTTCCATCCGCGGGAGAAGGCTCTCACTGTCCACCCTATCTAACCCCCTGATCATTTTGTATGCCTCTATTAAGTCTCCTCTTAATCTTCTTCTCTCCAATGAAAACAACCTCAAGTCCATCAGCCTTTCCTCATAAGATTTTCCCTCCATACCAGGCAACATCCTGGTAAATCTCCTCTGCACCCGCTCCAAAGCCTCCACGTCCTTCCTATAATACGGTGACCAGAACTGTACGCAATACTCCAAATGCGGCCGTACCAGAGTTCTGTACAGCTGCAACATGACCTCCTGACTCCGGAACTCAATCCCTCTACCAATAAAGGCCAACACTCCATAGGCCTTCACAACCCTATCAACCTGGGTGGCAACTTTCAGGGATCTATGTACATGGACACCTAGATCCCTCTGCTCATCCACACTTCCAAGAACTTTACCATTAGCCAAATATTCCGCATTCCTGTTATTCCTTCCAAAGTGAATCACCTCACACTTCTCTACATTCAACTCCATTTGCCACCTCTCAGCCCAGCTCTGCAGCTTATCTATATCCCTCTGTAACCTGCTACATCCTTCCACACTATCGACAACACCACCGACTTTAGTATCGTCTGCAAATTTACTCACCCACCCTTCTGCGCCTTCCTCTAGGTCATTGATAAAAATGACAAACAGCAACGGCCCCAGAACAGATCCTTGTGGTACTCCACTTGTAACTGAACTCCATTCTGAACATTTCCCATCAACCACTACCCTCTGTCTTCTTTCAGCTAGCCAATTTCTGATCCACATCTCTAAATCACCCTCAATCCCC
Source organism: Scyliorhinus torazame (assembly GCF_047496885.1). NCBI lineage: Eukaryota > Metazoa > Chordata > Chondrichthyes > Carcharhiniformes > Scyliorhinidae > Scyliorhinus > Scyliorhinus torazame. The sequence continues at coordinate 162,542,733 of NC_092714.1, forward strand.
AGCCTCCGTATTTTCTGCAATAGCCTACCGTGGGGAACCTTGTCAAATGCTGGGGAACCTTATCAAACGCCTTATCAAAAGATACGTGAAGAAAAAGAGATTGGTAAAGAGAAATGTAGGCCTCCTACAGACAGAAACAGGAGAATGCATAATAAGGGACAAAGAAATGGCTGAGCAATTGAATACATACTTTGGTTCTGTCTTCACAAATGAGGACACAAATCAGATCTCAGAAATGTTGGAGAATGAAAGGTTTAGTGAAAGGGAAGAACTGAGGGAGATCAACATTAGTCGAGAAATGGTGCTGGGAAAATTGATGGGACTGAAGGCGGATACATCCCCAGAGCCTGAGAATCTGCATCCCAGTGTGCTTAAGGAGGTGGCTCTGGAATAAGTGGATGCATTGGTGGTCATCTTCCGGGATTCTATAGACTCTGGAACTGTCCCTGCAGATTGAAGGGTAGCTCACGTCACTCCGATATTCAAAAAGGGAGGTAGAGAGAACGCAGGGAATTATAAGACTAACATTGGTCGTGGGGAAAATGCTTGAATCCATTATCAAGGACTTTATAGCGGAACATTGAGAAAGCAGTGGCAGGATCAGTCAGAGTCAGCATGGATTTATGAAGGGAAAATCATGCTTAACAAATCTGTTGGAATTCTTTGAAGAGGTAACCAGTACAGTTGGCAAGGGGGACCCAGTTGATGTATGTTTGGACTTTCAGAAGGGGTTTGACAAAGTCCCACGTAAGAGATTATTGTGCAAAATTAAAGTGCATGGGATTAGGGGAAATGTATTGAGGTTGTTCGAAAACTGGTTGGCAGAGAGGAAAAAAAGAGTAGGGATTAATGGTTCCATTTCAAATTGGCAGGCAGTAACTAGTGGGGTACCACAGGGATCGGTGCTGGAACCCCAACTATTCACAATATATATGAATGATTTCGATGAGGGAACAAAATGTAGCATCTCAAAGTTTACAGATGATACCAAATTAGGTGGGAGGGTGAATTCGAGGATGCAGGGATCCTACAGCAAGATCTGGACAGGTTGGGCGAGTGGACAAATCAATGGCAGATGCAGTATAATTTGGATAAGTGTGAGGTTATTCACTTTGGAAGCAAAAACAGGAAGGCAGATTACTACCTGAATGGTTGTACATTGGGAGAAGGGAATGTGCAAGCGGGACCTGGGTGTCCTTGTGCATCATTTGCTGAAGGTAAGCATGCAGGGGCAGCAGGCAGTAAAGAAGGCTAATGGTATGTTGGCCTTCATTGCGAGAGGTTTCGAGTATAGAAGCAGGGATGTGTTGCTGCAATTGTCGATTTCGGTGGCGTGAGAGCAGCTGGTTAGTCAGTTTCAGCAGGAGCATTGCGGAAGGAGGGTGCTGGGAGGTAAGTCAACCTTTAAAAGTACTTCTCTTTGCAGGGGCAGGCCAGTCGATTTCGGCGGCGTGAGAGCAGCTGGTGAGTGGTGAGTCAGTTTCAGCAGGAGCTGAGACTTTTTCTCTTTTCTTTAAATTAGTTTTTTAGGCGGGATCAGGAAGTCGACCCGCGGACGTCTGGGAAGACCCTCACCAATAAATTCTGGTGGAGAGGAAACCCGAGACACTACACGTGTAGTGTCTCCCACCCGCCCTCCTCCTCTAACCTAATAATAAAACCCATTGGTCTGAGGTAAGTACCATATTTTTATTATATTATTATTATTTTTTATAAAAATTTAATTTAGTTGTTAGCCAGATCTTGGTAGAAAGTTAGAGGAATGGCAGGGAAGGGAGTACAATGTTCCTCCTGCAGGATGTTTGAGGTGAGGGATGCAGTTAGTGTCCCTGCTGATTTTACCTGCAGGAAGTGCTGCCATCTCCAGCTCCTCCAAGACCGAGTTAGGGAACTGGAGCTGGAGTTGGAAGAACTTCGGATCATTCGGGAGGCAGAAGGGGTCATAGATAGCAGCTTCAGGGAATTAGTTACACCAAAGATTGGAGATAGGTGGGTAACTGTAAGAGGGACTGGGAAAAAACAGTCAGTGCAGGGATCCCCTGCGGTCGTTCCCCTGAGAAACAAGTATACCGCTTTGGATACTTGTGGGGGGGACGACTTACCAGGGGTAAGCCATGGGGTACGGGCCTCTGGCACGGAGTCTGTCCCTGTTGCTCAGAAGGGAAGGGGGGAGAGGAGCAGAGCATTAGTAATTGGGGACTCTATAGTCAGGGGCACAGATAGGAGATTTTGTGGGAGCGTGAGAGACTCACGTTTGGTATGTTGCCTCCCAGGTGCAAGGGTACGTGATGTCTCGGATCGTGTTTTCCGGGTCCTTAGGGGGGAGGGGGAGCAGCCCCAAGTCGTGGTCCACATTGGCACCAACGACATAGGTAGGAAAGGGGACAAGGATGTCAGGCAGGCTTTCAGGGAGCTAGGATGGAAGCTCAGAACTAGAACAAACAGAGTTGTTATCTCTGGGTTGTTGCCCGTGCCACGTGATAGTGAGATGAGGAATAGGGAGAGAGAGCATTTAAACACGTGGCTACAGGGATGGTGCAGGCGGGAGGGTTTCAGATTTTTGGATAACTGGGGCTCTTTCTGGGGAAGGTGGGACCTCTACAGACAGGATGGTCTACATCTGAACCTGAGGGGCACAAATATCCTGGGGGGGAGATTTGTTAGTGCTCTTTGGGGGGGTTTAAACTAATGCAGCAGGGGCATGGGAACCTGGATTGTAGTTTTAGGGTAAGAGAGAATGAGAGTATAGAGGTCAGGAGCACAGATTTGACGTCGCAGGAGGGGGCCAGCGTTCAGGTAGGTGGTTTGAAGTGTGTCTACTTCAATGCCAGGAGTATACGAAACAAGGTAGGGGAACTGGCAGCGTGGGTTGGTACCTGGGACTTCGATGTTGTGGCCATTTCGGAGACATGGATAGAGCAGGGACAGGAATGGATGTTGCAGGTTCCGGGGTTTAGGTGTTTTAGTAAGCTCAGAGAAGGAGGCAAAAGAGGGGGAGGTGTGGCGCTGCTAGTCAAGAGCAGTATTACGGTGGCGGAGAGGATGCTAGATGGGGACTCTTCTTCCGAGGTAGTATTGGCTGAAGTTAGAAACAGGAAAGGAGAGGTCACCCTGTTGGGAGTTTTTTATAGGCCTCCTAATAGTTCTAGGGATGTAGAGGAAAGGATGGCGAAGATGATTCTGGATATGAGCGAAAGTAACAGGGTAGTTATTATGGGAGACTTTAACTTTCCAAATATTGAATGGAAAAGATATAGTTCGAGTACAATAGATGGGTCGTTTTTTGTACAGTGTGTGCAGGAGGGTTTCCTGAAACAATATGTTGACAGGCCAACAAGAGGCGAGGCCACGTTGGATTTGGTTTTGGGTAATGAACCAGGCCAGGTGTTGGATTTGGAGGTAGAAGAGCACTTTGGGGACAGTGACCACAATTCGGTGACGTTTACGTTAATGATGGAAAGGGATAAGTATACACCGCAGGGCAAGAGTTATAGCTGGGGGAAGGGCAATTATGATGCCATTAGACGTGACTTGGGGGGGATAAGGCGGAGAAGTAGGCTGCAAGTGTTGGGCACACTGGATAAGTGGGGCTTGTTCAAGGATCAGCTACTGCGTGTTCTTGATAAGTATGTACCGGTCAGACAGGGAGGAAGGCGTCGAGCGAGGGAACCGTGGTTTACCAGGGAAGTGGAATCTCTTGTTAAGAGGAAGAAGGAGGCCTATGTGAAGATGAAGTGTGAAGTTTCGGTTGGGGCGATGGATAGTTACAAGGTAGCGAGGAAGGATCTAAAGAGAGAGCTAAGACGAGCAAGGAGGGGACATGAGAAGTATTTGGCAGGAAGGATCAAGGAAAACCCAAAAGCTTTCTATAGGTATGTCAGGAATAAGCGAATGACTAGGGAAAGAGTAGGACCAGTCAAGGACAGGGATGGGAAATTGTGTGTGGAGTCTGAAGAGATAGGCGAGATACTAAATGAATATTTTTCGTCAGTATTCACTCAGGAAAAAGATAATGTTGTGGAGGAGAATGCTGAGTCCCAGGCTAATAGAATAGATGGCATTGAGGTACGTAGGGAAGAGGTGTTGGCAATTCTGGACAGGCTGAAAATAGATAAGTCCCCGGGACCTGATGGGATTTATCCTAGGATTCTCTGGGAGGCCAGGGAAGAGATTGCTGGACCTTTGGCTTTGATTTTTATGTCATCATTGGCTACAGGAATAGTGCCAGAGGACTGGAGGACAGCAAATGTGGTCCCTTTGTTCAAAAAGGGGAGCAGAGACAACCCCGGCAACTATAGACCGGTGAGCCTCACGTCTGTAGTGGGTAAAGTCTTGGAGGGGATTATAAGGGACAAGATTTATAATCATCTAGAAAGGAATGATATGGTCAGGGATAGTCAGCATGGCTTTGTGAAGGGTAGGTCATGCCTCACAAACCTTATTGAGTTCTTTGAGAAGGTGACTGAACAGGTAGACGAGGGTAGAGCAGTTGATGTGGTGTATATGGATTTCAGCAAAGCGTTTGATAAGGTTCCCCACGGTAGGCTATTGCAAAAAATACGGAGGCTGGGGATTGAGGGTGATTTAGAGATGTGGATCAGAAATTGGCTAGCTGAAAGAAGACAGAGGGTGGTGGTTGATGGGAAATGTTCAGAATGGAGTACAGTCACAAGTGGAGTACCACAAGGATCTGTTCTGGGGCCGTTGCTGTTTGTCATTTTTATCAATGACCTAGAGGAAGGCACAGAAGGGTGGGTGAGTAAATTTGCAGATGATACTAAAGTCGGTGGTGTTGTCGATAGTGTGGAAGGATGTAGCAGGTTACAGAGGGATATAGATAAGCTGCAGAGCTGGGCTGAGAGGTGGCAAATGGAGTTGAATGTAGAGAAGTGTGAGGTGATTCACTTTGGAAGGAATAACAGGAATGCGGAATATTTGGCTAATGGTAAAGTTCTTGAAAGTGTGGCTGAGCAGAGGGATCTAGGTGTCCATGTACATAGATCCCTGAAAGTTGCCACCCAGGTTGATAGGGTTGTGAAGAAGGCCTATGGAGTGTTGGCCTTTATTGGTAGAGGGATTGAGTTCCGGAGTCGAGAGGTCATGTTGCAGCTGTACAGAACTCTGGTCCGGCCGCATTTGCAGTATTGCGTACAGTTCTGGTCACCGCATTATAGGAAGGACGTGGAGGCTTTGGAGCGGGTGCAGAGGAGATTTACCAGGATGTTGCCTGGTATGGAGGGAAAATCTTATGAGGAAAGGCTGACGGACTTGAGGTTGTTTTCGTTGGAGAGAAGAAGGTTAAGAGGAGACTTAATAGAGGCATACAAAATGATCAGGGGGTTGGATAGGGTGGACAGTGAGAGCCTTCTCCCGCGGATGGATATGGCTGGCACGAGGGGACATAACTTTAAACTGAGGGGTAATAGATATAGGACAGAGGTCAGAGGTAGGTTCTTTACGCAAAGAGTAGTGAGGCCGTGGAATGCCCTACCTGCTACAGTAGTGAACTCGCCAACATTGAGGGCATTTAAAAGTTTATTGGATAAACATATGGATGATAATGGCATAGTGTAGGTTAGATGGCTTTTGTTTCGGTGCAACATTGTGGGCCGAAGGGCCTGTACTGCGCTGTATTGTTCTATGTTCTATGTTCTATGTACAGGGCTTTGGTGAGACCACACTTGGAGTATTTGTACAGTTTTGGTCTCCTTCTCTGAGGAAGGGTGTTCTTGCACTCGAGGGAGTGCAGCGAAGGTTTACCAGATCGATTCCAGGGATGCCGGGACTATCATATGAAGAGAGATTGACTGGGTTGGGATTGTTCTCGCTGGAGTTCAGAAGAATGAGGGGGGATCTCATAGAGACTTATAAAATTCTAGCAGGGTAGATGCAGGGAAGATGTTACCAATGATGGGTGTGTCCAGAACGAGGGGTCACAGTCTGATGATTCAGGGTAAACCATTTCGGTCAGAGATAAGGAGACATTTCATCACCCAAAGAGTGGTGAGCCTCTGGAATTCATTAACACAGGAAATAGCTGATGCTAAAACTTTGAATATATTGAAGCGGCGGCTGGATATAGCACTTGAGAATGGGATCAAAGGCTATAGGGAGAAAGCAGGATTAGGTTATTGAGTTGGATGATCAGCCATCATCGTAATGAATGGCAGAGCAGGCGCGAAGGGCCAAAAGCCTCCTCCTACTCCTTTCTTCTATGTATCTATGTACTGCCTTCCCAGGGCACACACCCCGTAGTGAGGCAGGTAGAAATTACTGAGGAGGTTGAAAGAAGTCGGGGGGTTGATGTGAAGGGGGGATGTAGTGTCCGGGCCCCTGGCCAGCCGCTCCCCCAGTCGGTGAACCCAGGCGCACACAATGTCCAGCCTCCCGTGCCTGCCCAGCGCCATGTCCTGTGCATCCTCGCGCTCCCCCTCCCCCACATCGTCCTCGTCAGACGAGTACTGGTGTTCATACTTCTCCTCCAGCACCTCGCACCTCTTTTGCGTGATGTTGTGAATGATGCAGCAGGCCACCACTATGTGGGAGTCGTTCTCAGCATTATACTGGAGTGCGTCTCCAGAGCGGTCCAGGCACCTGAACTGCATTTTCAGGATGCCAAAGCACCACTTGATACATGCTCCTGGTTGCAGCATGAGTGTCGTTGTAGCGGGTCTTCGCATTGGCTTGCAGCCTCCGCAGTGCAGGAGTCAACTTCCCAGTCAGGGGTGCACCGTGAAGAGGCCAGGAACCATCGAGTCTGATAGAATGAAGGCATTGTGCACACTGCCCGGGCAACGAGCGCAGGCGTGCATGATTTACTAGGATGTTGCCGGGACTTGATGGTTTGAGTTATAAGGAGAGGCTGGATAGACTGTGACTTTTTTCCCTGGAGCGTAGGAGGCTTAGGGGTGATCTTATAGAGGTGTATAAAATAATGAGGGGCATAGATAAGGTAGATAGTCAACATCTTTTCCCAAAGGTAGGGGAGTCTAAAACTAGAGGGCATAGGTTTAAGGTGAGAGGGGAGAGATTCAGAAGGGCCCAGAGGGGCAATTTCTTCACTCAGAGGGTAGTGAGTGTCTGGAATGGGCTGCCAGAGGTAGCAGTAGAGGCGGGTACAATTGTGTCTTTTAAAAAGCATTTAGATAGTTACATGGGTAAGATGGGTATCGATGATTATGTGCCAAGTGCGGGCAACTGGGACTAGCTTAATGGTAAAAACTGGGCGGCATGGACTGGTTGGGCCGAAGGGCCTGTTTCCATGCTGTAAACTTCTATGATTCTATGCGCATCTGATTGTCACACACCAATTGCACGTTCATCGAGTGGAACCACTTTTGGTTCATGAAGAGTGGCCTGCCATCTGCAGGTGGACGTAGGGTGACATGCATCCCATCGATCACCCCCTGGACCCGGATGATCTCAGCGATGATGACGAAACTTGCTGCCTGGGCATCCTGGTGGGCTCGGTCCACATTGAACAAAGAACAAAGAAATGTACAGCACAGAAACAGGCCCTTCGGCACTCCAAGCCTGTGCCGACCATGCTGCCCGTCTATACTAAAATATTCTACATTTCCGGGGTCCGTATCCCTCTATTCCCATCCTATTCATGTATTTGTCAAGATGCCCCTTAAACGTCACTATTGTGACGTTTGAAATGAATATTCTGTGCTGACTGGGCTTATAGAGCCTCCGTAACACCCGTGATGCACCTATGAACCGGGTTCTGTGAGATTCCAGACAGGTCCCCTCTCGGTACCTGCAAGGACCCCGTGGCACATACGTTCAGGGTGACCGTCATCTTGACGGCCACTGTGAGCGGGTGCCCATCCCCATTTCCCCGCAGTGCCAGGTGAGTCATGATCTGGCAGATATGTTGCATTGTTCCCCTGCTCAGCCTGAGTCTTCGATGGCATGTCCGATCCGGCAGGTCCTCAAATGATGGGCGCTGTCGGTACATTCAAGGCCTCACTCGGCGCCGCCTCCTCCTCGGCCCATTGGGCAGCTGGCTCTACATACTCCCTGGCTACGTCCCCTTCCTCTGAGACAGGCTACGCTGCTGCATGGTCCTCCACATCGAGCAGCTCCAGTTTGTACAGCCACAGTGCTGCAGCGACTAGGAGAAAGGCCACCATTGCCGGTTGTATGAGGACCTAAGCTATGAGGAGCGATTGAATAAACTCGGTTTGTTCTCACTGGAACGAAGGAGGTTGAGGGGCGACCTGATAGAGGTATACAAAATTATGAGGGGCATAGACAGAGTGGATAGTCAGAGGCTTTTCCCCAGGGTAGAGGGGTCAATTACTAGGGGGCATAGGTTTAAGGTGAGAGGGGCAAGGTTTAGAGTAGATGTACGAGGCAAGTTTTTTACGCAGAGGGTAGTGGGTGCCTGGAACTCACTACCGGAGGAGGTAGTGGAAGCAGGGACGATAGGGACATTTAAGGGGCATCTTGACAAATATATGAATAGGATGGGAATAGAAGGATACGGACCCAGGAAGTGTAGAAGATTGTAGTTTAGTCGGGCAGTATGGTCGGCACGGGCTTGGAGGGCCGAAGGGCCTGTTCCTGTGCTGTACATTTCTTTGTTTGTCTTTGTTTGTATTCCAATATCCATTGTCTGCAGGGGCTGAAGGGCAGACAGGTTAGCATGGTGGGTAACCTGAGCCCAAGCAGGTCTAATGGGTGGCCCTGGATGACACTGCACACCCTGCCCTGCATCCCTGGCCTCCATCGGTGCCCAGCAGCGACCAAAACGCGAGAGAAAGAGAGGTACAGATCAGGGAAAAAGAAAAGGAGAGAGAGGGAAAAGAAAAAGAGAGAGACATTGAACTTCAGAAACTTGCCATCAAACATGACCGTCAGGTAAAATTGGCGAATGTAAAGAGAAAAGTACAGTCTGAGGATAGTGAGAGAGAGCAAGAGCTTCATAGTCGAAGGTTTGATGGGGATCTATTTTAATATGTTCAAGCATTGCCAAGGTTGTATGAGAAGGATGTAGAAGCCTTTTTCATTTCATTTGAGAAGGTGGCTAAACAAATGAAATGGCCACAGGATTCGTTGGTATTGCTGATTCAAACAAAATTGGTCGGTAGAGCTAGTGAAGCGTTTGCATCACTATCAGAGGATATATTTAGGCATATGAGGAGGTGAAAAAAATCCATTTTATGTGCATATGAACTAGTGCCTGAAGACAAAGGTTTAGAAATTTAAGGAAAGAACCTGGTCAGACATCCATAGAATTTGAAGGATCAAACAGAGTAATTTTGATAGGTGGCTAAGGGCTTTGAAAATAGACCAAACTATGAAGCTCTTAGAGAAATGATAATTTTGGAGGAGTTTAAAAATTCATTTCCAGATGTAGTGAGAACTCATTTGGAAGAGCAGAGGGTTAAAACTGTGAGATTAGCGGCAGAAATGGCAGATGATTATGAATTAGTTAATAAATCAAAGTTTGGTTTCCGACATCCAATTTCAGCCTGTGAGGGATAGAAACTGGGGAAAAGAGAAGTACTTAGGTGGTAAAGGAGATGTAATGGGAGATAATAAGGATAGTGTACCTCAGATTAAAAAATAAATCCAGGAGGGTGGAAGAGAAATGAAAAGTTTCAGATGTTTTTACTGCAATAATCTAGGCCATGCAAAGTCACAGTGTTGGGGTTGAAGAAAAGCACTGGGAAAGCTGATGTGGTAAAACAGGATAAGCCAATGGGGTTTGTTCAAGTAGTAAAGGAAAGCCCGATTGAAGCGAAGGAGGTGCAAAAGAATGTACAGCCTGATCAAGAGATGATTGATAAGAAGGTGCCAGATCTCTTTAAAGAATTTACTTGTGTGGGTAAAGTTTACTCATGTGTACCAGGAGGAGTAGGTAAAGAAGGAAGTCAAAATTTTAAGAGATAAGGGAGCTAGTCAATCTTTGATGCGAAGAGATGAGGAGTTATGTAGTTTGGGAGGAATATTGCCAAAAAGGTGGTAATATGTGGAATTCAGGATGAGAAGAATAGTGTTCCGTTACATAGGGTGAGGTTGGAGAGTCCAGTGAAGAGTGATGAAGTGGTAGTAGGAGTAATAGAGAAACTATCTTGTCCAGGAATACAGTTTATCTTGGGTAATGATATATCTTGGGTAATGATATAGCTGGATCACAGGTGGGAGTGATGCCTATTGTGGCTGATAAGCCAGTGGAAAATCAAACAACTGAATTATTGAAGGACGAATATCTTGGGATTTTTCCTGATTGTGTAGTAACATGGTCGCAATGTCACAGGTTTAAGACAAGAGGGGAAATCAAAGAGTGAAGATAAAGTTGAAGTTCAATTATCAGAAACGGTTTTCGGTCAGATGGTTGGAAAAGAACAAGAACAAGGATGAGGGGGATATTTTTGGTTCAGGAAAGTTGGCTGAGTTACAACAGAAAGATATAGAAATAAAACAGATGTTTCAGAAAGCATACATTGAAGAGGAATCTTGAGTGTATACCAGAATACCACGGTAGCATTGTGGATAGCACAATTGCTTCACAGCTCCAGGGTCCCAGGTTCAATTCCAGCTTGGGTCACTGTCTGTGCGGAGTCTGCACATCCTCCCTGTGTATGCGTGGGTTTCCTCCGGGTGCTCCGGTTTCCTCCCACAGTCCAAAGATGTGCAGGTTAGGTGGATTGGCCATGATAAATTGCCCTCAGTGTCCAAAATTGCCCTTAGTGTCCAAAATTGCCCTTAGTGTTGGGTGGGGTTACTGGGTTATGGGGATAGGGTGGAGGTGTTGACCTGGGTGGGGTGCTCTTTCCAAGAGCCGGTGCAGACTCGATGGGCTGAATGGCCTCCTTCTGCACTGTAAATTCTATGATCTATGATTAGAATGTTATTACCTTAAAACTGATGTCTTAATGAGAAAATGGAGACCTTTACATATGCAGGCGGATGAAAAGTGGGCATAAGTTCAAAAAGTGGTGTTGCCGGTTGGTTATAGCAAAGAAATGTCGCGAGTAGCACATGAAGTACCAGTAGGAGAGCATTTGGGAGTAAGGAAAACGCAAGCTAAACTACAAAAACATTTTTATTGGCCTGGACTACATAAAGATGTAGTTAAATTTTGTTGATCATGTCATGCATGTCAAGTGATAGGGAAACCTCAAGCGGTGATAAAACCAGCGCCCTTAATACCCATTCCAGCATTTGAGGAACTTTTTACAAAGGTCTTAATGATTGTGTAGGACCGCTTCCTAAAACAAAAACAAAGAACAAAGAAAATTACAGCACAGGAACAGACCCTTCGGCCCTCCCATCCTGCGCGATCCAGATCCTTTATCTAAACCTGTCTTCTATTTTCCAAGGATCTACTTCCCTCTGTTCCCCGCCCATTCATATATCTGTCTAGATGCATCTTAAATGATGCTATCATGCCCGCCTCTACCACCTCCGCTGGCAAAGTGTTCCAGGCACCCACCACCCTCTGCGTAAAAAGCTTTCCACGCACATCTCCCTTAAACTTTCCCCCTCCCACCTCGAAATCTTGACCCCTTGTAATTGGAAAAATTACTCTTGGAAAAAGCTTGTTGCTATCCACCCTGTCCATACCTCTCATAATTTTGTAGACCTCAATCAGGTCCCCCCTCAACCTCCGACTTTCCTGGTGAACCTCCTCTGCACCCTCCCTAAAGCATCCATATCCTTCTGGTAATGTGGCGACCAGAACTGCATGCAGTATTCCAAATGTGACCTAACCAAAGTCCTATACAACTGCAACATGACCTGCCGACTCTTGTACTCAATACCCCTTCCGATGAAGGCAAGCATGCTGTATGCCTTCTTGACCACTCTATCGACCTGCGTTGCCACCTTCAGGGTACAATGGACCTGAACTCCCAGATCTCTCTGTATATCAATTTTCCCCAGGACTCTTCCATTGACCGTATAGTCCGCTCTTGAATTAGATCTTCCAAAATGCATCACCTCGCATTTGCCTGGATTGAACTCCATCTGCCATTTCTCTGACCAACTCTCCAATCTATCTATAAAAGTGAGAATCAATATCTTTTGACTATAATGGATGTGTCTACTAGGTTTCCAAAAGCCATTCCAGTGTGCAATATTACAGCTAAAAAGATTGTGGAGGGGTTTCTTCAATTTTGTACCAGATATGGACTACCCCCAGAAATATTACATTTTACCTCTAGGTTATTCAAGGAGGTTATGGATAGCAGAGGAGTAAAATAATTTAAATCAACTGCGTACCATCCAGAATCACAGGGAGCATTAGAACGATGGCATCAGATATTAAAGACAATGTTGAGGGCTTATTGTCAAGATTTTCCAGAGGATTGGGATAAGGAATTCCATTTGTACCGTTTGCAATTAGGGATGCACCTAATGAGTCAACCAAATTCGGTCCTTTTGGTCATGAGGTAAGAGGACCACTTAAATTGATGAAGGAGAAATTGGTGAGTGAGCAGTCTGAAACTTTTTTATTGGATTACGTGTCAAATTTTAGGAAACGATTAAATAGATCAGGTGAATTGGCCAGACAACCTTTAAACGTTGCACAGCATGTGATGAAACAGGTAGTGGACAAGAAAGCAAGTTTTGCCAGTGGAGATAAAGTTTTAGTATTGTTACCAGTGTTTGGGGAACCTTTAAAAGCAAGGTTTTGTGGACCTTATCAGATTGAAAGGAAATTGAGTGAGGTGAATTATTTGGCAAGAATGCCAAATAGAAGAAAAACTCACCGAATGTGTCATGTAAAAATGCTTAAAAGGGATTTTGAAAGGGAAGGAGAGCAAAAGGAGGAGGTTTTAGTGATTCCAACTCAAAGTGAAGAACTGAATCCAGATGACTCTGAATTTGACATTCCTCAAATTAAATTGGATAACGAGGATGTTCTTAAAAATTGGGATAAATTATTGAGTGAGCTTCCAGAGGAAAACAAATTGACCTGAAAGAGTTCTTAATATCACATGGGTAATTTTGTGGAAATAAGTTGGGAAGTACTAAAGTGGTTATACATGATGACGATGTTGGAAATGCTGTTCCAATTAAATAACACCCATTTAGACTTAACCCTCCAAAATTGGCACAGGTTCAAAAAGAAATTTAAAGTGTGCCTAAAAATGGCATAAGTGACGTGGGTTACAGCGAGTGGAGCTCACCCATAATAATAATAATCTTTATTGTCACAAGTAGGCTTACATTAACACTGAATGGAGTTAGTGATGGTACCAAAACCGGATGGTTTGTGTGTGGACTATAGAAAGGTTAATGCAGTTACCAAAACAGACTATTATCCTATCCTACGGTTGGAGGACTGCATTGAGAAGGTGGGACAATCAGCTTTTATCTCCAAACTGGATTTACTCAAATGTTATTGGCACCTTAATCGAAAAGGGCGAAGGAGTTTTCGGCTTTTGTGAGTCCAGATGGTTTATACCAATTCAAAGTCATCTGGTAATTTTTAGTCATACATTCTTTATTCAGAGAGTAGTAAGGGCGTGGAACGCCCAGCTTCCAACAGTAGCAGACTCGCCAACACTAAGGGCATTCAAATGGTCATTGGATAGACATATGGATGATCAGGGAATAGTGTAGATGGGCTTTAGAGTGGTTTCACAGGTCGGCGCAACATCGAGGGCCAAAGGGCCTGTACTGCGCTGTAATGTTCTATGGAAAGAACATTTGAAGCATCTGATGGAGTTACTCGATCGAACTTCAGGAGGCGGGTTTGGCGGTAAACCTAGCCAAAAGTGAATTTGGAAAAGCCCAAGTTGCGTTCCTTGGTCATACAATTTGACATGGACGCATGGTCCCTAGGATGTGAAACCAAAAGTTATTGGGAAGTTCCAAATACCCTGACACGAAGGGAAAAAAATTAGATTTCTTGGTTTGAATGGTTTTTACCGTATATTTGTGCTGAATTTTAGCAACGTGGTTGCTTCACTGACGGACTTGCTGAAGCAGCGAAGCAAATTTCAATTGATGGCGGAGTGTCAACAGGCATTTGACGGCCTGAAGGCTGTGTTGACCACTGCTCCTGTGTTGGCCACCCCAAATTACACAAAACCATTCAAGGTGGCTATCAATGCGAGTGATGTAGGCATAGGTGCTGTGCTCTTGCAAGAAGATGACAAAGGAATAGAGCGGCCTATTGGGTATTTTTCCAAAAAATTAAATGATCACCAGAGGAGGTATTCAACAATTGAAAAGGGGACTTTGAGCTTGGTGCTGGCTTTGCAACATTTTAACGTTTATTTACTAGCAATTCAATCTGAAACAATTATATACATTGATCATAATCCATTGACGTTTTTGGAGAGATTCAAGAATAAAAATGCCAGACTGTTTCGATTGAGTTTATTATTACAGCCAATTAAGAGCAGCGCGGTAGCATTGTGGATAGCACAATTGCTTCACGGCTCCAGGGTCCCAGGTTCGATTCCGGCTTGGGTCACTGTCTGTGCGGAGTCTGCACATCCTCCCCGTGTGTGCGTGGGTTTCCTCCGGGTGCTCTGGTTTCCTCCCACAGTCCAAAGATGTGCAGGTTAGGTGGATTGGCCATGATAAATTGTCCTTAGTGTCAAAAATTGCCCTTAGTGTTGGGTGGGGTTACTGGGTTATGGGGATAGGGTGGAGGTGTTGACTTTGGGTAGGGTGCTCATTCCAAGAGCCGGTGCAGACTCGATGGGCTAAATGGCCTCCTTCTGCACTGTAAATTCTATGATAATTTAAAACGTATACATATGGCAGGATGAGAAAACGGGATAGCCGATCCTTTGTCACGAATGTGATGAAGGGAAGCAGGTGCGATGGTGGAAGGCAAAGAACTAAAATGGACTGTATTATTGCAAATGTTTGCCTGTTTTGATGTTTTAAAATATACATAGAACATAGAACATTACAGCGCAGTACAGGCCCTTCGGACCTCGATGTTGCGCCGACCTGTGAAACCACTCTAAAGCCCATCTACACTATTCCCTTATTGTCCATATGTCTATCCAATGACCATTTGAATGTCCTTAGTGTTGGCGAGTCCACTACTGTTGCAGGCAGGGCATTCCATGCCCTTACTACTCTCTGAGTAAAGAACCTACCTCTGACATCTGTCTTATATCTATCTCCCCTCAATTTAAAGGTATGTCCCCTCGTGCTAGACATCACCATCCGAGGAAAAAGGCTCTCACTGTCCACCCTATCCAATCCTCTGATCATCTTGTATTCCTCAATTAAGTCACCTCTTAACCTTCTTCTCTCTAACGAAAACAGCCTCAAGTCCCTCAGCCTTTCCTCATAAGATCTTCCCTCCATACCAGGCAACATTCTGGTAAATCTCCTCTGCCCCCTTTCCAATGCTTCCACATCCTTCCTATAATGCGGCGACCAGAATTGCACGCAATACTCCAAATGCGGCCGCACCAGAGTGTTGTATAGCTGCTACATGACCTCATGGCTCCTAAACTCAATCCCTCTACCAATAAAATCTAACACACCGTACGCCTTCTTAACAACCCTCTCAACCTGGGTGGCAACTTTCAGGGATCTATGTACATGGACACCGAGATCTCTCTACTCATCCACACTGCCAAGAATCTTACCATTAGTCCAGTACTCAAACTTCCTGTTATTCCTTCCAAAATGAATCACCTCACACTTTTCTGCATTAAACTCCATTTGCCACCTCTCAGCCCAGCGCTGCAGCTTCTCTATGTCCCTCTGTAACTTGTAACATCCTTCTGCACTGTCCACAACTCCACCGACTTTAGTGTCATCTGCAAATTTACTCACCCATCCTTCTACACCCTCCTCCAGGTCATTTATAAAAATGACAAACAGCAGTGGCCCCAAAACAGATCCTTGTGGTACACCACCAGTAACTGGACTCCAGTCTGAACATTTCCCACCAACCACCACCCTTTGTATTCTTCCAGCTAGCCAATTTCTGATCCAAACTGCTAAATCACCCTGAATCCCATGCCTCCGTATTTTCTGCAGTAGCCTACCATGGGGAACCTTATCAAACGCTTTACTGAAATCCATATACACCACATCAACCTCTTTACCCTCATCCACCTGTTTGGTCACCTTCTCAAAGAACTCTATAAGGTTTGTGAGGCACGACCTACCCTTCACAAAACCGTGTTGACTATCTCTAATCAAATTATTCCTTTCCAGATGATTATACATCCTATCTCTTATAAACCTTTCCAAGATTTTTCCCACAACAGAAGTAAGGCTCACTGGTCTATAGTTACCGGGGTTGTCTCTACTCCCCTTCTTGAACAAGGGGACAACATTTGCTATCCTCCAGTCTTCTGGCAATATTCCTGTCGACATAGATGACTTAAAGATCAAGGCCAAAGGCTCAGCAATCTCCTCCCTAGCTTCCCAGAGAATCCTAGGATAAATCCCATCCGGCCCAGGTGACTTATCTATTTTCACCCTTTCCAGAATTGCTAACACCTCCTCCTTATGAACCTCAAGCCCTTCTAGTCTAGTAGCCTGAATCTCAGTATTCTCCTCGACAACATTGTCTTTTTCCTGTGTGAATACTGACAAAAAATATTCATTTAGCACCTCCTATCTCCTCGGACTCCATGCACAACTTCCCACTACTGTCTTTGACTGGCCCTACTCTTACCCTAGTCATTCTTTTATTCCTGACATATCGATAGAAAGCTTTAGGGTTATCCTTGATCCTACCTGCCAAAGACTTCTCATGTCCCCTCCTGGCTCTTCATAGCTCTCTCTTGAGGTCCTTTCTAGCTAACTTGTAACTCTCGAGCGCCCTAACTGAACCTTCATGTCTCATATTTACATAAGTCTCCTTCTTCCTCTTGACAAGTGTTTATTGTATGTATGTTTATTGTCAAATGTTAGGAGAGGACAAGCGAAGAGGTGAAAAACGACACCATCTTTGAAGTTGATAGTTTATTTTTTTCTTGGGGGAAGTGTCTTGTGGGTTTCCCTTTGAAAAAGTCTTTTTATAGAATAGAATCATAGAAGTTTACAGCATGGAAACAGGCCCTTCGGCCCAACCAGTCCATGCCGCCCAGTTTTTACCATTAAGCTAGTCCCAGTTGCCCGCACTTGGCCCATAACCCTCTATACCCATCTTACCCATGTAACCATCTAAATGCTTTTTGAAAGACACAATTGTACCCGCTTCTACTACTACCTCTGGCAGCCCATTCCAGACACTCACTACCCTCTGAGTGAAGAAATTGCCCCTCTGGGCCCTTCTGAATCTCTCCCCTCTCACCTTAAACCTATGCCCTCTAGTTTTAGACTCCCCTACCTTTGGGAAAAGATGTTGACTATCTACCTTATCTAACAAAGAACAAAGAACAAAGAAATGTACAGCACAGGAACAGGCCCTTCGGCCCTCCAAGCCCGTGCCGACCATACTGCCCGACTAAACTACAATCTTCTACACTTCCTGGGTCCGTATCCTTCTATTCCCATCCTATTCATATATTTGTCAAGATGCCCCTTAAATGTCCCTATCGTCCCTGCCTCCACTACCTCCTCCGGTAGTGAGTTCCAGGCACCCACTACCCTCTGCGTAAAAAACTTGCCTCGTACATCTACTCTAAACTTTGCCCCTCTCACCTTAAACCTATGCCCCCTAGTAATTGACCCCTCTACCCTGGGGAAAAGCCTCTGACTATCCACTCTGTCTATGCCCCTCATAATTTTGTATACCTCTATCAGGTCGCCCCTCAACCTCCTTCGTTCCAGTGAGAACAAACCGAGTTTATTCAATCGCTCCTCATAGCTTATGCCCTCCATACCAGGCAACATTCTGGTAAATCTCTTCTGCACCCTCTCTAAAGCCTCCACATCCTTCTGGTAGTGTGGCGACCAGAATTGAACACTATACTCCAAGTGTGGCCTAACTAAGGTTCTATACAGCTGCAACATGACTTGCCAATTCTTATACTCAATGCCCCGGCCAATGAAGGCAAGCATGCCGTATGCCTTCTTGACTACCTTCTCCACCTGTGTAGCCCCTTTCAGTGATCTGTGGACCTGTACTCCTAGATCTCTTTGACTTTCAATACTCTTGAGGGTTCTACCATTCACTGTATATTCCCTACCTGCATTAGCCCTTCCAAAATGCATTACCTCACATTTGTCCAGGTTAAACTCCATCTGCCATCTCTCCGCCCAAGTCTCCAGACAATCTAAATCCTGCTGTATCCTCAGACAGTCCTCATCGCTATCCGCAATTCCACCAACCTTTGTGTCGTCTGCAAACTTACTAATCAGACCAGTTACATTTTCCTCCAAATCATTTATATATACTACAAAGAGCAAAGGTCCCAGCACTGATCCCTGTGGAACACCACTGGTCACAGCCCTCCAATTAGAAAAGCATCCCTCCATTGCTACCCTCTGCCTTCTATGGCCTAGCCAGTTCTGTATCCACCTTGCCAGTTCACCCCTGATCCCGTGTGACTTCACCTTTTGTACTAGTCTACCATGAGGGACCTTGTCAAAGGCCTTACTGAAGTCCATATAGACAACATCTACTGCCCTACCTGCATCAATCATCTTAGTGACCTCCTCGAAAAACTCTATCAAGTTAGTGAGACACGACCTCCCCTTCACAAAACCGTGCTGCCTCTCACTAATACGTCCATTTGCTTCCAAATGGGAGTAGATCCTGTCTCGAAGAATTCTCTCCAGTAATTTCCCTACCACTGAAGTAAGGCTCACCGGCCTGTAGTTCCCGGGATTATCCCTGCCACCCTTCTTAAACAGAGGAACAACATTGGCTATTCTCCAGTCCTCCGGGACATCCCCTGAAGACAGCGAGGATCCAAAGATTTCTGTCAAGGCCTCAGCAATTTCCTCTCCAGCCTCCTTCAGTATTCTGGGGTAGATCCCATCCGGCCCTGGGGACTTATCTACCTTAATATTTTTTAAGACACCCAACACCTCGTCTTTTTGGATCACAATGTGACCCAGGCTATCTACACCCCCTTCTCCAGACTCAACATCTACCAATTCCTTCTCTTTGGTGAATACTGATGCAAAGTATTCATTTAGTACCTCGCCCATTTCCTCTGGCTCCACACATAGATTCCCTTGCCTATCCTTCAGTGGGCCAACCCTTTCCCTGGCTACCCTCTTGCTTTTTATGTAAGTGTAAAAAGCCTTGGGATTTTCCTTAACCCTATTTGCCAATGACTTTTCATGACCCCTTCTAGCCCTCCTGACTCCTTGCTTAAGTTCCTTCCTACTTTCCTTATATGCCACACAGGCTTCGTCTGTTCCCAGCCTTTTAGCCCTGACAAATGCCTCCTTTTTCTTTTTGACGAGGCCTACAATATCACTCGTCATCCAAGGTTCCCGAAAATTGCCGTATTTATCTTTCTTCCTCACAGGAACATGCCTGTCCTGTATTCCTTTCAACTGACACTTGAAAGCCTCCCACATGTCAGATGTTGATTTGCCCTCAAACATCCGCCCCCAATCTATGTTCTTCAGTTCCTGCCTAATATTGTTATAATTAGCCTTCCCCCAATTTAGCACATTCATCCTCGGACCACTCTTATCCTTGTCCACCAGTACTTTAAAACTTACTGAATTGTGGTCACTGTTACCGAAATGCTCCCCTACTGAAACATCTACCACCTGGCCGGGCTCATTCCCAAATACCAGGTCCAGTACCGCCCCTTCCCTAGTTGGACTGTTTACATATTGTTTTAAGAAGCCCTCCTGGATGCTCCTTACAAACTCTGCCCCGTCTAAGCCCCTGGCACTAAGTGAGTCCCAGTCAATATTGGGGAAGTTGAAGTCTCCCATCACCACAACCCTGTTGTTTTTACTCTTTTCCAAAATCTGTCTACCTATCTGCTCCTCTATCTCCCGCTGGCTGTTGGGAGGCCTGTAGTATACCCCCAACATTGTGACTGCACCCTTCTTATTCCTGATCTCTACCCATATAGCCTCACTGCCCTCTGAGGTGTCCTCTCGCTGTATAGCTGTGATACTCTCCTGAACAAGTAGCGCAACTCCGCCTCCCCTTTTACATCCCCCTCTATCCCGCCTGAAACATCTAAATCCTGGAACGTTTAGCTGCCAATCCTGCCCTTCCCTCAACCAGGTCTCTGTAATGGCAACAACATCATAGTTCCAAGTAGTAATCCAAGCTCTAAGTTCATCTGCCTTACCCGTAATGCTCCTTGCATTAAAACATATGCACTTCAGGCCACCACTCTATGCCCCTCATTATTTTATAGACCTCTATAAGATCACCCCTAAGCCTCCTACGCTCCAGGGAAAAAAGTCCCAGTCTATCCAGCCTCTCCTTATAACTCAAACCATCAAGTCCCGGCAACATCTTTGTCTTATCACATGGCTTCAGTGATGTAATTTTGTGCGTGGAGCTGGGCTGTGGCTGTGAGGTGAGAAGGGGTTTCACTGCTGTGGACTGCAGAAAGGGAAGTATTTTCTCTGTCGATCTGTTCTCATTTTAAATGTTGTTCCAGTAAAAAGCTTATTGAGTGGTTAACTGCCTTGTTAACTTTAAAGATATAGTTGTTTTCCAGGAGGAGTTTGAATCAGTTGTTTGGAACTGGATCAGAATTTCAGGAAAAGACCAGTCCCATGCAAGTGAAAATACAGTATGCTGGGCCACGCCCTTGAAAAGGGGTTTTAGTTTAATTGGATTCTGTTATTGAATTGGAACAGCTAAGGTTAAGTGTTATACATAGATTACTGTAGCTATGTGGTGTCTTTATATTTGTCATTTATAAATTCTCGCTGTTTTATTTTTACATTTCGATAAATATATGTTAACTACATTCTTAGAATAAACCTTGTTTGGATTAAAGTGTCTAGGAAGTCTGATGAATCACACCTGTAGTGAAGGCTTTTGTGCTCATCATGGCCAAATTCAGGTTGTAGGTCAGATGAACTTCATAACACACTTTGAAATTTCGAAGCTCTGGCCCACAACAACCCTTCCTGCACCAAATAGATGTACCCACATTCATCACAGAGCTTCGGCGGAAAGAGGGAGCTTAGTTGTGAAGATGTTGTCATCTTTTGGGGGACGAGAGTGGTTCAAATGACCGGAGGTATTTGAAATGAGGTCCACAACTTCATACATCACAGCTGAGAAATTGCGGCAACCCACAGCATACCAGAATTACTTGCCTCGGACTATGGAATGGCGTTTACAATTACAGAAGTTCACGACATTTAATGCAATAAAGCATATTTGGACAGCACTATATAACCCCTCATCAAATGGGTTGGCTGAATGCGCAGTTCTACTTTCAAATATGTTATGAAGAAGCAACCACCTGCGTCACTAGGAATTAAGTCAGAAGTCTTACAACACCAGGTTAAAGTCCAACATGTTTGTTTCAAACACTAGCTTTCGGAGCACTGCTCCTTCCTCAGGTTTCTCAACTTCACTTGAGGAAGGAGCAGTGCTCCGAAAGCGAGTGTTTGAAACAAACATGTTGGACTTTAACCTGGTGTTGTAAGGCTTCTTACTGTGCTAACCCCAGTCCAACGCCGGCATCTCCACATCGTGACTAGGAATTAAGATAGCATGGTTCCTGTTAGCCTACAGAACCACCCCACTTTACCACTACTGGTATAGATCCAGCTGAGCTACTGGTTGATCGGTGCTCGTGAGCCATGTTGAGCCTGCTAGTTCCAAATTTGGAAGAGGGTGGAGACAAAGCAGAGTTGCCAGAAAATGTCCCGAGAGCCGTCGCAAGAGCCAGTGTTGCTGCCTCACCCAATTGTGATGTGGCGATGCTGTCGTTGGACTGGGGCGAGCACAGTAAGAAGTCTTACAACACCAGGTTAAAGTCCAACAGGTTTGTTTCGAGTCACTAGTTTCGGAGCACAGCTCCTTCTTCAGGTGAAGGCCCTTAGTGTTGGGTGAGGTTGCTGGGCTATGGGGATAGGGTGGAGGTGTGGGCTTGGGTAGGGTGCTCTTTCAATGAGCTGGTGCGGACTCGATGGGCCGAATGGCCTCCTTCTGCACTGTAAATTCTATGAATGAAGAGGTGGGTTTCAGAAACATATATCGACAAAGTCAAAGATGCGAGATGATACTTTGAATGCGAGTCTTTAAGTCTTTACAGGTCCACTCGGAGCAACTGGAGAGAGGGATAATCACAGGTTAAAGAGGTGTGAATTGTTTCAAGCCAGGGCAGTTGGTAGGATTTCGCAGACCCAGGCCAGATGGTGGGGGGTGAATGTAATGCAACATGAATCCAAGGTCCCGGTTGAGCCCGTATTCGTGTGCGGAATTTGGCTATAAGTTTCTGCTCGGCGATTCTGCATTGTCGCGCATCCTGATGACCGCCTTGGAGAACGCTTACCCGAAGATCAGAGGCTGAATGCCCTTGACTGCTGTGAAGTGTTCCCTGACTGGAAGGGAACATTCCTGCCTGGTAATTGTCACGCGATGTCCGTTCATTCGTTGTCGCAGCGTCTGCAGGGTCTCGCCAAAGTACCACGCTTCGGGACATCCTTTCCTGCAGCGTATGTGGTAGACAACGTTGGCCGAGTCGCACAAGTATGTACCACGTACCCAATTGTTTCAGCAACATGTATTATTGTTTGTCCGAAGAGTGAAGCGGCTGATCAGCTACTGGCAGACCATAAGGCCATAAGACACAGGAGCAGAATGAGGTAATTCGGCAGACTGAGCTGCGAGTCCAGAATTTAAAAAAAATAAAATAAATTGAGAGTGTCCAATTCATTTTTCCAATTAAGGGGCAATTTAATGTGGCCAATCCACCTAACCTGCACATCTTTGGGTTGTGGGGGCGAAACCCACGCAAACACGGGGAGAATGTGCAAACTCTACACGGACAGTGACCAAGAGCCGGGATCGAACCTGGGACCTCGGTGCCGTGAGGCAGCAGTGCTAGCCACTGCGCCACCGTGCTGCCCGCGAGTCCAGAAATAACGTGATGTCACCCATTCATGACTGTTGAAGGCTAACAATCAGTTTGTATGCCTCTGGTGAAAATCTGTTGTTTATCTTTGGATGTAAATGGTGGCTTTTAGTGCCACTGTAAGTACAACTAGTTTTGATGGCTTCCCCTTTATTTTAGGACCAGGCTGGGGAGACAGATCGTCTGCTGGTCCTTGGTTTAATTGATTGTAATGTGTCCTTACCTGCGAGATATGTGGCAGGAGTCTCAGTTCCTGCAGTTAAGTGCCGGCATGAACAGAGAATCCGCGGGAGGTTCACGTCCAGAAAACTGGCATGTACCCTTCCCCGATTCCGGTCCCAGTGAGGGGCTAGCACCAGCACCGTGTGAATCGTCCACGGATCGCGTCGAGAACGGCTGGAGAATGGCCAGGCCCAGGACCGTGCATGCGCACGGCTGATGACCTGCAGCAGTCGCGCCGTACAACATGGCGCCGGCCGTTCGCGGACCCAACCCGCTATCCGTGACCCCCCAGCCTTCGCAAAAACCCTCTCGGCCAGCGGCACGGATCCCGGCCGAGTGTGGACACAGTCCGCAGCCGCCACGCTGAGTTCACGATTTGTGTGACCACACGAGTCCTGCGCCATCAAGAACTCGGCCCATCGGGGACGGAGCATCGCAGGTGGGCCGGCCGATGAGACGCCAATGGCATTGCGACAGCACGCAGCGCAAGTCACGATGACACCGGTTTAGAGGGGGCGGAGATCACAAACCAGCGTGGGGCAACGGAGAATCCTGCCCTTTGTCTTTAAAGTGCTGTTGGAAATTTCCAGAAACTAGCCAACATAATAATAATAATAATTGCTTATTGTCACAAGTAGGCTTCAATGAAGTTACTGTGAAA
This sequence comes from Scyliorhinus torazame, assembly GCF_047496885.1. Lineage (NCBI taxonomy): Eukaryota > Metazoa > Chordata > Chondrichthyes > Carcharhiniformes > Scyliorhinidae > Scyliorhinus > Scyliorhinus torazame. Next base: position 162,566,541 of record NC_092714.1, read on the forward strand.
AGCCCCTAGTCGCCACATTCCGGCGCCTGCTCGGGGAGGCTGGTACGGGAATTGAACCCGTGCTGCTGCCTTCGATCTTAGGTCATAGATCATAGAATTTACAGTGCAGAAGGAGGCCATTCAGCCCATCGAGTCTGCACCGGCTCTTGGAAAGAGCACCCTACCCAGGTCAACACCTCCACCCTATCCCCACAACCCAGTAACCCCACCCAACACTAAGGACAATTTTGGACACTAAGGGCAATTTATCATGGCCAATCCACCTAACCTGCACATCTTTGGACTGTGGGAGGAAACCGGAGCACCCGGAGGAAACCCACGCACACACGGGGAGGATGTGCAGACTCCGCACAGACAGTGACCCAAGCCAGAATTGAACCTGGGACCCTGGAGCTGTGAAGCAATTGTGCTATCCACAATGCTACTGAAAAGCCAGCTATTTAGCCCAGTGTGCCAGCATGTGGATCATGTGACCTGTAGCAGCCAACCACCTGTAGATCAGCAAGGGCCACTTTTTAAATAAACTAAAAGGTAAGGTTGATTAACAGTATATGACCTGTTTAATTGTCTTATATACATGAGGTATATAGAGAGGGTGCAGAAGAGATTTACCAGAATGTTGCCTGGTATGGAGGGCATAAGCTATGAGGAGCGATTGAATAAACTCGGTTTGTTCTCACTGGAACGAAGGAGGTTGAGGGGCGACCTGATAGAGGTATACAAAATTATGAGGGGCATAGACAGAGTGGATAGTCAGAGGCTTTTCCCCAGGGTAGAGGGGTCAATTACTAGGGGGCATAGGTTTAAGGTGAGAGGAGCAAAGTTTAGAGTAGATGTACGAGGCAAGTTTTTTACGCAGAGGGTAGTGGGTGCCTGGAACTCACTACCGGAGGAGGTAGTGGAAGCAGGGACGATAGGGACATTTAAGGGGCATCTTGACAAATATATGAATAGGATGGGAATAGAAGGATACGGACCCAGGAAGTGTAGAAGATTGTAGTTTAGTCGGGCAGTATGGTCGGCACGGGCTTGGAGGGCCGAAGGGCCTGTTCCTGTGCTGTACATTTCTTTGTTCTTTGTTCTTTGACACGAGGCAAAAGTCAGGAGTGTGTTGCAGTATTCACCATTGGATAGAGGCACTTGAAGTAACCAAAATCCATCTTAAATATCCGAATATGGCTGACTGGCTGCAATGTATACGATCTATAGGATGCGCCGCAGCATTCAGCCGAGGCTTTTTGTTCCCTTTCTTGAAAATCAAAGCCATATTAATTTTCATGATTAATGGAGAATGTAATCATTCTTAGATTTATGGGAATTTATTGGAGGCTGTTCCTGTGCTGTAATTTTTCTTTGTTTTTTGTTCTCTTATTTTATTTCGACTTTTAAAAATATGTTCTCTTCCACTTCTGAAGCCTGTCGTTCATGCACATCTATCGTTCTAACAGTAGCAGTGGCAGTTGAGTATGTTGTTCAAGTGTGAGCAGGTTAAAAAATTGTGGAATAGTGTTTTGTGTTACTAAGCTATCAGATATATCGTGAACAATGTGTGCATTGGAAAGAAAGTTTTAATGTGTCTAAACATTGATTACTATCCCTTATCTCTTTTAGGCAATTTTTAATACCAACAGAGAAGGTATGGAAGCATCTTAAAATGAACTCATGAATCTTACAATCTGAAAGTATGAAAAATCCTTTATGCAAACTTTATGTAATTTTTCATTGTAAATTTCACATTTTACTGAACTGCCTTTGTATGTGTGTCATAGAGGTTTACAGCTTGAAAACAGGCCCTTTGGCCCAACTTTTCCATGCCGCTCAGTTTTTAACCACTAAGCTAGTCTTAATTGCCCGCATTCAGCCCATATCCCTCTATAAGCAGCTTTCCCATAAAACTGTCAAAATGCTTTTTAAAAGACAAAATTTTACCTGTTTCTACTACTGCCTGTGGCAGCTCGTTCCAGACACTCACCTGCCTCTATGTGAAGAAATTGAGCCTCTGGACCCTTTTGTATCTCTCCCCTCTCCCCTTAAACCTATACAATCTAGTTTTAGAATCCCCTACTTTTTGGAAAAGATGTTATCTACGCCCCTCATTATTTTATAGACCTCTATAAGTTGACCCATAAGCCTCCTACGCTCCAAGAAAAAAAGTCCCGCCTATTTTGCACTGAGTGCAGAATTTGGTGCATTTTGAGTGCTACAGTAAGAGTTTGGTGACCGAGGGAGTATAAGGCTTCATTTTTATCTAAAGTTTAGTCTTTTATTTAGTTAATTAACTTAAAAGTTGCTGTTTGGTTTAGAAGAAGGTGAATTTTCAATCAGCTTTAAACAGGCTTCTACTTGTGGGCAATTGCAGCTGGAGCTTGTTAATTAGTTAATTGGATTAGGCCAGTTTTCAGAGGCTAGATTCACAGTATAAAAGTGATCCCCAACAGTGCAGACTTTGTTTGCACTGAATGCTGAATTTGGTGCATTTTGAGTGCTATAGTAAGAGTTTGGTGACCGAGGGAGTGCTGAATTTGGTGCATTTTGAGTGCTATAGTAAGAGTTTGGTGACCGAGGGAGTTAGGTGAGGAGGGAGTAAGGTGCTCCTTTCATTTTGTTTCCGACATTTCCGCAAAGAGTGAAAAGAGAGCCAGGAGTTTACAGGAAGTGTAGCTGACTGGGAGCAGAGTCGGAGGGCGGAGATCTAGTTAGTCCACAGGGCAGCTATATTCTGTCAGGTAAGAGGGGATGGAGGCTAGGCCAGTTGCATGCTCCTCCTGTAGGATGTGGGTGGTGAGGGATACCACCGGTGTCCCCGCTGACTATACCTGCGGGAAGTGCACCCAACTTCAGCTCCTCAAAGACCGTGTTAGGGAGCTGGAGCTGAAGATGGATGAACTTCGGATCATCCGGGAGGCAGAGTGGGTGATTGAGAAGAGTTACAGGGAGGTAACCACATCCAAGGTACAGGACAAGAATAGCTGGGTTACAGTCAGGGGGAAAAAAACAAACAGGCAGACAGTGCAGGGATCCCTCGTGGCCATTCCCCTTCAAAACAAGTATACCGTTTTGGATGCTGTTGGGGGGGATGACCTACCGGGGGAAGGCCCTAGCGGCCAGGTCTCTGGCAATGAGTCTGGCTCTGGGGCTCAGAAGGGAAGGGGGGAGAATAGAAAAGCAATAGTTGTAGGAGATTCAATGGTTAGGGGAATAGATAGGAGATTCTGTGGTCGCGAGCGAGACTCCGGAAGATATGTTGCCTCCCGGGTGCCAGGGCCAGGGATGTCTCGGATCGTGTCTTCAGGATCCTTAAGGGGGAGAGGGAGCAGCCAGAAGTCGTGGTGCACATTGGTACCAACGACAGGTAGGAAAAGGGGTGTGGAGGTAATAAACAAGTTTAGGGAGTTAGGCTGGAAGTTAAAAGCCAGGACAGACAGAGTTGTCATCTCTGGTTTGTTGCCGGTGCCACGTGATAGCGAGGCTAGGAAGAGGGAGAGAGTGCAGTTGAACACGTGGCTGCGGGAATGGTGTAGGAGGGAGGGCTTCAGGTATTTGGATAATTGGAGCGCATTCTGGGGAAGGTGGGACCTGTACAAGCAGGACGGGTTGCATCTGAACCAGAGGGACACCAATATCCTGGGAGGGAGTTTTGTAGTACTCTTCGGGAGGGTTTAAACTAATTTGGCAGGGGAATGGGAACCTGATTTGTAGTCCAGCAACTAAGGTAGCCGATATTCAGGACGCCAAAGCGTGTAATGAGGTAGTGGGGAAGGGAACACTAACAAAGGAGAGTACTTGCAGGCACGGAGATGGGTTGAAGTGTGTATACTTCAATGCAAGAAGCATCAGGAATAAGGTGGGTGAACTTAAGGCATGGAACGGTTCTTGGGACTACGATGTGGTGGCCATCACGGAAACTTGGATAGAAGAGGGGCAGAAATGGTTGTTGGAGGTCCCTGGTTATAGATGTTTCAATAAGATTAGGGAGGGGGGTATAAGAGGTGGGGGGGTGGCATTGTTAATTAGAGATAGTATAACAGCTGCAGAAAGGCAGTTCGAGGAGTATCACCCTAATGAGGTAGTATGGGTTGAAGTCAGAAATAGGAAAGGAGCAGTCACCTTGTTAGGAGTTTTCTATAGGCCCCCCAATAGTAGCAGAGATGTGGAGGAACAGATTGGGAAACAGATTTTGGAAAGGTGCAGAAGTCACAGGGTAGTAGTCATGGGTGACTTTAACTTCCCAAATATTGAGTGGAAACTCTTTAGATCAAATAGTTTGGATGGGGTGGTGTTAGTGCAGTGTGTCCAGGAAGCTTTTCTAACACAGTATGTAGATTGTCCGACCAGAGGAGGGGCAATATTGGATTTAGTACTGGGTAATGAACCAGGGCAAGTGATAGATTTGTTAGTGGGGGAGCATTTTGGAAATAGTGACCACAATTCTGTGACTTTCACTTTAGTAATGGAGAGGGATAGGTGCGTGCAACAGGGCAAGGTTTACAATTGGGCGAAGGGTAAATACGATGTTGTCAGACAAGAATTGAAGTGCATAAGTTGGGAACATAGGCTGTCAGGGAAGGACACAAGTGAAATGTGGAACTTGTTCAAGGAACAGGTACTACGTGTCCTTGATATGTATGTCCCTGTCAGGCAGGGAAGAGATGGTCGAGTGAGGGAACCATGGTTGACAAGAGAGGTTGAATGTCTTGTTAAGAGGAAAAAGGAGACTTATGTAAGGCTGAGGAAACAAGGTTCAGACAGGGCATTGGAGGGATACAAGATAGCCAGGAGGGAACTGAAGAAAGGGATTAGGAGAGCTAAGAGAGGGCATGAACAATCTTTGGCGGGTAGGATCAAGGAAAACCCCAAGGCCTTTTACACATATGTGAGAAATATGAGAATGACTGATCAAGGACAGTAGCGGGAGATTGTGTATTGAGTCTGAAGAGATAGCAGTGGTCTTGAACGAGTACTTTTCTTCTGTATTTACAAATGAGAGGGGCCATATTGTTGGAGAGGACAGTGTGAAACAGACTGGTAAGCTCGAGGAAATACTTGTTAGGAAGGAAGATGTGTTGGGCATTTTGAAAAACTTGAGGATAGACAAGTCCCCCGGGCCTGACGGGATATATGCAAGGATTCTATGGGAAGCAAGAGATGAAATTGCAGAGCCGTTGGCAATTATCTTTTCGTCCTCACTGTCAACAGGGGTGGTACCAGGGGATTGGAGAGTGGCGAATGTCGTGCCCCTGTTCAAAAAAGGGACTAGGGATAACCCTGGGAATTACAGGCCAGTTAGTCTTACTTCGGTGGTAGGCGAAGTAATGGAAAGGGTACTGAAAGATAGGATTTCTGAGCATCTGGAAAGACACTACTTGATTAGGGATAGTCAGCACGGATTTGTGAGGGGTAGGCCTTGCCTTACAAATCTTATTGAATTCTTTGAGGAGGTGACCAAGCATGTGGATGAAGGTAAAGCAGTGGATGTAGTGTACATGGATTTTAGTAAGGCATTTGATAAGGTTCCCCATGGTAGGCTTCTGCAGAAAGTAAGGAGGCATGGGATAATGGGAAATTTGGCCAGTTGGATAACAGACTGGCTAACCGATAGAAGTCAGAGTGGTGGTGGATGGCAAATCTTCAGCCTGGATTCCAGTTACCAGTGGTGTACCGCAGGGATCAGTTCTGGGTCCTCTGCTGTTTGTGATTTTCATTAATGACTTGGATGAGGGAGTTGAAGGGTGGGTCAGTAAATTTGCAGACGATACGAAGATTGGTGGAGTTGTGGATAGTAAGGAGGGCTGTTGTCGGCTGCAAAGAGACATAGATAGGATGCAGAGCTGGGCTGAGAAGTGGCAGATGGAGTTTAACCCTGAAAAATGTGAGGTTGTCCATTTTGGAAGGACAAATATGAATGCGGAATACAGGGTTAACGGTAGAGTTCTTGGCAATGTGGAGGAGCAGAGAGATCTTGGGGTCGACGTTCATACATCTTTGAAAGTTGCCACTCAAGTGGATAGAGCTGTGAAGAAGGCCTATGGTGTGCTCGCGTTCATTAACAGAGGGATTGAATTTAAGAGCCGTTAGGTGATGATGCAGCTGTACAAAACTTTGGTAAGGCCACATTTGGAGTACTGTGTACAGTTCTGGTCACCTCATTTTAGGAAGGATGTGGAAGCTTTGGAAAAGGTGCAAAGAAGATTTACCAGGATGTTGCCTGGAATGGAGAGTAGGTCTTACGAGGAAAGGTTGAGGGTGCTAGGCCTTTTCTCATTAGAATGGAGAAGGATGAGGGGCGACTTGATAGAGGTTTATAAGATGATCAGGGGAATAGATAGAGTAGACAGTCAGAGACTTTTTCCCCGGGTGGAACAAACCATTACAAGGGGACATAAATTTAAGGTGAAAGGTGGCAGATATAGGAGGGATATCAGAGGTAGGTTCTTTACCCAGAGAGTAGTGGGGGCATGGAATGCACTGCCTGTGGAAGTAGTTGTGTCGGAAACATTAGGGACCTTCAAGCAGCTATTGGATAGGTACATGGATTACGGTAAAATGATATAGTGTAGATTTATTTGTTCTTAAGGGCAGCACGGTAGCATTGTGGATAGCACAATTGCTTCACAGCTCCAGGGTCCCAGGTTCGATTCCGGCTTGGGTCACTGTCTGTGCGGAGTCTGCACGTCCTCCCCGTGTCTGCGTGGGTTTCCTCTGGGTGCTCCGGTTTCCTCCCACAGTCCAAAGATGTGCAGGGTAGGTGGATTGGCCATGATAAATTGCCCTTAGTGTCCAAAATTGCCCTTGGTGTTGGGTGGAGGTGTTGAGTTTGGGTGGGGTGCTCTTTCCAAGAGCCGGTGCAGACTCAAGGGGCCGAATGGCCTCCTTCTGCACTGTAAATTCAATGATAATCTATGATTAATCTAGGACAAGGGTTCGGCACAACATCGTGGGCCGAAGGGCCTGTTCTGTGCTGTATTTTCTATGTTCTATGTATATTCAGCCTCTCCTTATAACTCAAACCATCAAGTCCTGGCAGCATCCTAGTAAATCCTTTCTGCACTTTTTCTAGTTTAATAATATCTATATATTTTCTGTAATCTGGTGACCAGACTGTACACACTATTCTAAGTGTCGCCTTTCTAACATCTTGTGCAACTTCAGCAAGACGTCCCAACTCCTGTTTTCAGTGTTCTCACCGAAGAAACCAAGCATGCCGGTTGCCTTCTTCACCACCCTGTCCATCTGTGACTCCACTTTCAAGGAGCTATGAACCTGTGCTCCTAGATCTGTGTTCTGTAACTCTCCCCAACTCCTTACCATTAACTGAGTAGATCCAGCCCTGATTCGATCTATCAAAATGCATCACCTCACATTTATCTATATTAAACTTCATCTGCCATTCATCGGTCCATTGGCCTAATTGATCAAGGTCCCGTTGCAATCCTAGATCACCTTCTTAACTGTCCACTATGCCACCAATCTTGGTGTCATCTGCAAACTTACTAGCCATGCCTCCGAAATTCTCATCCAAATCATTAAGATGAATAACAAATAGTGGACCCAGCACTGATCCCTGAGGCACACCACTGGTCACAGGCCTGCAGTTTAATAAACAACCCTCTACAACCACCCTTTGTCTTCTGTCGCCAAGCCAATTTTGTATCCAATTAGATACTTCACCCTGGATCCCGTGAGATTTAATCTTATGCAACAGCCTACCATGCTTACCTTGTCAAAGGCCTTACTAAAGTCCATGTCAGACAATGTCGACTACACTGCTCTCATCTAACTTCTTGGTTACACCTTCAAAAAACTCAATCAAATTCGTGAGACATGATTTTCCACTCACAAAGCCATGCTGACGGTCCCTAATCAGTCACTGCCTCTCTAAATGCCTGTAGATCCTGTATCTCAGAATACCTTCGAACAACTTACCCATCACAGACGTTAGGCTCACCGGTCTGTAGTACCCAGGTTTTTCCCTGCGGTCCTTAAACAAAGTCACAATATTTGTTACCCTCCAATCTTCAGGCACCTCACTTGTGGCTGTCGACGATTCAAATATCTCTGCTCGGGGACCGGCAATTTCCTCCCACAACGTCCTGGGATACATTTCATCAGTTCCCAAGGATTTATCTACCTTGATGCGCTTTAAGACTTGCAGCACCTCTTTCTCTGTCATATATACACTCCTCAAGACATCACAATTTATTCCCCCAAGTTCCCTAACATCCATGCCTTTCTCAACAGTAAAATACCGATGAGAAATATTCATTTAGGATCTCCCCATCTCTTGTGGATTTGCACGTAGATGACCTTGGAGATCCTTAAGAGGCCCTACTCTCTTCCTCATTACTCTTTTCCAGTTTATGTATTTGTAGAAGCTCTTTGGATTCTCCTTTGCCTTATCTGCCAAAGCAATCTCATGTCCTTTTTTTGCTGTCCTGATTTCTCTCTCAATTTGACTCCAACAATCTCTATACTCTTCAAGGGATCCACTTGAACCCAGCTGCCTATGCAAGTCATATGCCTCCTTCTTTTTTCTGACCAGGGCCTCAATATCCCTAGTCATCCAGGATTCCCTACTTCTACTAGCCTTGCCCTTCACTCTAAAAGGAATGTGCTTACCCTGAACCCTGTTTAACACACCTTTGAAAGGCTCCCACGTCCCATCTGCCCCTTTGCCTGCCAACAGCCTTGCCCCAATTTAGAATTATTACTTTTGGGCCAGACCTATCATTCTCCATAGCTATCTTAAAACTAATGGAATTGTGGTCACTGGTCCCAAAGTGATCCCTCACGAACACTTCTGTCACCTTCCCTTCTTTATTTCCAAAGAGGAGGTAAAATTTTGCCCCCTCTCTAGTCGGAATACACCCACTGGTCTGAGCTGGCCGGGGAGGGGGAATGGAATGGTGACCTGGACTCCCCACCCGACTGGGATATGAGCGAAAGTAACAGGGTAGTTATTATGGGAGACTTTAACTTTCCAAATATTGACTGGAAAAGATATAGTTCGAGTACAATAGATGGGTCGTTTTTTTGTACAGTGTGTGCAGGAGGGTTTCCTGAAACAATATGTTGACAGGCCAACAAGAGGCGAGGCCACGTTGGATTTGGTTTTGGGTAATGAACCAGGCCAGGTGTTGGATTTGGAGGTAGGAGAGCACTTTGGGGACAGTGACCACAATTCGGTGACGTTTACGTTAATGATGGAAAGGGATAAGTATACACCGCAGGGCAAGAGTTATAGCTGGGGGAAGGGCAATTATGATGCCATTAGACGTGACTTGGGGGGGATAAGGTGGAGAAGTAGGCTGCAAGTGTTGGGCACACTGGATAAGTGGGGCTTGTTCAAGGATCAGCTACTGCGTGTTCTTGATAAGTATGTACCGGTCAGACAGGGAGGAAGGCGTCGAGCGAGGGAACCGTGGTTTACCAGGGAAGTGGAATCTCTTGTTAAGAGGAAGAAGGAGGCCTATGTGAAGATGAAGTGTGAAGTTTCGGTTGGGGCGATGGATAGTTACAAGGTAGCGAGGAAGGATCTAAAGAGAGAGCTAAGACGAGCAAGGAGGGGACATGAGAAGTATTTGGCAGGAAGGATCAAGGAAAACCCAAAAGCTTTCTATAGGTATGTCAGGAATAAGCGAATGACTAGGGAAAGAGTAGGACCAGTCAAGGACAGGGATGGGAAATTGTGTGTGGAGTCTGAAGAGATAGGCGAGATACTAAATGAATATTTTTCGTCAGTATTCACTCAGGAAAAAGGATAATGTTGTGGAGGAGAATGCTGAGCCCCAGGCTAATAGAATAGATGGCATTGAGGTACGTAGGGAAGAGGTGTTGGCAATTCTGGACAGGCTGAAAATAGATAAGTCCCCGGGACCTGATGGGATTTATCCTAGGATTCTATGGGAGGCCAGGGAAGAGATTGCTGGACCTTTGGCTTTGATTTTTATGTCATCATTGGCTACAGGAATAGTGCCAGAGGACTGGAGGACAGCAAATGTGGTCCCTTTGTTCAAAAAGGGGAGCAGAGACAACCCCGGCAACTATAGACCGGTGAGCCTCACGTCTGTAGTGGGTAAAGTCTTGGAGGGGATTATAAGGGACAAGATTTATAATCATCTAGATAGGAATGATATGATCAGGGATAGTCAGCATGGCTTTGTGAAGGGTAGGTCATGCCTCACAAACCTTATTGAGTTCTTTGAGAAGGTGACTGAACAGGTAGACGAGGGTAGAGCAGTTGATGTGGTGTATATGGATTTCAGCAAAGCGTTTGATAAGGTTCCCCACGGTAGGCTATTGCAAAAAATACGGAGGCTGGGGATTGAGGGTGATTTAGAGATGTGGATCAGAAATTGGCTAGCTGAAAGAAGACAGAGGGTGGTGGTTGATGGGAAATGTTCAGAATGGAGTACAGTCACAAGTGGAGTACCACAAGGATCTGTTCTGGGGCCGTTGCTGTTTGTCATTTTTATCAATGACCTAGAGGAAGGCACAGAAGGGTGGGTGAGTAAATTTGCAGATGATACTAAAGTCGGTGGTGTTGTCGATAGTGTGGAAGGATGTAGCAGGTTACAGAGGGATATAGATAAGCTGCAGAGCTGGGCTGAGAGGTGGCAAATGGAGTTTAATGTAGAGAAGTGTGAGGTGATTCACTTTGGAAGGAATAACAGGAATGCGGAATATTTGGCTAATGGTAAAGTTCTTGAAAGTGTGGCTGAGCAGAGGGATCTAGGTGTCCATGTACATAGATCCCTGAAAGTTGCCACCCAGGTTGATAGGGTTGTGAAGAAGGCCTATGGAGTGTTGGCCTTTATTGGTAGAGGGATTGAGTTCCGGAGTCGAGAGGTCATGTTGCAGCTGTACAGAACTCTGGTCCGGCCGCATTTGGAGTATTGCGTACAGTTCTGGTCACCGCATTATAGGAAGGACGTGGAGGCTTTGGAGCGGGTGCAGAGGAGATTTACCAGGATGTTGCCTGGTATGGAGGGAAAATCTTATGAGGAAAGGCTGACGGACTTGAGGTTGTTTTCGTTGGAGAGAAGAAGGCTAAGAGGAGACTTAATAGAGGCATACAAAATGATCAGGGGGTTGGATATGGTGGAAAGTGAGAGCCTTCTCCCGCGGATGGAAATGGCTGGCACGAGGGGACATAACTTTAAACTGAGGGGTAATAGATATAGGACAGAGGTCAGAGGTAGGTTCTTTACGCAAAGAGTAGTGAGGCCGTGGAATGCCCTACCTGCTTCAGTAGTGAACTCGCCAACATTGAGGGCATTTAAAAGTTTATTGGATAAACATATGGATGATAATGGCATAGTGTAGGTTAGATGGCTTTTGTTTCGGTGCAACATCGTGGGCCGAAGGGCCTGTACTGCGCTGTATTGTTCTATGTTCTATGTTCTATGTTCCCTGCTACCCCAGGGATCCGATTGAACTGTGTGATGGAATGGCCAGATCGCATGTAGGGATCACCCATGTGGATGGTGGAAAGTGCTATAGTGGGTAAGAGAGCACCAGAGCTCATCGCAAAGCGGGTTTGGCCATAATGCTCCATCCCATGGACCAGGCCCAATGTTACTGCCATCCCAGGGCCACCACACCATAGTGCAGCAGGTATGTATCACGGAGGAAGTTGTTGGGGGTGGGGTTGGGTGGACAGTGAGGAAATATGCGGTCGGGATGCGGTGTCCGTGCCCCTGGCCAGTGCCCACCCCCCTGGAGGTGTTCAGAGTGTCCGATGCGCGTTGGCCCAAGTGCACATTTCGTGAAGCTTCCTGTGTCTGCCTGGGCTCCATGACCTGCCCACTCACACCCTCCCCCACATACTCCTCATTGGACGAGGCCTGGTGTTCCTCATCCAACACATCGCCCCTCTGCTCTGCGATGTTGTGGAGGGTGCTGCAGACCGCCACAATGCAGGAGACCCTATCAGCATCGTACTGGAGGGCACCTCCAGAGAAGTCCAGGCACCTGAACTGCATTTTCAGGAGGCCGATGCACCCCTCGATCATGCACCTGGTCGTAGCATGGGTTGTAGCGGGTCTCCTCATCGGTTTGTGGCCTCCGTAAAGGCGTCATCAGCCACGACCGCAGTGGATAGCCCCTGTCGCACAGTAGCCAACCATTACCGCGGCCTGCAAGGCAGCCTCTTGCTGCGCACCCACTGACCACACACCCTGGCCCCTGGTCCTGCAGAGTGACACCGACCGTATGGGCGTGCCCCCAGGGCAACGGCCACAGTATTTCCTACAGGGACCACGGTGCCTACCCCCTGGCAGGGGCAGTGCCAGCCAACAGTACCCTTGGCATCAGGGACCGGTGTGTCACCGACACACAGGGTGTGTGTCACCGACAGGGCCAGGGGTGCCGGGGCGGATCCCGCAGTGCCAACTGGGGCCACCATGTAGCCCGGTGGGCACAGGGGTACTCACCATGATAACATGTTGGCCATTCACCCCCTGCAGACAATTGATATTGGAATTCAACCAGCAATGGTGGGGTTCCTGCTAGTCGCCACAGCCCTGGGGTGTGGTGCTCTGCATGTACACAAAGGGTGAATGTAGAATCAGTACAGCTGAGAGATCACTTGAGGGCAGCACCAACAGGGGTATAGAGGCAGACTGAGTTCCTGTCTCTTCGTGGGTATTGTGACTCGTGATCAGCAGTAGAAAGAGTTAACTCCGAGTGGCAGTGCAGATAATCATAGTGTAATAGTAATTCACCTTGTTTATTTCAGAACTAGTATAAGTATTGGAGATAGAAAGAACTCACAAAATTGTTTGTTACTCATTAAATTATTTGTTCTCATTCAACGACTTTGAGTGTTCATCATCATCAAGTTTAACAGCACATCAATGAGAAGTAAATGAGTTACATATATTATAGTGATATAATATAACATGGGGGATTCGCTGCAGCTGTACGAGCGGGCGCTGCTTGAGGAGGAGAAAGCTGCAGCAACAGAGCGGGCAGCAGAGGGGCAGGTAGCAGCCACCCAGGTTGGAGAACGGGCTGCCCAACAGGCCAAGGAGGAGGAGGTGCCAAGGAGGCACCGCATGAGGCCTCGCGTGTACCAGCACCGCCTGTCATTCGAGGACATGCGGGACCAGGCATGCCGTCGAAGACTCCGGCTGAGAAGAGAGACAGTGCGCCATGTCTGCCAGATGATGGAACACGTGGCACCTTGGGGAATAGGTGAAGAAACCCGCTTCCAGTGGTCGTCAAGGTGACGGTCACAGAATCACAGAGTCATAGATGTTTACAGTATGGAAACAGGCCCTTTGGTCCAACTTGTCCATGCCGCCCAAAACCTTTCAGGTCACCCTGAACCTTTACACAACGCCTTTACACTTCCAGGTGCCAAGTGGGAACCTGTCCGGGATCTCACAGACCTCAGTGCACAGGTGCATCCGTATATGCCCAGGCGGCTCAATACATCCACTTCAATGTGGACCGAGCCCACCTGGATGCCCGGGCAGCGGGGTTCGCCGCCATTAATGGAATGCCTCGGGTCCAGGGGGTAATCGACGGGATGCATTTCCCCCTACGAGCACCTGCGGATAACAGGCCACTGCACACAAACCGGAAGGTGTTCCAATCGATGAACGTGCAGCTAACGTGACCATCAGATGCGCTTCATACATGTCTGTGCCCAGTACCCCGGCAGTGTGTATAACGCTTTCATCCTGGCACACTCAACAATTCCTGACATGTTCGAGCGTGCGCCTCCCTCCCTGACCCGGCTGGGCGGTTGGCTATTAGGAATTGGTAATAAATGCTGGCCCAGCCAGCGATGCCCAAGTCCCATGAACAAATTAAAAAAACACACCTTTGGACTGTAGGAGGAAACCAGAGCAACCAGAGGAAATCCACGCGGACACGGGGAGAATGTGCAAATTCCACACAGACAGTTGCCTGAGGCTGGAATTGAACCTGGATCCCTGGTGCTGAGGCAGCAGTGCTAACCACCGTGCACTTTTATATTAACCAGGAGCTATTACATAGTCCCTTTACACTAGTCATCTTAGGTTTCTCTGCATCTTAATAGCTTGATCATTAGTGTAAGGGTCCTCCCGTTTATTCCCTGTTTATCAAACAGGTATACTGTTTTGATTTTGGAAAAGAGTAAAAACAACAGGGTTGTGGTGATGGGAGACTTCAACTTCCCCAATATTGACTGGGACTCACTTAGTGCCAGGGGCTTAGACGGGGCAGAGTTTGTAAGGAGCATCCAGGAGGGCTTCTTAAAACAATATGTAAACAGTCCAACTAGGGAAGGGGCGGTACTGGACCTGGTATTGGGGAATGAGCCCGGCCAGGTGGTAGATGTTTCAGTAGGGGAGCATTTCGGTAACAGTGACCACAATTCAGTAAGTTTTAAAGTACTGGTGGACAAGGATAAGAGTGGTCCGAGGATGAATGTGCTAAATTGGGGGAAGGCTAATTATGACAATATTAGGCGGGAACTGAAGAACATAGATTGGGGGCGGATGTTTGAGGGCAAATCAACATCTGACATGTGGGAGGCTTTCAAGTGTCAGTTGAAGGTAATACAGGACAGGCATGTTCCTGTGAGGAAGAAAGATAAATACGGCAATTTTCGGGAACCTTGGATGACGAGTGATATTGTAGGCCTCGTCAAAAAGAAAAAGGAGGCATTTGTCAGGGCTAAAAGGCTGCGTCCAGACGAAGCATGTGTGGCATATAAGGAAAGTAGGAAGGAACTTAAGCAAGGAGTCAGGAGGGCTAGAAGGGGTCATGAAAAGTCATTGGCAAATAGGGTTAAGGAAAATCCCAAGGCTTTTTACACTTACATAAAAAGCAAGAGGGTAGCCAGGGAAAGGGTTGGCCCACTGAAAGATAGGCAAGGGAATCTATGTGTGGAGCCAGAGGAAATGGGCGAGGTACTAAATGAATACTTTGCATCAGTATTCACCAAAGAGAAGGAATTGGTAGATGTTGAGTCTGGAGAAGGGGGTGTAGATAGCCTGGGTCACATTGTGATCCAAAAAGACGAGGTGTTGGGTGTCTTAAAAAATATTAAGGTAGATAAGTCCCCAGGGCCTGATGGGATCTACCCCAGAATACTGAAGGAGGCTGGAGAGGAAATTGCTGAGGCCTTGACAGAAATCTTTGGATCCTCAGGGGATGTCCCGGAGGACTGGAGAATAGCCAATGTTGTTCCTCTGTTTAAGAAGGGTAGCAAGGATAATCCCGGGAACTACAGGCCGGTGAGCCTTACTTCAGTGGTAGGGAAATTACTGGAGAGAATTCTTCGAGACAGGATCTACTCCCATTTGGAAGCAAATGGACGTATTAGTGAGAGGCAGCACGGTTTTGTGAAGGGGAGGTCGTGTCTCACTAACTTGATAGAGTTTTTCGAGGAGGTCACTAAGATGATTGATGCAGGTAGGGCAGTGGATGTTGTCTACATGGACTTCAGTAAGGCCTTTGACAAGGTCCCTCATGGTAGACTAGTACAAAAGGTGAAGTCACACGGGATCAGGGGTGAGCTGGCAAGGTGGATTCAGAACTGGCTAGGCCATAGAAGGCAGAGGGTAGCAATGGAGGGATGCTTTTCTAATTGGAGGGCTGTGACCAGTGGTGTTCCACAGGGATCAGTGCTGGGACCTTTGCTGTTTGTAGTATATATAAATGATTTGGAGGAAAATGTAACTGGTCTGATTAGTAAGTTTGCAGACGACACAAAGGTTGGTGGAATTGCGGATAGCGATGAGGACTGTCTGAGGATACAGCAGGATTTAGGTTGTCTGGAGACTTGGGCGGAGAGATGGCAGATGGAGTTTAATCCGGACAAATGTGAGGTAATGCATTTTGGAAGGGCTAATGCAGGTAGGGAATATACAGTGAATGGTAGAACCCTCAAGAGTATTGAAAGTCAAAGAGATCTAGGAGTGCAGGTCCACAGGTCATTGAAAGGGGCAACACAGGTGGAGAAGGTAGTCAAGAAGGCATACGGCATGCTTGCCTTCATTGGACGGGGCATTGAATATAAGAATTGGCAAGTCATGTTGCAGCTGTATAGAACCTTATTTAGGCCACACTTGGAGTATAGTGTTCAATTCTGGTCGCCACACTACCAGAAGGATGTGGAGGCTTTAGAGAGGGTGCAGAAGAGATTTACCAGAATGTTGCCTGGTATGGAGGGCATAAGCTATGAGGAGCGATTGAATAAACTCGGTTTGTTCTCTCTGGAACGAAGGAGGTTGAGGGGCGACCTGATTGAGGTCTACAAAATTATGAGGGGCATAGACAGAGTGGATAGTCAGAGGCTCTTCCCCAGGGTAGAGGGGTCAATTACTAGGGGGCATAGGTTTAAGGTGAGAGGGGCAAGGTTTAGAGTAGATGTACGAGGCAAGTTTTTTACGCAGAGGGTAGTGGGTGCCTGGAACTCGCTACCGGAGGAGGTAGTGGAAGCAGGGACGATAGGGACATTTAAGGGGCATCTTGACAAATATATGAATAGGATGGGAATAGAAGGATACGGACCCAGGAAGTGTAGAAGATTGTAGTTTAGTCGGGCAGTATGGTCGGCGCGGGCTTGGAGGGCCGAAGGGCCTGTTACTGTGCTGTACATTTCTTTGTTCTTTGTTCTTTGATACTGTTGGTGGGGGGGGTAGCCTCTCAGGAGAAGATACCAGCAGCAGCCAGGCCTGTGGCACCATAACTGGTTCTGCTGTAATGCAGGTTCGAGCTAAGTCCAAGCAAGTGATAGTAGGAGACTCAGTCAGGGGCACAGACAGGCATTTTGGTGGCTGCATATGGGCCTCCAGGATGGTGTGTTGCCTCCCTGGGGCCAAGGTCCTGGATGCCTTTAAACGGCCAAAGGGCATCCAGAAACGGGAGGGTAAACAGACAGATGTCATTGTCCACGTTGGTGCCAATGACATAGGCAGGAAAAGGGAAGAGATCCTGCAAAGACAACTTGGGGAGTTAGGTAGGGAGCTAAAAAGCAGGACCTCTCACGTAGTAATCTCGGGATTACTCCTCCGTGCCATGTGCTAGTGAGGCTTGGAACAGGGAGATAGTGCAGTCGAACACGTGGTTAAAGAGCCGGTGTAGGACGTCCGGTGGCGTGTGCGAGCAGGGCGGCCGCAGCAACAAGAGCTCCCGCCGGTGGCCACGATTTGCGGCGATTTCTGGGAAATCCCCGAGACTTCACGCACCCCCCGACTATCGGCGGCCTTTGGGGCCATCACGAGCAGCCAGCGAGGCCGGTTTAAAAACTGCGAAGAACCCCGCGCGGGTGTCGGGCAGCGGGGGCTGAGGCGCTGAGACTGGCGCGGCGTCGAGGTCAGAGCAGCGGGGGCGGAGCTACGAGGAGGCCGAGGCGGCAGGCCCGAGGCCAGGGCACCATAGAACATAGAACGATACAGCGCAGTACAGGCCCTTCGGCCCACGATGTTGCACCGAAACAAAAGCCATCTAACCTACACTATGCCATTATCATCCATATGTTTATCCAATAAACTTTTAAATGCCCTCAATGTTGGCGAGTTCACTACTGTAGCAGGTAGGGCATTCCACGGCCTCACTACTCTTTGCGTAAAGAACCTACCTCTGACCTCTGTCCTATATCTATTACCCCTCAGTTTAAAGCTATGTCCCCTCGTGCCAGCCATTTCCATCCGCGGGAGAAGGCTCTCACTGTCCACCCTATCTAACCCCCTGATCATTTTGTATGCCTCTATTAAGTCTCCTCTTAACCTTCTTCTCTCCAACGAAAACAACCTCAAGTCCATCAGCCTTTCCTCATAAGATTTTCCCTCCATACCAGGCAACATCCTGGTAAATCTCCTCTGCACCCGCTCCAAAGCCTCCACGTCCTTCCTATAATGCGGTGACCAGAACTGTACGCAATACTCCAAATGCGGCCGTACCAGAGTTTTGTACAGCTGCAACATGACCTCCTGACTCCGGAACTCAATCCCTCTACCAATAAAGGCCAACACTCCATAGGCCTTCTTCACAACCCTATCAACCTGGGTGGCAACTTTCAGGGATCTATGTACATGGACACCTAGATCCCTCTGCTCATCCACACTTCCAAGAACTTTACCATTAGCCAAATATTCCGTATTCCTGTTATTCCTTCCAAAGTGAATCACCTCACACTTCTCTACATTAAACTCCATTTGCCACCTCTCAGCCCAGCTCTGCAGCTTATCTATATCCCTCTGTAACCTGCTACATCCTTCCACACTATCGACAACACCACCGACTTTAGTATCGTCTGCAAATTTACTCACCCACCCTTCTGCGCCTTCCTCTAGGTCATTGATAAAAATGACAAACAGCAACGGCCCCAGAACAGATCCTTGTGGTACTCCACTTGTAACTGAACTCCATTCTGAACATTTCCCATCAACCGCCACCCTCTGTCTTCTTTCAGCTAGCCAATTTCTGATCCAAATCTCTAAATCACCCTCAATCCCCAGCCTCCGTATTTTCTGCAATAGCCTACCGTGGGGAACCTTATCAAACGCTTTGCTGAAATCCATATACACCACATCAACTGCTCTACCCTCGTCTACCTGTTCAGTCACCTTCTCAAAGAATTCGATAAGGTTTGTGAGGCATGACCTACCCTTCACAAAGCCATGCTGACTATCCCTGATCATATTATTCCTATCTAGATGATTATAAATCTTGTCTCTTATAATCCCCTCCAAGACTTTACCCACTACAGACGTGAGGCTCACCGGTCTATAGTTGCCGGGGTTGTCTCTGCTCCCCTTTTTGAACAAAGGGACCACATTTGCTATCCTCCAGTCCTCTGGCACTATTCCTATAGCCAATGATGACATAAAAATCTCATGTAGGGAGGGTGCTCCGCGTCGGATGGCTCCAACCTAGGAGGAAGAAAGAAGGCTGAAGCCTGGTCCCAGGGGAGCTCTGGGTGAATGCAGAGGGGAAAGAAAGAAGGTTTAAGGAAGTTTGGTAAAAGTTTTTTATTTCTCTCCCCTTTTTTTTCAAAAAATAATAAGTCAGATTGATGAAGGACAGGAGGGTGAAGGGGGAGAGAGGAGAAAAGAAAGAAGATAAAAACAATAAGCCGCTAAAGGATACGGAGAGCAGCGTCGAAGAAAGGAGGAAACGCGGGTTCGCCGCTGAAGGAGAAGACGAGCAAAAGTGTTGACAGAATGGCGGAAGCTGAACTGCAAGGCGGGAACGCACTACTTACGGTGGAGAAGATGACCAAGGTGATGCCGGTGGAACTGGAAAAACAGTGTGTGAGGCACATGGAGGCCTTGAGGAAGGAGACGGCGGTCGTGTTGAAGTCATTGGTGGAGGAGGCAATCGGCCCGATGAGGGTGGAGGTGGCAAAGGCATCGGCCGAGGTGAAAGAGCAGGGCGAGAAGATGAAGGAGGTGGAGGAAGCCGTGTCACGACACAGCGACCAGGTCACCTCGATGGGGGACGAGCTGCGGAGGGTGGTGGAGGTTAACAGAGGACTCCGAGCAAAGCTGGAAGACTTGGAAAACCGCTCAAGGCGGCACAATTTGAGAATTTAGGCTTGCCCGAAGGGACAGAGGGCCCAAGGCCAATTCAATACTTCGCTAAGAAGTTGGCGGAGCTGATGTGGGAGGGTGAGAGCCCCACCCTGTATGAGCTAGACCGAGCTCATCGGTCATTAAGGCCGAAGCCCAAAGTGAACGAGCCGCCAAGGGCAGTAATTATCTGCTTCCATAAGTTTTGCATGAAGGAGAAGGTATTAAGCTGGGCGAAGCAGAAGCGTGAGGTGCTGTGGGATGATACTGCGGTTCGGATCTACCAGGACTTGATGGTGGAGTTGGCAAAAAGACGAGCGGCGTTTGGGCGAGTGAAGGCGGCTTTGTACAAGAAGGGGGTGCGATTTGGTGTGGTGTACCCGGCGAAGTTTGTGGTGTACCCGGCGAAGTTGAGAGTAACATATAACGCCAAAGACCTTTATTTTGAGACAGCAGAGGCGGCTGAGGAGTTTGTGAGGGCAGAAGGCTTGGGACAGACGTGAAGAGTGGAACTGGAAGAGAGACTGTGGACTGTGTTTGAGCGGCTGGAAAATGTATAAATGTTGCAACTTTCTTTTTACTGATTTGTATTGAAATTTACTTCTCTTTGCATTGTTTACAGAGTTCAACTTAATGGTGTTCTGTGTTGCGACGGTTAAATGTTATGTTAGTGAATTCTAGAGGTTGGATTGTTGGGTTTGTTTTGGTGTTTATTTCTCTGGGACTGGGTGGAAGGGGGCGAGATGTCTTGGTGGGGGGAGCCACCCGCACTAGCTAACTAAAGTCAGTTAGTGAACGGGGGTGAGGTGAGAGGAGGGCTGCGGACGTTGGAGCCTGGATAGCAGGCTTCAATGGGCCTATGAGGCGAGTGAGAGGGGGGCGAAGGGATGGATGTTGGGGGATGTTTTTGTAGGGGGGGTTCTTGGGAGGGGGGAAGGGGTTCAATGTTAACAATGGACAGGGGCGGGCCAGGCTTATGGGGCAGGGCCCGGTGGTATGGTGATGGTGGATAAGAAAGTGGGGGGGTGGGGGGGTGAGAGACCCCAGTCAGGATAGTCACGTGGAACGTGAGAGGGCTAGGAGATCCGGTCAAGAGGTCAAGGGTGCTTGCACATCTTAAAAGTTTGAAAGCCGATGTAGCAACGCTGCAGGAGACTCACTTGAGGGTGAAGGACCAGATGAGACTTAAAAAGGGCTGGGTTAGCCAAGTGTTTCACTCTGGATTTGATGGAAGGGCTCGAGGGGTAGCGGTGTTGGTCAGCAAAAGGGTACGCTTCCAGATGGAGAAGGTGGTGGCAGATCAGGGGGGTAGATATGTGATTGTGGCAGGGGCGCTGGAGGGGAGATTAGTGGCGCTGTTAAGTGTATACGGTCCCAATTGGGACGATGTGGGATTCGCGAGGAACGTGTTTGGGACCATTGCCGACTTGGACACGCATGAGCTGATTGTGGGGGGGGGGGAACTGGAACTTGCTGCAGGAGCCAAGGTTGGACAGATCACGGCCGCGCTCGCTGGTCCCATCAGGGGGGGACGAAGGCGCTGGCTGGGCTAATGGTGGAAATGGGAGGGGTGGACCCTTGGAGGTTCCTGCACCCAAGGAACGGGAGTACTCGTTTTTCTCAGCGGTCCATAAGGTATACTCGCGGATCAACTTTTTTGTGGTGGGGAAGGCTTTGCTGGCTGGAGTCAAGGGGTCGGAATACTCTGCAATTGCAGTGTCAGATCACGCTCCACATTGGGTGGATATGGTGCTGGAGAAGGGGGTAGTGCAGAGACCCGGATGGAAACTGGATGTGGGGCTTTTGGGGAACCAAGTGTTCTGTGAAAAAATTGAAAAGGTAATTAAGGAATATGTAGGTTTCAATTGTACGGGTGAGGTGTCGAAGGCAGTCGTCTGGGAGGCTCTAAAGGCGGTGGTGAGGGGTGAGATAATTTTGTTTAACGCCAGGGTGGACAAAGAGGAGAGGTTGGAGCGGCAGAGGGTAATAGATGAGATGTTGGAGGTAGATAGGAGGTATGCAGAGGATGGGGACCCGGCGAAGCTGGAAAAGAGGAAGGAACTACAGGCGAGCTTCGACCGACTGTCCAGCAGGAAGGCGGTGCGCCAACTGAGACAAGCAAGTTTATGAACATGGAGATAAGGTCCATGTTAGCAAGTCAGCTCCGGACAGAGGCAGCGGCAAGGGAAATTCTTCAGGTGAGGGATCGGACAGGGAAGTTGGTGGTGGCTCCAGTGCTGATTAACAAGGTTTTTGAGGAGTTTTTTGAGAGGTACAAGTCAGAGCCACCCGGGGGAGACCGTGAGATGCAGGAATTTCTAGATGGGTTGGAGTACCCGAGGCTAGGGGAGGGGGACAGGGCTACATTAGAAGGAGCAATCGTGGAGCAGGAGATAAAGGATGCGATTGGGAGGATGCAGTTGGGGAAGGGGCAGGGCTAATGGGTTTCCGGTGGAATATTATAAAAAATTCAAGGATAGGTTGGCACCCCTTATGATGTTTGAGGAGGCGATAGGGAAGGGGGTGTTGCTGCAAACCTTGGGGCAGGCATCAATTTCACTGTTGCTAAAAAAAGATACGGATCCGACGGAGTGTGGGTCGTATCGGCCCATATCACTTCTGAATGTGGACGCAAAAGTGTTGGCGAAGGTACTGGCGGGTAGGCTGGAGGAGTGCCTCCCGAAGGTGATAGGGGAGGATCAGACGGGGTTCGTGAAAGGGAGGCAGCTGTTTTCGAACATTAGGAAGGTTTTGAACGTCGTAATGGCACCGGCGGAAGGGAAGGAAACAGAGGTAGTTGTTGCATTGGACGCTGAGAAGGCGTTTGATCGGGTAGAATGGGGGTACCTGATGGCAGTGCTGGAGCGGTTTGGGATTGGACCAAGATTTGTGAACTGGGTAAAGCTATTATATAAGGAGCCGAAGGCGAGTGTCCGCACAAATAATCTCAGTTCGAGATACTTTTCTCTCCACCGTGGGACGAGACAGGGATGTCCTATGTCCCCCCTGCTGTTTGCACTTGTAATTGAGCCGTTGGCCATCGCATTGAGAAGTTCGGGAGCATGGAAAGGAATAGTGCGGGGGGGGATAGAGCATAGGGTGTCCTTATATGCCGACGACTTGCTGCTGTATGTGTCGGAACCGAGTGCGTCGATAGGAATATTGGAGCTACCGCGGGTATTTGGGTCTTTCTCGGGGTACAAGCTC
The DNA here is from genome assembly GCF_047496885.1 of Scyliorhinus torazame. Taxonomy (NCBI): domain Eukaryota; kingdom Metazoa; phylum Chordata; class Chondrichthyes; order Carcharhiniformes; family Scyliorhinidae; genus Scyliorhinus; species Scyliorhinus torazame. The sequence continues at coordinate 162,589,259 of NC_092714.1, forward strand.
AACCTGGACAAGAGTGAGTATTTTGTGGTGTCTCGGCCGGGGGTGGGGGCAGGGGTAGGGGGGGGCGGGTGCCATTCCGTAGGGCAGGAACTCATTTTAGGTATCTGGGGTGCAGGTTGCCCGGGAGTGGGGGAGGCTTCGCAGGTGCAACATCACTAGTTTAGTGGGGAGAGTGAAAGCCGATCTGGCAAGGTGGGATGGCCTTCCTCTGTCACTGGCGGGTCGGGTACAGGCGGTTAAAATGAATGTGTTGCCGCGATTTCTGTTTATTTTTCAATGCCTACCGATTTTCCTGCCAAAGTCTTTTTTCAGGGAGATTGAGGGAAGGATTACCTCATTCATATGGGGAGGGAAGGTGGCCAGAGTGAGAAAGGTGCTGCTACAGAGGGGAAGGCAGGCAGAAGGTTTGGGTCTCCCGAACCTGTTGGACTACTACTGGGCGGTGAATGTGGAGAAGGTGCGGAGCTGGGTCAGAGGGGTTGATTCTCAGTGGGTCAGAATGGAGGAGAGTTTGTTCAGGGGGCTGAAGGCACTAGCAACAGCGCCGCTCCCGATAGCTCCGGGGAAATATTCAGGGAGTCCGGTAATAATAGCTTCATTGAAAATCTGGAGGCAGTTTCGCCAACACTTCGGGTTGGGGGTAGGGTCAAGGGAAATGCCGATTCGGGGGAACCACAGATTTGAGCCAGGGAGGTGGGATGGAAGTTTTCGGAAATGGGAAGAGAGGGGGATTAAGACGCTGAAAGATTTGTTTCCGCGGGGTCGGTTTGCAGGATTGAAGAAGCTGGAAGCGAAGTATGGGCTAGAGCAGGGAGAAGTGTTTAGGTACATGCAGGTTCGGAATTTTGCCAGGAAGGAGATACAGAGCTTCCCAGAGGAACTGGCCTCCACATTGCTGGAGGAGGTGTTGACGACAAGGGGACTGGAAAAGGGGGCAGCGTCAGCGGTGTACGGAGCTATTTTGGAAGAGGATAAGGCACCACTGGAAGGGATCAAAGCAAAGTGGGAGGAAGAGCTGGGAGAGGTTATAGAGGAAGGTGTCTTGTGTGAGGTGCTCCGGAGAGTGAATGCCTCCACCTCATGTGCGAGGTTCGGGCTGATACAGCTGAAGGTGGTATGTAGAGCGCACCTCACCAGGGCGAGGATGAGCCGATTTTTTGATGGAGTAGAGGATGTGTGTGAGCATTGCGGGGAGGGGCCCGCTAATCACATTCATATGTTTTGGTCCTGTCCAAAGCTAGGGGAGTACTGGAAGGAGGTGTTTAGGGTAATTTCCAAGGTGGTGCGTGTGAAATTGGACCCGGGTCCCCGGGAGGCCATATATTCGGGGTGTCGGACCAGCCAGGGTTGGAAACGGGTGCGGAGGCAGATATCATAGCCTTCGCCTCGTTGATCGCCCGAAGGCAGATCCTGCTGGGATGGAGAGCAGTCTCTCCACCCAGTGCCCTGGCGTGGCGGGGGGACCTGTTGGCATACTTGACCCTTGAGAAGGTTAAGTTCGAACTGAGGGGAAGCTCAGAGGGTTTCTACAAGTCACGGGCATTATTTATTATGCACTTTCAAGAAGTGGATAACATCGAACATTAATTGGGGGTGGGGGTGGGGGTGGGGTGGGGGGGGTTGGGGGGGGGGGGGGGGCTGTGTAGATGAAGGGTGACTATGGGTAATCCCTGATTCCTTTTTGTCATTTGTTTATGTAAACATGCGGGCTGATGTTTGGGGGTTGGTGGGTGGATGGGATCATTGTTATTGTTATGGGGATTGACATATCTTGCTGATTATTGTTTATTGTTGATGGGTGTAAATGCGGGAGAAAATGTGAAAATGGAGAATAAAAATATATTTAAAAAAAAAAAAAAGAGTTTTTAAAAAAGTAGGTGGGAGGGCTTTAGATATATGGGTCACAAGGATGTCATCTGGGGATGGTGGGACCTGGACAAGAAGGATGGGTTGCCAATGGGGCACCAATGTCCTGGGCGGGAGGTTTGACCGTGCTATTAGGGAGGGTTTGAACTAGTGTGGCAGGGGGTGGGAAACAGAACAGTAGGCTAGTAAGTGTCGAAACTAGGGAACTGAGATAAACATAGCACAGAGTAAGAGCAGGCAGAGGGAAGCCACAGGGCTCAGCGGGACTGTAGGTCTGGAATGCGTTTGCTTCAATGCAAAAAGTATAACAGGTAAGACAGATGAACAAAGAAAAAAGAAAATTACAGCGCAGGAACAGGCCCTTTTACCCTCCAAGCCTGCAACAACCATGCTGCCCGTCTGAACAAAAAACCCCTACTTTTCCAGGGACCATATACCTCCATTCCCATCCTATTCATGCATTTGTCAAGACGCCCCTTAAAAGTCACAATCATATCTGTTTCCACTAACTCCCCCATTTTTTTTTTAGAATATTGTTATTTGCCTTCCCCCAATTTTCACCTCAGGACTACACTTATGTGACTTCCGGTTGCGGCTATGCGGAGCTAAGCCGCACGATTCGGCAGCTCCCGCGAACACGGACTTTCGGGCTCGCTAAAGGAGCCCCAACGGAATTTTTTTTTTACAGCCAACCCGTGGGGAAGAGAGGTCCCCTACTAACCTGTATGGACCGGTCCCGCAGCGAAACGGCCAAAAAAATGCCATTGGAGCAGCTGGAGAAGAGAGGGAAAATAAGCAAAATGGCGGCAGCCGCGGACAAAGAGGAGATGCAGGAATTCATCAAGCGCTGCTTCGAGGAGCTGCGTAAGGAGATGGTGGCGCCTATGTTGGCAATAATTGAAGGACTTCGAGCAACCCAGAAAGCCCACGAGGTGAAGATCCAGGAGATCCAGGAAAAAGTGAGTGAGAATGAGGACGAGCTCTTGGGCCTGGCGGTGAGAGTGGAGCGGCACGAGGCGCTACACAAGGCGTGGGCGGGAAGACTCGAAGACCTGGAGAACAGGTCGAGGAGAAATAATCTGAGGATCCTGGGTCTCCCAGAAGGAGTGGAGGGGACCGATGCCGCGGCATATGCGGGCACAATGATCGGGGCGCTGATGGGCGCGGAGGCCCCCCCCGAGGTTGCTGGAGCTGGAAGGGGCGCACCGGGTGCTGGCGTGGAAGCCCAAGGCAAATGAGCCGCCAAGGGCGATGGTGGTGAGATTTCACCGGTTTACGGACACAGAGAGGGTCCTGAAATGGGCCAAGAAGGAGCGGAGCAGCAAGTGGGACAATGCAGAGATCAGAATATACCCAGACTGGAGCACGAAGGTCGCTAAGCGGAGAGCGGGTTTCAACCGGGCCAAAGCGGTCCTGCATCGGAAAGGAGTGAAATTTGGAATGTTGTAGCCAGCGCGACTGTGGGTTACACATAATGGCCAACACCACTACTTCGAAACGCTCGAAGAGGCGTGGACCTTTATACTAACTGAAAAGTTGGACTCTAATTGAGGGTTTGTGAGGGTGGGAGGTGTCTGAGGGTTGAAATATGATGGATGTCGTATATAGGGGGTCAATCACGCGCAGGAAATGTTATATGGGCTGGGGGAGAGAGACAAGGCCGCGACAGGAGCTGCGCCAGAGGGGGCGGGGCAGTCTTTGGAAAGCGCGGGGTTCTTTTCCGGCGCGCGGGAAGAAAGGCGGGAAGGAGAACGAAGGAACGTATATTGATTGGGAGACTCCCACACGGGGGGGGTCAAAGGGATGGCGGGGGAAGCCGGGGTCAGCAGGTGTCAGCTGACTTACGGGAATGATGTGGGGGGAGCAAAAAAGCTAGACAGGGATCTAGCGGGCGGGAGTGGAGGGGGGGGAGGGGGGGGGGGAAAGGGTTGCTGCTGCACTGGCCGAAAGGGAATGGGACACAGAAGAGGTGGTAGGGACGGAGGTCCCCCGGCTGGGGGACGAGGGTGAGGGAGACGCGGACACGGGATTGGCCCAGAAAAGGAGATGGCTAGTCGGCGGGGGTGGGGGGAGCCCCTCCAATCCGGCTGATAACGTGGAACGTGAGGGGCCTGAATGGGCCGGTGAAGAGGGCCCGAGTGTTCGCGCACTTGAAGGGACTGAAGGCAGACGTGGCAATGCTCCAAGAGACACACCTGAAGGTGGCGGACCAGGTTAGGTTAAGAAGGGGATGGGTAGGACAGGTATTTCACTCGGGACTGGACGCGAAAAATAGAGGGGTGGCAATTCTGGTGGGAAAGCATGTGTCATTTGAGGCCAAGACTATCGTAGCGGATAATGGAGGGAGATATGTGATGGTGAGCGGTAGGTTGCAAGGGACGTGGGTGGTGTTGGTAAATGTATACGCCCCGAACTGGGATGATGCTGGATTCATGAAGCGCATGTTGGGGCGCATTCCGGACCTGGAGGTAGGAGGACTGATAATGGGAGGGGACTTCAACACAGTGCTGGACCCAGCACTGGACCGCTCCAGATCAAGGACGGGAAAGCGGCCGGCGGCGGCCAAGGTGCTCAGGGGGTTTATGGATCAGATGGGGGGAGTGGACGCATGGAGGTTTGCAAGACCGCAGGCCAGGGAATTTTCTTTCTTTTCCCACGTGCACAAGGCTTATTCCCGGATAGATTTATTTGTTCTGGGCAGGGCGCTCATCCCGAGGGTGGAGGGGACGGAGTATTCGGCCATAGCCGTTTTGGACCATGCCCCGCACTGGGTGGAACTGGAGCTGGGAGAGGAGAAGGACCAACGCCCGCTGTGGCGGCTGAATGTGGGACTGATGGCAGATGAGGTGGTGTGTGGGAAGGTGAGGGGGTGTATCGAAAGGTACTTGGAGGCCAACGACAATGGGGAGGTGCGGGTGAGGGTGGTATGGGAGGCGTTGAAGGCGGTGATCAGGGGAGAGCTAATCTCCATCAGGGCTCACAGGGAGAAGACAGGGCATGGAAAGGGAGAGGTTAGTGGGGGAGATTTTGCGAGTGGACAGGAGATACGCAGAGGCCCCGGAGGAAAGATTACTTGGGGAAAGGCGATGGCTCCAGACGGAGTTTGACCTGTTGACCACGGGGAAGACAGAGGCACAGTGGAGGAAGGCGCAGGGGTGACCTACGAGTATGGGGAAAAGGCTAGTCGGATGCTGGCACACCAGCTCCGTAAGAGGATGGCAGCGAGGGAAATAGGGGGAGTCAAAGATGAAAGGGGAGCCACGGTTCGGAGTGCGACGAAAATAAACGAGGTATTCAAGGCCTTTTATGAACAGCTGCACAGATCCCAGCCCCCAGCGGGGGAAGAGGGGATGAGACGATTCCTAGATCAGCTGAGATTCCCGAGGGTGGAGGAGCAAGAGGTGGCTGGTTTGGGGGCACCAATTGGGTTGGAGGAGCTGAGCAAGGGTTTGGGGAGCATGCAGGCGGGGAAGGCCCCGGGACCGGACGGATTCCCGGTGGAGTTCTACAGGAAGTACGCAGACCTGTTGGCCCCGCTACTGGTGAGGACCTTTAATGAGGCAAGAGAGGAGGGGACCCTGCCCCCGACAATGTCGGAAGCGACAATTTCTTTGATCCAAAAGCGGGACAAGGACCCACTGCAATGTGGATCATACAGGCCGATCTCACTCCTGAATGTGGATGCAAAGTTGCTGGCAAAAGTGCTGGCCACGAGGATCGAGAACTGTGTCCCGGGGGTAATCCACGAGGACCAGACGCGATTTGTAAAGGGCAGGCATCTAAACACCAATGTGCGGCGGCTCTTAAACGTGAGAATGATGCCATCGGAGGAGGGAGAGGCGGAGATAGTGGCAGCTATGGACGTGGAGAAGGCCTTTGACCGAGTAGAGTGGGAGTACCTCTGGGAGGTGCTGCGCAGGTTCGGGGTAGGGTTTATCAATTGGGTTAAGCTCCTTTACAGAGCCCTGATGGCAAGTGTAGTGACGAACCGGCGGAGGTCGGAGTACTTTCGACTGTACCGAGGGACGAGGCAGGGGTGCCCCCTGTCCCCCCTGTTGTTCGCATTGGCGATCGAACCATTGGCCATGTTATTGAGGGAATCTAATAAATGGAAGGGGGTGGTCCGAGGGGGAGAAGAGCATCGGGTGTCGCTATATGCGGATGACCTGTTGCTGTACGTGGCGCATCCAATGGAGGGGATGGTGGAGGTCATGCAGACTCTAAGGGAGTTTGGGGAGTTTTCGGGCTATAAGCTCAATGTAGGGAAGAGTGAGCTCTTCAGGCGGGGGACCAAGAAAGAGGGATGGGGGACCTACCGCTGAGGAGGGCGGAGGGGAGCTTTCGGTATCTGGGGATCCAGATAGCCAGGAGTTGGGGGACCCTACATAAACTGAATCTGACGAGGTTAGTGGAGCAAATGGAGGAGGATTTCAAAAGATGGGACATGTTACCGCTCTCGCTGGCGGGTAGAGTGCAGTCGGTCAAAATGGTGGTCCTTCTGAGTTTCTGTTTGTGTTTCAGTGCCTTCCCATCGTGATCACTAAGGCCTTTTTTAAGAGAGTAGGCAGGAGTATTATGGGGTTTGTGTGGGCGAATAAGACCCCGAGAGTAAGGAGAGGGTTCCTGGAACGCAGTAGGGACCGAGGAGGGTTGGCGCTGCCAAACCTGGGGAGCTACTACTGGGCAACAAATGTGGCGATGATCCGCAAGTGGGTTATGGAGGGAGAGGGGGCGGCATGGAAGAGGATGGAGATGGCGTCCTGTAAAGGAACGAGCCTGGGGGCGTTGGTGACGGCACCGCTGCCGCTCTCGCCGACAAAGTATACCACGAGCCCGGTGGTGGCGGCAACGCTAAGGATCTGGGGCCAGTGGAGACGGCACCGGGGTGCAATGGGAGCATCGGTGTGGTCCCCGATCAGGGGTAACCACCGGTTTGTCCCGGGGAAGATGGACGGGGGGTTCCAGAGCTGGCATCGGGCGGGGATTGGAAGAATGGGGGACCTGTTCATCGACGGGACGTTTGCGAGCCTAGGGGCACTGGAGGAGAAGTTTGAGTTACCCCCGGGAAATGCCTTTAGATATATGCAGGTGAGGGCTTTTGTGAGGCGACAGATGAGGGAATTCCCGTTGCTCCGGGCACAAGAAGTTCAAGATAGAGTGATCTCGGGTGTATGGGTCGGGGAGGGCAAGGTGTCGGAAATACACCAGGAGTTGAAAGAAGAGGGGGAAGCGCTGGTAGAAGAGTTGAAGGGTAAATGGGGGGAGGAGCTGGGGGAGGAGATCGAGGAAGGTCTGTGGGCTGATGCCCTAGGTAGGGTTAATTCCTCCTCCTCGTGTGCCAGGCTCAGCCTGATACAATTTAAGGTGGTCCACAGAGCGCACTTGACGGGGGCGAGGTTGAGTAGGTTCTTTGGGGTAGAGGACAGATGTGGAAGGTGCTCAGGGAGCCCGGCGAACCATGTCCATATGTTTTGGTCATGCCCGGCACTGGAGGGGTTCTGGAGGAGTGGCGGGAGCAATATCTCAGGTGGTCCGGGTCAAGCCAAGCTGGGGGCTAGCAATATTTGGAGTAGTGGACGAACCGGGAGTGCAGGAGGCGAAAGAGGCCGGCATTCTGGCCTTTGCGTCCCTAGTAGCCCGGCGAAGGATCTTGCTAATGTGGAAGGAGGCGAAGCCCCCCAGCCTGGAGGCCTGGATAAATGATATGGCTGGGTTCATAAAGTTGGAGAGGATTAAGTTCGCCTTGAGAGGGTCTGCGCAGGGGTTTTACAGGCGGTGGCAACCGTTCCTAGACTATCTCGCGGAGCGTTAGAGGAAGGTCGGTCAGCAGCAGCAGCAACCTTGGGTGGGGGGGAGGGGGGGGAACGTCCTGGGAGTGGGGGGGGGGGGAGAGGGGGGACTACCTGGGAGGGCGGATGAGCAAGACATAACATGAAGGGTTGGGGAAACTGGCACGTACGGTTGAGGGCCAGTGTACAAAGCTGTGTAAATATATCATTTTGCCATGTATGTATCTTGCTCTGCGCGATTTCTCGTTTTTTTTTTGTTACGAGGGGGCGGGGGTGTTATTGTTTGTAAGGGAGAAAAATTGTGTTAAAAAATTTTAATAAATATATTTTTTTGAAAAAAATTATGCTGCCCACTTTCCCCAGGCAGTGGGAGGTGTAGATAGAGTCAATGGATGGTAGGCAGGTTTGTATGGTGAACTGATGCTGACAGGGGTGTGTACAGTACATTGCTTCCTGAAGTCAATGACCAGCTCTTTAGTTTTGCTGGCATTGAGGGATAGATTGTTGTCGCTGCACCACTCCACTAGGTTCTCTATCTCTTTCCTGTATTCCGACTCGTCGTTATTCGAGATCCGACCCACTATGGTTGTATCGCCAGCAAATTTAGATGGAGTTGGAACCAAATTTTGCCACGCAGTCGTGTGTGTACATGGAGTATAGTTGGGGGCTAAGTACGCAGCGTTGCGGGGCCCCAGTATTGAGGACTATTGTGGAGGAGGTGTTGTTGTTTATTCTTACTTATGTGGTCTGTGGGTCAGAAAGACGAGGATCCAGTTGCAGAGTGAGGAGCCAAGTCCTAGGTTTTGGAGCTTTGATATGAGCTTGGCTAGGATTATGGTGTTGAAGGCGGAGCTGTAGTCAATAAATAGGAGTCTGATGTAGGAGTCCTTGTTGTCGAAATGCTCTCTGGATGAGTATAGGGCCAGGGAGATGGGGTCTGCTGTGGACCGGTTGCGGCGGTATGCGAATGCAGTGGATCAAGGCGTTGTGGGAGTATGGAGGTGATGCTCTTCATGATCGACCTCTCAAAGCACTTCATTACGACCATTTATCCCAACCTTCTGCTTTCTGTCAGTCAGCCAATCCTCAATCCAATCTAGCACTCGACCCCAATACCCTGTGATCTCACTTTCTGTATCAATCTTTTATGCGGCATCTTGTCAACTACCTTCTGGAAGTCTAGAACTACCACGTCCATAGATTCTCCATTTTCTGGTTACGACCTAAAAGAACTCAAGCAAGTTTGTCAAGCGTGACTTACCTGTCAGAAAACCATGCTGACAATGGTGGACTGAGCTTTTTCTTTCCAAATGTACAGTCATCTCCTCCTTAATAATGGATTCCAGCATCTTCCACACGAGAGGTCAAGCTAACCGGTCTATAGTTTCCTACTTTTTGCTGTTGTGGGCCAGGGTTTAGAGAGCCCAAAGTGTATCGTGGAGTTCACCTGACCCACAACTGTGAATAGATTGTGGTTATGGAGAAACACACGGGCCTACACTACAGGTGTGATGCACCAGAAATCTACAGTACTTGTAAATTGAAACAATGTTTATTTATGAAACCAGTTAACACTTTATATACCCACAGTAAACATCTTAACAACTATCAAAACCAATAAATCCCCCAAAGAATACAGTACTCTCTAAGTAACTCTTAATCTTTCCTTCCAACATCCACAAGACAAAAATAATCCTCTTTACAGAAACACATCAGGTTTAAATTCTCTACTTAGAGCAGTTATCACTCTGAATTCACCGAATGATCTAGAGATAGTCTTTAGATGGAAAAGAGATCAAAATTACACCTTCTTTGGCTGACTGCAGCTCCAACACTAAAACAAAACTAAATAACAAAGACACACCCAAGCTTTTCCTCACAGCGAAACTAAAAAGCAGGGCCAGAGCTCAGCTCCACCCACACTCTGACATCACTGCAGCCACTTGAGCAGCCAAACATTTCTCAAAGTGACATTCCCATGACACCTCCCCACAAGAAAAATAAATAAACTATCAACTTCAAGATGGTTTCATTTTTCACCTTTTCACTATCCTTTAAGAAATGCAGACTGTAAATATACTTTTTCGTTTCAAAAAAATAACACACGCAAACAGGTCTAATAACACAGTCCATTTTAGTTCTTCTTCCTCCACCGAACTGGATTCTCTTCATCACATTTGAGACAAAGCATCAGCTATCACGTTTTCTCGTCCTGCCACATGTATTATTTTTAAATGAAATGGCTGTAACAATAAACTCCATCGAAACAGTCTGGCATTGTTATTCCGGAATCGCTCCAAAAACGTCAATGGATTATGATCAGTATAGATAATTGTGTCAGATGGATTGCTGGTCACATAAATTTGAAAATGTTGCAACGCAAACACCAAGCTCAAAGTCTCCTTCTCAATCGTAAAACGCTTCTGGTGAGAATTCAATTTCTTCAAAAAGTAACCAATAGGCCACTCTAGCCCTTCGTCGTTGTCTTGTAGAAGCACCGCACCTACACTCACTCACTTGCACCAACGGCCATTTTGAATGGTTTTGTGTAATTTGGGATGGCTAACAGAGGAGCAGTGGTTAACACAGCCTTCAGGCCATCAAATGCCTGTTGACACTGCGCTGTCCACTGGAATTTGTTACGGTTCTTGAGCAATTCCGTCAGTGGTGCGACCACACTGCTAATGTTCGGTCCAAATTTCCGGTAAAATCCACTCAGACCAAGAAATCACAATATTTCCCATTGTGTCGAGCGTATCGGAAACTCCCCAATAACTTTTGTTTTCACACCCTGTGGGACCATTCGACCCTGTCCAATTGTTGGCCAAGGAAAGTGACTTGGGCTTTTCCAAATTCACTTTTGGCTAGGTTTATCACCAAATCCGCCTCCTGAAGTCGATCGAATAACTCCATCAGATGCTTCAAATGTTCTGCCCATGTCTGGCTAAAAATTACCAAATCGTCAATGTATACAGCACAATTGGGTAATCATGGTTAACCGTTGAAATGTGGCTGGGGCATTTTTCATGCCAAATGGCATAACTTTGAATTGGTATATACCATCTGGAGTCACTAAAGCTGAGATCTCCTTCGCCCTTTCGGTTAAAAGTACCTGCCAGTAACCTTGTAAGTAAATCCAGTTTGGAAATAAAATCTGAATGTCCCACTTTCTCAATGCAATCCTCCAAACGTGGGATAGATAAGAGTCTGTTCTTGTGACTGCATTAACTTTTATCTCGTCCACACACAACCGTTGGGTACCGTCTGGTTTAGGTACCATCACGTGGGTGAGCTCCATTGGCTGCAACCCACTTCAATTATGCCATTTTTAAGCATATTCTCAATTTCTTTGTTAACCTGTGCCTATTTTAAAGGGTTAAGTCTATATGGATGTTGTTTGATTGGAACAGCATTTCCCATATCTGTATCATGTGCAGCCATTTTATTGCTTCCCAACTTATCTCCACAAACCTGCCCATGTGATACCAATAACTCTTTTCAGGTCAGTCCGTTTTTCCTCTGGAAGGTAACTCAACAATGTATCCCAATTTTTAAGAACATTATCGTTTTCCGCTTTAATTTGAGGTATGTCAAATTCAAAATCATCTGGATTTGGTTCGTCACTTTGAGGTACAATCATTTAAACCTCCCTCTTTTGCTCTTTCCTTTCAAAGTACCTTTTAAGCATATTCATATGACACACTCGGTGAGTCTTCCTTCTATCTGGCGTTCTTACCACATAATTCACCTCACTTAATTTCCTTTCAATCTGATAAGGTCCACAAAACCTTGCTTTTAAAGGTTCACCTACCACTGGTAACAATACTAAAACTTTATCTCCACTGGCAAAACTACGAACTTTGGATTTCTTGTCCGCTACCCGTTTCATCACATATTTTGTGCATCTTTTAAATGTTGTCTAGCCAGTTCCCCTGCTCTATTTAATTGTTCCCTAAAATTTATTTATTTCGTTATTTTTTTTCATTTTATAAATTTAGAGTACCCAATTATTTTTTTCCAATTAAGGGGCAATTTAGCGTGGCCAATTCACCTAACCTGCACATCTTTGGGTTGTGGGGGTGAAACCCACACAGACACGGGGAGAATGTGCAAACTCCACACAGACAGTGACCCAGGGCCGGGATTTGAACCCGGGTCCTCAGCGGCGTAGTCCCAGTGATAACCACTGTGCCACAGTGCCGCCACATGTTCCCTAAAATTTGACACGTAATCCAATAATGTAAGTTTCATTACTCACTCACCAATTTTTCCTCAATCAGTTTAAGTGGTCCTCTTACCTCATGACCAAACATTTTGCAACCCCGTTTCAGTAATCCCTACCAATTCATACTCATTAGCAGGGCCGGTTTAGCTCAGTGGGCTAGACAGCTGGTTTGTAATGCAGAACAAGGCCAGCAGCGCGGGTTCAATTCCTGTACCGGCTTACCCAAACAGGCGCCAGAATATGGCGACTAGGAGCTTTTCACAGTAACTTCATACTTGTGACAATAAAAGAATATTATTATTTGTCTCTATTTGTGCTGTCATCTCATTGACTTTATTGTGAATACTGCATGTATTTAGGTACAAGGTTTTTAAATATGCCCTACTGATTTGTCTTTCCCTTGCAGGATTTCCTTGTGCACTATGCTTTACACACATTCCAACCTTCTTTATTAATCTCTGATAACACTCAGCCTCATCTCCAACTTTCACTCCAACAGCCACCTTACATTTTGATTTTTTACATTTCTTTTTCCCTCCATAAACATTAGACTGGTCCTGCCTGTTCATTCTATTAACTTCTATCTTCTCACATACTAACCTGCTTTGCTTACCATTAACCATTATACGTCTTGTAGTTTTAATCTTCCCTTCCCCCTTCCTCCCCATTTGCATTTCTCCTGACAGAATATTCTCTGTAACTCCTGCAATGTTCTTTACCATGGCATGAGGAAGTCAGCACACCAAGAAGGACTCAGACAAATGCCTGTCTGCCCACCCACCCCTTCACCCCGTGAATATCAACATTTCAATGCTTTGCTGTTTCTCCCTTTACAGTCTCTTGTCTTTGTGCCATAATCTGGCACTAACTTGAAGTAGTAACTTGAAACATTTTGGAGAATGAAATGGGATAAACTTTAAAGTCAACAGTACAAGTACCTGGGAATAAAATGGAGCAATTATGGTACATAATGTTAAAATTGCCAGATAATGAATTTAACAATTAGAGATAACTACAGCTGCGGGACAATGACATTATACAGATATTAGAGAATGGAATTGAACAATGATTAGGCAAATAAAACTCTTGCTTGCCTGTAATATATTTTTTATGTCAACAGGGCGATGCCAAGTGCTTGATGCATTCCTCCATCGCATTGGCTCCATGGTCACCGATGACCATGTTAATATTTACATTCAAGAAGAGGTAAGACAAAACGTGAACAAATGTTGAATGCATTAAGGCAGATCTCACTAACTATTCTAAAACTGTTTGACCCAGATTCTTGATGATGCTAAGATGCCGTCTTGCTGAGGCATGCCGCCATTAGTTTCAGATGAAGTTTATTTGCAAGGGAAAGAACAAGAAGGAGGAAGAAAATGAATGCACAGACATGATCACTCTGGTGAATGACCTACAAAATGGAAATTAAGATACGGTTAACTGGTCGAAGTTCTATGTTCAGGAGAAAATATGAGGGATAATGATATCAATAGCATGGATTTAGCACTTTTAGCATAGTAGGAATATCTCAAGGTGCTTCAGAGGATTATCAGACAAAATTTGAAATGAGTCACAAAGAGATATTAGGCCAATGCTGCCGGAGACTCGCCTGAGGGTGAAGGACCAAGTGAGACTTAAAAGGGCTAGGTTAGTCAGGTGTTTCATTCTGGATTTCACGGAAGAGCTCGAGGGGTAATGGTCAGCAAAAGGGTACGGTTCCAGATAGAGAAGGTGGTTGCAGATCAGGGGGATAGGTATGTGATTGTGACAGGGGCACTGGAGTGGAGGCTAGTGGCGCTGGTAAGTGTATATGGTCCCAATTGGGATGATGTGTGATTCGCGAAGAAGGTGTGTGGGGCCATCCCTGACTTGGACACACACAAACTGATAGTGGGGGGGGGACTGGAACTTGGTGCAGGAGCCAAAATTGGACAGGTCACGGCCGCGCTCGATGGCCGCGTCAGGGGTGGCGAAGGCGCTGGCTGGGCTAATGGTGGAAATGGGAGGGGTGGACCCTTGGAGGTTTCTGCACCCGAGGGAGCGGGAGTACTCATTTTTCTCAGCGGTCCATAAGGTGTACTCGCGATTGACTTTTTCTTTTTTTAAAAAAATAATTTTTATTAAAGGTTTTCATAAAATATCAATAACAAAATGAGAAAGAAAAAAGAACCCAACAGGGTTAAGTACAAAACACAATCTAAAAAAGCAACCCCCCAAACCCCTCCCCCCGTACCTAAATAATAACTTAACATTAACACACCGACTTAAGACAACAGGTGTATACACCCCCTCAGACCCTTCCAGTGTAAATAACATAAACAAAAATAAAGTAAACCCCCCCCCCCCCACCCCCCGAGCTGCTGCTGCCATTGACCAATGTTTATCGTTCTGCCAGGAAGTCTAAGAACGGTTGCCACCGCCTAAAGAACCCTTGTACCGACCCTCTCAAGGTGAATTTCACCGTCTCCAATTTAATGAACCCTGCCAGGATTCCGCGCTTGGGGGCCTCGTATCTTTCCACTGAAGGAGAATCCTTCGCCAGGCTACCAGGGACGCAAAGGCCAGAATTCCAGCCTCTTTCGCCTCCTGCACTCCCGGCTCCTCTGCCACCCCAAATATTGCGAGCCCCCAGCCCGGTTTGACCCTGGATCCTACCACCCTCGACACCGTCCTCGCTACGCCCATCCAAAATTCCTCCAGCGCTGGGCATGCCCAGAACATATGGGTGTGATTTGCTGGGCTCCCTGAGCATCTAACACACCTGTCCTCACCCCCAAAGAACCTGCTCATCCTTGTCCCCCCGGTCATGTGTGCCCTGTGCAGCACCTTAAACTGTATGAGGCTGAGCCTCGCGCGCGAAGAGGAAGAGTTCACCGTCCCTCGGGCATCTGCCCACGTCCCCTCTTCGATCTCCTCTCCCAACTCCTCCTCCCACTTACCTTTCAACTCCACCACCGAGGCCTCCTCCTCCTCCTGCATCACCTGGTAAGTTTCCGCGATCTTACCCACTGCCACCCACCCCCCCGAGAGCACCCTGTCCTGTACTGTGTGTGGCAGTAGCCGTGGGAATTCCACCACCTGCCGCCTGGCAAACGCCCTTAACTGTAAGTACCTGAAGGTGTTCCCCGGGGGGAGCCCATACTTTTCCTCCAGCTCACCCAAGCTCGCGAACTTCCCGTCCACAAACAGGTCCCCCAACTTTCGTATCCCTGCCCTGTGCCACCCCGAAAACCATCCACCTGTTCTTCCTGGGGCGAACCGGTGGTTCCCCCGTAATGGGGTCCACGCCGAGGCCCTAACTTCCCCCCTATGCCGCCTCCACTGCCCCCACATTTTGAGGGCCGCCACCACCACCGGGCTCGTGGTATACCTCCTTGGAGGGAGCGGCAGCGGCGCCGTTGCCAGCGCCCCCAGACTCGTACCCACACAGGACGCCGTCTCCAGCCTCTTCCATGCAGCCCCCTCCCCCTCCATCACCCACTTGCGCACCATTGTCGCATTGGTGGCCCAGTAGTACCCACAGAGGTTGGGCAGCGCCAGCCCCCCCCTATCTCTACTCCGCTCCAGGAACACCCTTCTCACCCTCGGAGACCCTCGCGCCCACACAAACCCCATTATACTCCTGTTAACCCGCCTGAAAAAAGCCTTCGGGATAAACACGGGGAGGCACTGGAACAGGAACAAAACCTTGGGAGCACCGTCATTTTGATTGACTGCACCCTACCCGCCAGGGACAGCGGCAACACGGTAGTATTCTGCAGCACGGTAGTATTGTGGATAGCACAATTGCTTCACAGCTCCAGGGTCCCAAGTTCGATTCCGGCTTGGGTCACTGTCTGTGCGGAGTCTGCACATCCTCCCCGTGTGCGCGTAGGTTTCCTCCGGGTGCTCCGGTTTCCTCCCACAGTCCAAAGATGTGCAGGTTAGGTGGATTGGCCATGATAAATTGCCCTTAGTGTCCAAAATTGCCCTTAGTGTTGGGTGGGGTTACTGGGTTATGGGGATAGGGTGGAGCTGTTAACCTTGGGTAGGGTGCTCTTTCCAAGAGCCAGTGCAGACTCGATGGGCTGAATGGCCTCCTTCTGCACTGTAAATTCTATGATAAGCTATGAACACGTCCCACCTCTTGAACTCCTCCTCCATTTGCTCCACCAGCCTTGTAAAGTTAAGCCTATGCAGGGCCCCCCAGCTCCTGGCCACCTGGACCCCCAAATATCTGAAACTCCTCTCCGCCCTTTTTAGTGGGAGCTCGCCAATCCCCCTCTCCTGGTCCCCTAGCTGAACTACGAACAGCTCGCTCTTCCCCATATTGAGCTTGTACCCCGAAAAGTCCCCGAATTCCCTAAGCATCCTCATTACCTCTGGCATTCCTCCCACCGGGTCCGCCACATACAGCAGCAGGTCGTCCGCATAAAGCGACACCCTATGCTCCTCCCCACCCCAGTTCCTCGACTCTCTCAGTGCCATAGCCAGGGGTTCAATCGCCAGTGCGAAGAGCAGGGAGGACAGGGGACACCCCTCCTGTCTCGTCCCTCGGTGCAACCGAACGTAATCGGACCTCCTTCTATTTGTGGCCACACTCACCATCGGGACCTCATACAACAGCCTAACCCACCTGACAAACCCCTCCCCAAACCCGAACCTCTTCAGCACCTCCCACAGGTACCCCCACTCTACCCTATCGAAGGCTTTCTCAGCGTCCATCGCCACCACTATCTCCGCCTCCCTCTCCCTCGCCGGCATCATGATAACGTTCAAAAGCCTCCGCACATTCGCGTTCAACTGTCTCCCCTTCACAAACCCCGTCTGGTCTTCATGGATGATCTGCGGCACACAATCCTCAATCCCCGTGGCTAAGACCTTCGCCAGCACCTTGGCATCAACATTTAGCAAGGAAATCGGTCTGTCAGACCCACATTGCAGGGGATCCTTGTCCCGCTTCAGGATCAAGGAGATCAGTGCCCGGGACATCGTCGGGGGTAAAGCTCGCCCCTCCCTTGCCTCATTGAAGGTCCTAACTAACAGCGGGCCCAACAGGTCCATATATTTTTTATAGAACTCGACCGGGAAACCGTCCGGCCCCGGTGCCTTCCTTGCCTGCATGCTTCCTATCCTATCCCTATGATCAGCTCCTCCAGCCCAATCGGGGCCCCCAGTCCCGCCACCAGTCCCTCTTCCACCTTTGAAAACCTCAATTGGTCCAGGAAACGGCCCATCCCTCCCTCCTCCCGTGGGGGTTCGGATCGGTAGAATTCCTCGTAGAAGTCCCTGAAGACCCCATTGATGCCAAACCCACTCCGCACCACGCTCCCTCCCCTGTCCTTAACTCCCCCGATCTCCCTAGCTGCGTCCCGCTTCCGAAACTGATGCGCCAGCATCCGGCTTGCCTTTTCCCCATACTCGTAGACCGCCCCCTGGGCCTTCCTCCACTGCACCTCCGCCTTCCTGGTGGTCACCAGGTCGAATTCAGCCTGGAGGCTGCGCCTCTTCATCAACAATCCTTCCTCAGGTTCTTCCGCATACCTCCTGTCTACCCTCACCATCTCCCCCACCAGCCTCTCCCTCTACCCCCGCTCCCTCCGCTCCTTGTGGGCCCTGATGGAGATCAGCTCTCCCCTCACCACCGCCTTCAGTGCCTCCCATACCATCCCCACTCGGACCTCCCCGTTGTCGTTGGTCTCCAAGTACCTCTCTATACTTCCTTGGACCCGCTCGCTCACCTCCTCGTCCGCCAACAGCCCCACCTCCAAGCGCCACAGTGGGCGCTGGTCCCTCTCCTCCCCCATCTCCAAGTCCACCCAATGCGGGGCGTGGTCCGAAATGGCTATTGCCGAATACTCGGTATCCTCTACTCTCGCTATCAGCGCCCTACTCAAAATGAAAAAGTCGATACGAGAATAAGCCTTATGGACATGTGAGAAGAATGAAAATTCCCTAGCCCCCGGCCTTGCAAATCTCCAAGGGTCCACCCCTCCCATTTGGTCCATAAATCCCCTCAACACTCTAGCCGCCGGCTTCCTACCCGTCCTAGGCCTGGAGCGATCCAGTGCAGGATCCAACACCGTGTTAAAGTCTCCCCCCATTATCAGACCCCCCACTTCCAAGTCTGGGATCCGACCCAACATACGCCGCATAAAACCCGCATCGTCCCAGTTCGGAGCATATACATTGACCAGTACCACCCTCTCTCCCTGCAACTTACCACTTACCATTATGTACCTACCGCCATTATCTGCCACAATGCTCGACGCCTCGAATAACACCTTCTTTCCCACCAAGATCGCCACCCCTCGATTTTTGGCATCTAGCCCCGAGTGAAACACCTGTCCTACCCACCCTTTCCTCAGTCTTACCTGGTCTGCCACCTTCAGGTGTGTCTCCTGGAGCATAACCACATCCGCCTTGAGCCCCTTCAGGTGCGCGAACACGCGGGCCCGCTTAACCGGCCCTTTCAGTCCCCTTACATTCCAGGTTATCAGCCGGATCAGGGGGCTACCCGCCCCCCACCCCCGCCGACTAGCCATGACCCCTCCTCGGCCAGCCACGCGCCCGCACCCCACACCCGGCCCGTTCCCCACAGCGGCATACCCCCGTCTCGACCCACCCCACTCGCTCCAGCTCCTCCTTGATTTTAGCAGCAGCAACTCGATCCCCCCCGGGCTAGGACCCATCCTAGCTGGTTTACTCCCCCCATTGCACTTCCGCAAGTCAGCTGACTCCTGCTGACCCCGGCCACTCCCGCCTCCCCTTCGACTCCTCCCATTGTGTGGCACAACCTCCTCTCCCGCTCCCCATTCATAGGCTCTCCCTCTCCGTTCTAAGCGCGGGAAAAAATCCTCGCTTCCCCGCCCCCCCCAGTCTTCGGCGCGGGAAAGAATTCCGCGCTCTCCACCTACCATGCCCCGCCACCAACCAAAACAGTGCCCAACCCGCCCCATCCACCCTCCCCAACCCGAAAGAGAAAAACACAGAGAAAAAGAAACCCAAAACAATGCAAAGGCCCCCCCCCGAACCAAAAATAGGCATAACATATCCACCGCAGTCCCCAATCGCCCATCCCAACCCTCAGTCTGTGTACTGCTTCTCGGCCTGAACAAAGGCCCACGCCTCCTCCGGAGACTCAAAATAATGGTGCCGGTCCTTGTAGGTAACCCACAGTCGCGCCGGCTGCAACATGCCAAACTTCACCCCCTTCCTGTGCAGCACCGCCTTCGCTCAATTGTCCCCGGCCCTCCTCTTCGCCACCTCCGCACTCCAGTCCTGATATATCCGAACCTCCGCATTCTCCCACCTGCTGCTCCTCTCCTTCTTGGCCCACCTGAGCACACACTCCCGATCGGCGAACCGATGGAACCGCACTAGCACAGTCCGCGGAGGCTCGTTAGCCTTGGGCCTCCTCGCCAACACTCCATGGGCCCCTTCCAGCTCCAGGGGCCCCTGGAAGGACCCCGCTCCCATCAGCGAGTTTAACATGGTGACCACATAGGCCCCCACGTCCGGCCCCTCCAGCCCCTCCGGGAGGCCCAGAATCCGCAGATTCTTCCGCCTCGACCGATTCTCCATCTCCTTGAACCGCTCCTGCCATTTCTTGTGGAGCGCCTCGTGCGCCTCCACCTTTACCGCCAGGACTAAGATCTCGTCCTCATTGTCAGAGATCTTTTGTTGTGCCTCTCGGATCGCCACCCCCTGGGCCGTCTGTGTCTCCAGCAGCTTATCAATAGAAGCCTTCATCGGCTCTATCAGGTCCGTTTTAATCTCTCTGAGGCAGCGCTGTTGCTCCTCCGCCCACTGCCTCCACGCTGCCTGGTCTCCGCCCGCCGCCAGTTTGTCCTTCTTCCCTCCCTTCTTCTGGTCCACCACCACCTTTTTTGTCACCCCGTTCCTAGTTAAAGCCATATACTGACGGGGAGCTATTATTAACTCCTTCCCACACCGGGAAACGTCGAAAAAGTGCTCTTCGGGGCCAGAAAAGAGCCCAAAAGTCCGTTTTTGCGGGAGCCGCCAAATGTGCGACTTAGCTCCGCATAGCCGCAACCGGAATTCTCGAGAGGGAATCCTTTTGGCAGTGTTCGCTTCACCAATCTGCCCCAGAATGTCTGTGGAAACTCCTGAAAAAGGTCTAAGTGTCCGTTCCAGACGGGAGCTGCCGAATGCGCGACCTACTCCTCCATGGCCGCCACCGGAAGCCTCGTCCCTGCTTCTTCAGTGGCCTTGGTGAGATCTTTTCACAGTTGTTCCCTCTGCTGTTAGAATTCAACTTTGATAAAGGCCCTCAGGTCAGTTTGCAGCTTTAAGCTTGCCCTTCCCCCGCCTGCATGCTGGAAGAGGCTCTGTTTATCCTGCAGTTACAGCCAAATCTTTTACTGTTTATGCTGGGTCTGGTAGCCAAAAGACATAACATTCCTGGGGGACACTGTCAGGGGAATGTTGCAGTCTTCCTGCCACACCGGGAAATGTCAAACAAATGCCGTGGGGGCCCTGTAAAAGAGCCCAAAAGTCCGTTCCAAGCGGGAGCTACCGAATATGCGACCTAGCTCTGCATAGCCGCACCCGGAAGTCCGATTGACTTTTTCATGGTGGGGAAGGTGCTGCGGGCTGGGGTAAAAGGGTCAGAGTACTCTGCAATTGCAATATCAGATCATGCTCCGCATTTGGTGGATATGGTACTGGAGAAGGGGATGGTACAGAGACCAGGGTGGAAGTTAGATGCGGGACTGTTGGGGGACCGAGGGTTCTGTGACAAAATTGAAAATGTAATCGAGGAATATGTACGTTTTAATTGCACGGGTGGAGTGTCAAAGGTGGTTGTCTGGAGACTTTAAAGGTGGTGGTGAGGGGTGGAGGTGATCTCGTTCAAGGCTAGGCTAGACAAAGAGGAGAGGTTGGAACGTCAGAGGGTAATAGACGAGATGCTGGAGGTATGCAGTCGGAAAAGAGGAAGGAACTCCAGGCGAGCTTTGACCGACTATCTACCAGAAATGTGGTACGCCAATTGAGGCGAGCAAGGGGGGCAGTTTATGAGCATGGTGAGAAGGGTATGTTGGCGGGTCATCTCCGTAGAGAGGCTGCGGCAAAGGAAATTGTCCAGGTACGGGACAGGGCAGGTTAGTTGGTGGTAACTCCAGATCAGATTACCAAGGTCTTTAAGGAATTCTATGAGAGGTTGTACAGGTCAGAGCCACCTGGGGGAGGCCGGGAGATGCAGGAATTTCTAGATGGGCTGGAGTACCCGAGGTAAGGGGAGAGGGACAGGACTACATTAGAGGGGGCGATAGTGGAGCAGGAGATAAAAGATGCGATTGGCAGGATGCAATCGGGGAAGGTGGCAGGGCCTGATTGGTTTCCGGTGGAATATTATAAAAAATTCAAAAATAAGCTGGTACCGCTGATGGTGGGTGAGACACGATCGATCGGACAAAGACGATAGTTGAATCCAACTGAGGCTTTATTGCTATCAGATGTTAGGCCTCCCACATCAGCTGGTGAAATGGCTGCTGGCTGGAGGACACGCATATTTATACCCCGCCTCCTGGGCGGAGCCAGCAGGCAGGGACTACCGGCGAACCTGTAGTACAGGTCCTACCGTACATCACCAAATACAGGTGCAACAGTGGTTTACCCCTGCTAAAAATTGAGTCCGGCGGGGGTGGCGGATAACTATATACAACAATGAGTTAATATTTACAAGATTTGAGCAAACAAATGTCCTTTGATATCTGGTGGACAGGTCAGAGGTTTAGCCGGTCCGGGGCCTTGATGTTCCTCTGGGAGCGACGCAGTGGAGTCGGCGATGTTGGTGCTGATCTGGTCAATGGTGACTCCGGGAGCGTGCCAAAATCCTCTTCATCGTCGGGCGTGGGCAGGGGGGGGACGGATGGTCCTAGGGAGGGTGCTGTTGGGAGCGATGGGGGAGGGGAGGGTGGCGCCGGGGGCGGCGGGGATGTGGGGGTGGAACCTGCTGGTGCCAGGTCCCTGACGGAGACAGTATCCTGGCGGCCGTCGGGGAAAGCCACGTAGACTTACTGGGGGTTTGCGTGGAGCAAGTGCACCCTCTCCACCAACGGGTCCGCCTTGTGGAGTCGGATGTGCTTACGGAGAAGCACGGTTCCCGGAGCTGCGAGCCAAGTCGGGAGTGACACCCCGGATGTGCACTTCCTGGGGAAGGCAAAAAGACGTTCATGAGGTGTATTGTTAGTGGCAGTGCAGAGTAATGAGCGAATGGAGTGGAGTGCATTAGGGAGGACCTCCAGCGGGAGGCCGGGAGGTTTCTGGACCGTAGGGTCAGCTGGACGGCCCTTCATACCTTCCCATTCTCCCTTTCTACGTGTCCATTTCCCTGGGGGTTATAGCTTGTCATTTTGCTGGAGGCGATACCCCTGCTGAGCAGGAACTGACGTAGCTCATCACTCATGAATGAGGATCCCCTGTCACTGTGGATGTAGGGGGGGGAGGGGTGGGGGGTGGGGGGTGGGTGGGTGGGGGGGCGGGGGGGGGGGATCCATGGGGATTTTGGAGGCCAAGGAGTAAGGAGTTTTCATTATACTCCCATGTGCACAAGGTGTATTCCTGGATAGTCTTCTTTGTGTTGCACAAAAAGCTGCTGGCTGAGGTGGTAGATGTTGAATATTCAGCAATTGTGGTGTCAGACCACGCCCCTCTCTGGGTAGACCTGCAAGTTAACAAAGGAAAGGCCCAGCGCCCGCAATGGATATTAGATGTGGGGTTGTTAGCGGAGGAGGAGGTGTGTGAACGGGTGAGGGAGGCCATTCGGGGATATATAAAGATCAATGACACAGGTGAGGTTTCGGCTGGGGTGGTGTGGGAGGCACTGAAGGCGAATAGGGGGGAATTTACCTCAATTCGGACCCATAAGAAGAATGCTCACTGGGCGGAGTTGGACAGGCTGGTATTTTACAGGTGGACATGAGGTATGCGGAATCTCCAGATGATGTGCTTTTGAAGGAGCGTCAGAGACTGCAGTTGGAATTTGGGTTCCTGTCCACAGGTAAGGCGGAGGGACAGCTAAGGAGGGTAAAGGGCGCGGTCTATGAATATGGGGAAAAAGCCAGCAGGATGCTGGCGCATCAGCTGAGGAAACAGGAGGCGACGAGAGAGATTGGGAAGTAAGAGACACAGGGGGGAAGGTGGCTTTGGATCCGACGGGGGGTGAATGATATGTTTCAGTAATTTTACAGTGGATTGTATAAATCGGAACCCCCAGCTGGGGAGGAGGGTACGAAGCGATTCCTGGGGGGGCTGGAGTTTCTGAGGATATATGAGTTGGTGGAAGGTCTGGGAGCCCCAATTGGGCTTGGGGAGGTTATAGACGGGTTGGGAGCGATGCAATCGGGTAAGGCCCCGGGACCTGATGGATACCCGGTTGAATTTTATAAAACGTTTTCCGGGCTGCTGGGGCCGCTCCTGGTAAAGGCTTTTAATGAGTCCAAGGAGCTAGGAGTGCTCCCCGCAATGTTATCGCAGGCATCGATTTCCCTTATTTTGAAGCGCGATAAGGATCTGTGGCTCGTATCGACCAATCTCCCTGTTGAATGTAGATGCAAAATTGCTGGCAAAGATCTTGGCCATGCGCATAGAGGATTGTGTTTCGAGGGTAGTAGGGGAGGACCAGACGGTGGAAGTACCTGTGGGAGGTTCTGGGAAGGTTTGGGTTCGGACAGGGATTTGTGAATTGGACCCGGTTGCCATATCAGGCACTGGTGGCAAATGTCAGGACCAACCGGGTACGATCAGAGTATTTTAGCCTGTGCAGGGATACGAGACAGGGGTGTCCACTGTCCCCACTACTGTTTGCCCTCGCCATAGAGCCTTTGGCAATGGGGCTGAGGGCATCGAACATTTGGTGGGGGACAGTGAGAGGGAGGGTGGAATGCGGGTCATGCTCGACGCGGATGATTTACTCCTTTATACAACAGACCCATTGGGGGGAATTGCAGGAATTATGGGGATACTGGAGGAATTTGGCCGGTTCTCAGTTTACAAACTGAATATGGGCAAGAGCAAGGTCTTTGCGATCCTGGCAAGGGGGCAGGAGAGGAGACTGAGGGAGATGCCGTTCAAAGTGGTGGGAAGGAGTTTTAGGTAGCTGGGGATTCAGGTGGCAAGGGACTGGGGTCAGCTTCATACACTAAATTTGGGCAGGGTGATTGAGCAAACAAAAGGGGACTTCTGTAGGTAGGACGTTGAAAACAGCGCGAGAAGAGAAAGAGCCGGGACAGTGAAAACAGCGCGAGAAGAGAGAGAGCCGGGATAGTGAAAACAGTGCGAGAGGAGAGAGAGCCGGGACATTGAAAACAGCGCGAGAAGAGAGAGAGCCGGGACATTGAAAACAGCGTGAGAAGAGAGAGAGCCGGGATAGTGAAAACAGTGCGAGAGGAGAGAGAGCCGGGACATTGAAAACAGCGCGAGAAGAGAGAGCCGGGACATTGAAAACAGCGCGGGAGGAGAGAGAGCCGGGACATTGAAAACAGCGCGAGTGGAGAGAGAGCCGGGACATTGAAAACAGTGCGAGTGGAGAGAGAGCCGGGACATTGAAAACAGCGCGAGTGGCGAGAGAGCCGGGACATTGAAAACAGCGCGAGGAGAGAGAGAGCCAGGATAGTGAAAGCAGCGCGAGAGGAGAGTGAGTCGGGACATTGAAAACAGCGCGAGAATAGAGAGAGAGATCCGGGACATTGAAAACAGCGCGAGAAGAGAGAGAGCCGGGATAGTGAAAACAGCGCGAGGAGAGAGAGAGCCGGGATAGTGAAAACAGGGATAGAGAAAGCCGGGAGATTTAAAAAGCGCGGGAGGAGAGAGAGCCGGGAGATTTAAAAAGCGCGGGAGATTTTAAAAGCGTGGGAGGAAAGAGAGCCGGGACATTGAAAATAGCACGAGAGGAGAGAGAGCCGGGAGATTTAAAAAGGGCGGGAGATTTAAAAAGCGCAGGAGCTGCGAGTCAGAGCAGAGATTTAAAAAGATCGCGGCCTAGTTTCGGGAGCCGTTCGGAGGAGGAGGAGCAGTCTCTGTCAGGGAGAGAACCTGAGAACATCTAAGACAC
The DNA here is from genome assembly GCF_047496885.1 of Scyliorhinus torazame. Lineage (NCBI taxonomy): Eukaryota > Metazoa > Chordata > Chondrichthyes > Carcharhiniformes > Scyliorhinidae > Scyliorhinus > Scyliorhinus torazame. The sequence continues at coordinate 162,614,199 of NC_092714.1, forward strand.
TCAGAAGGTAAGTAAGTGATTTTTACTCATTTTTACTTTTATACCTTTTCCAAATTGTGTGTGTCCGGGGGGAAACTGAAGTGACATCACAGAAAAGCTGTGACCTGAGTGGCTGGTTGGGAATCGACACTAAATTAAAAAAATTAAGCATTGGTAACTAATTAAACATAATTACTTAATTATAATATAGAGGGGTATCTAAGCTAGAGATCGGAGAGTACTATATTTAGCTTTTGCATTTCTATTAGAAATCTAGTGCTAGGAAACAGATAGTTAACAGTAACTTCAAAAAAAACCAAAACATTTTAAACTTTTAATTTTAATTAATTGATGCAATGTCAGTTAGAGGGGAGCAGTGCTCTGACTGTGAGATGTGGCAGGTCCGGGAGGCTTCCAGCGTCCCGGATGGCTTCATCTGCAGAAAGTGCACCCAACTGGAGCTCCTCACAGACCGCATGGTTCGGTTGGAGCAGCAATTGGATGCACTTAGGAGCATGCAGGTGGCGGAAAGCGTCATAGATCGCAGTTATATAAATGTGGTCACAACCAAGGTGCAGGCAGAGAAATGGGTGACCACCAGAAGGGGCAGGCAGTCAGTGCAGGAATCCCCTGTGGTTGTCCCCCTCTCGAACAGGTATACCCCTTTGGATACTTTGTTTGCACTGAGTGCTGAATTTGGTGCTTTTTGAGTGCGATAGTGAGAGTTTGGTGACCGAGGGAGTTAGGTGAGGAGGGAGTAAGGTGCTCCTTTCATTTTGTTTCCGACATTTCCGCAAAGTGTGCGAAGAGAGCCAGGAGTTCACAGGAAGTGTAGCTGACTGGGAGCAGAGTCGGAGGGCGGAGATCTAGTTAGTCCACACGGCAGCTATATTCTGTAAGGTAAGAGGGGATGGAGGCTAGGCCAGTTACATGCTCCTCCTGTAGGATGTGGGTGGTGAGGGATACCACCGGTGTCCCCACTGACTATTCCTGCGGGAAGTGCACCCAACTTCAGCTCCTCAAAGACCGTGTTAGGGAACTGGAGCTGAAGCTGGATGAACTTCGGATCATCCGGGAGGCAGAGGGGGTGATTGAGAAGAGTTACAGGGAGGTAACCACACTCAAGGTACAGGACAAGAATAGCTGGGTTACAGTCAGGGGGAAAAAAACAAACAGGCAGACAGTGCAGGGATCCCTCGTGGCCGTTCCCCTTCAAAACAAGTATACCGTTTTGGATGCTGTTGGGGGGGATGACCTACCGGGGGAAGGCCCTAGCGGCCAGGTCTCTGGCACTGAGTCTGGCTCTGGGGCTCAGAAGGGAAGGGGGGGAGAATAGAAAAGCAATAGTTGTAGGAGATTCAATGGTTAGGGGAATAGATAGGAGATTCTGTGGTCGCGAGCGAGCCTCCGGAAGATATGTTGCCTCCCGGGTGCCAGGGCCAGGGATGTCTCGGATCGTGTCTTCAGGATCCTTAAGGGGGAGGGGGAGCAGCCAGAAGTCGTGGTGCACATTGGTACCAACAACATAGGTAGGAAAAGAGGTGTGGAGGTAATAAACAAGTTTAGGGAGTTAGGCTGGAAGTTGAAAGCCAGGACAGAGAGAGTTGTCATCTCTGGTTTGTTGCCGGTGCCACGTGATAGCGAGGCTAGGAATAGGGAGAGAGTGCAGTTGAACACGTGGCTGCAGGAATGGTGTAGGAGGGAGGGCTTCAGGTATTTGGATAATTGGAGCGCATTCTGGGGAAGGTGGGACCTGTACAAGCAGGACGGGTTGCATCTGAACCAGAGGGGCACCAATATCCTGGGAGGGAGGTTTTCTAGTACTCTTCGGGAGGGTTTAAACTAATTTGGCTGGGGAATGGGAACCGGATTTGTAGTCCAGCAACTAAGGTAGCCGATATTCAGGACGCCAAAGCATGTAATGAGGCAGTGGGGAAGGGAACACTGACAAAGGAGAGTATTTGCAGGCACGGAGATGGGTTGAAGTGTGTATACTTCAACGCAAGAAGCATCAGGAATAAGGTGGGTGAACTTAAGGCATGGATCGGTACTTGGGACTACGATGTGGTGGCCATCACGGAAACTTGGATAGAAGAGGGGCAGAAATGGTTGTTGGAGGTCCCTGGTTATAGATGTTTTAATAAGATTAGGGAGGGTGGTAAAAGAGGTGGGGGGGTGGCATTATTAATTAGAGATAGTATAACAGCTGCAGAAAGGCAGTTCGAGGAGTATCACCCTATTGAGGTAGTATGGGTTGAAGTCAGAAATAGAAAAGGAGCAGTCACCTTGTTAGGAGTTTTCTATAGGCCCCCCAATAGTAACAGAGATGTGGAGGAACAGATTGGGAAACAGATTTTGGAAAGGTGCAGAAGTCATAGGGTAGTAGTCATGGGCGACTTTAACTTCCCAAATATTGAGTGGAAACTCTTTAGATCAAATAGTTTGGATGGGGTGGTGTTTGTGCAGTGTGTCCAGGAAGCTTTTCTAACACAGTATGTAGATTGTCCGACCAGAGGAGGGGCAATATTGGATTTAGTACTGGGTAATGAACCAGGGCAAGTGATAGATTTGTTAGTGGGGGAGCATTTTGGAGATGGTGACCACAATTCTGTGACTTTCACTTTAGTAATGGAGAGGGATAGGTACGTGCAACAGGGCAAGGTTTACAATTGGGGGAAGGGTAAATACGATGTTGTCAGACAAGAATTGAAGTGCATAAGTTGGGAACATAGGCTGGCAGGGAAGGACACAAGTGAAATGTGGAACTTGTTCAAGGAACAGGTGCTACGTGTCCTTGATATGATGGTCGAGTGAGGGAACCATGGTTGACAAGAGAGGTTGAATGTCTTGTTAAGAGGAAAAAGGTGACTTATGTAAGGCTGAGGAAACAAGGTTCAGACAGGGCTTTCGAGGGATACAAGATAGCCAGGAGGGAACTGAAGAAAGGGATTAGGAGAGCTAAGAGAGGGCATGAACAATCTTTGGCGGGTAGGATTAAGGAAAACCCCAAGGCCTTTTACACAAATGTGAGAAATATGAGAATGACTAGAGCGAGGGTAGGTCCGATCAAGGACAGTAGCGGGAAATTGTGTTTTGAGTCCGAAGAGATAGGAGAGGTCTTGAACTAGTACTTTTCTTCTGTATTTACAAACGAGAGTGGCCATATTGTTGGAGAGGACAGTGTGAAACAGATTGGTAAGCTCGAGGAAATACTTGTTAGGAAGGAAGATGTGTTGGGCATTTTGAAAAACTTGAGGATAGACAAGTCCCCCGGGCCTGACGGGATATATCCAAGGATTCTATGGGAAGCAAGAGATGAAATTGCAGAGCCGTTGGCAATTATCTTTTCGTCCTCACTGTCAACAGGGGTGGTACCAGGGGATTGGTGAGTGGCGAATGTCGTGCCCTGTTCAAAAAAGGAACTAGGGATAACCCTGGGAATTACAGGCCAGTTAGTCTTAATTCGGTGGTAGGCAAAGTAATGGAAAGGGTACTGAAGGATAGGGTTTCTGAGCATCTGGAAAGACACTGCTTGATTAGGGATAGTCAGCACGGATTTGTGAGGGGTAGGCCTTGCCTTACAAGTCTTATTGAATTCTTTGAGGAGGTGACCAAGCATGTGGATGAAGGTAAAGCAGTGGATGTAGTGTACATGGATTTTAGTAAGGCATTTGATAATTGGAGCGCATTCTGGGGAAGGTGGGACCTGTACAAGCAGGACGGGTTGCATCTTATGCAGAAAGTAAGGAGGCATGGGATAGTGGGAAATTTGGCCAGTTGGATAACGAACTGGCTAACTGATAGAAGTCAGAGAGTGGTGGTGGATGGCAAATATTCAGCCTGGATCCCAGTTACCAGTGGCGTACCGCAGGGATCAGTTCTGGGTCCTCTGCTGTTTGTGATTTTCATTAATGACTTGGATGAGGGAGTTGAAGGGTGGGTCAGTAAATTTGCAGACGATACGAAGATTGGTGGAGTTGTGGATAGTAAGGAGGGCTGTTGTCGGCTGCAAAGAGACATAGATAGGATGCAGAGCTGGGCTGAGAAGTGGCAGATGGAGTTTAATCCTGAAAAGTGTGAGGTTGTCCATTTTGGAAGGACAAATATGAATGCGGAATACAGGGTTAACGGTAGAGTTCTTGGCAATGTGGAGGAGCAGAGAGATCTTGGGGTCTATGTTCATACATCTTTGAAAGTTGCCACTCAAGTGGACAGAGCTGTGAAGTAGGCCTATGGTGTGCTCGCGTTCATTAACAGAGGGATTGAATTTAAGAGCCGTGAGGTGATGATGCAGCTGTACAAAACTTTGGTAAGGCCACATTTGGAGTACTGTGTACAGTTCTGGTCGCCTCATTTTAGGAAGGATGTGGAAGCTCTGGAAAAGATGCAAAGAAGATTTACCAGGATGTTGCCTGGAATGGAGAGTAGGTCTTACGAGGAAAGGTTGAGGGTGCTAGGCCTTTTCTCATTAGAGCGGAGAAGGATGAGGGGCGACTTGATGGAGGTTTATAAGATGATCAGGGGAATAGATAGAGTAGACAGTCAGAGACTTTTTCCCCGGGTGGAACAAACCATTACAAGGGGACATAAATTTAAGGTGAAAGGTGGAAGATATAGGAGGGATATCAGAGGTAGGTTCTTTACCCAGAGAGTAGTGGGGGCATGGAATGCACTGCCTGTGGAAGTAGTTGAGTCGGAAACATTAGGGACCTTCAAGCAGCTATTGGATAGGTACATGGATTACGGTAAAATGATATAGTGTAGATGTATTTGTTCTTAAGGGCAGCACGGTAGCATTGTGGATAGCACAATTGCTTCACAGCTCCATGGTCCCAGGTTCGATTCCGGCTTGGGTCATTGTCTGTGCGGAGTCTGCACGTCCTCCCCGTGTCTGCGTGGGTTTCCTCCGGGTGCTCCGGTTTCCTCCCACAGTCCAAAGATGTGCGGGTTAGGTGAATTGGCCAATGATAAATTGCCCTTAATGTCCAAATTGCCCTTGGTGTTGGGTGGAGGTGTTGAGTTTGGGTAGGGTGCTCTTTCCAAGAGCCGGTGCAGACTCAAAGGGCCGAATGGCCCCCTTCTGCACTGTAAATTCAATGATAATCTATGATTAATCTAGGACAAAGGTTCGGCACAACATCGTGGGCCGAAGGGCCTGTTCTGTGCTGTATTTTCTATGTTCTATGTTCTATGATACTGTCGGGGGGGATAGCCTATCAGGGGAAAACAGCAGCAGCCAGAGCAGTGGCACCACGGCTGGCTCTTATGGTCAGAAGGGAGGGTCAAAGCGCAGAAGAACAACAGTAATAGGGGACTGTATAGTCAGGGGCACAGATAGGCACTTCTGTGGACGTGAAAGAGACTCCAGGATGGTATGTTGCCTCCCTGGTGCCAGGGTCCAGGATGTCTCCGAACGGGTAGAGGGCATCCTGAAGGGGGAGGGCAAACAGGCAGAGGTTGTTGTACATATTGGTACTAACGACATAGGCAGGAAGGAGCATGAGGTCCTGCAGCAGGAGTTCAGGGAGCTAGGCAGAAAGTTAAAAGACAGGACCTCTCGGGTTGTAATCTCGGTATTACTCCCTGTGCCACGTGCCAGTGAGGCTAGAAATAGGAAGATAGAGCAGCTAAACACGTGGCTAAACAGCTGGTGTAGGAGGGAGGGTTTCCGTTATCTGGACCACTGGGAGCTCTTCCGGGGCAGGTGTGACCTATATAAGAAGGATGGGTTGCACCTCAACTGGAGAGGCATAAATATCCTGGCCGCGAGGTTTGCTAGTGTCACACGGGAGGGTTTAAACTAGTATGGCAGGGGGGTGCGCACGGGAGCAATAGGTCAGAAGGTGAGAGCATTGAGGGAGAACTAGGGAATAGGGACAGTGGGACTCTGAAGCAGAGCAGACAGTGAGAAGTTGCTGAACACAGCGGGTCTGGTGGCCTGAAGTGCATATGTTTTAATGCATGAAGTATTACGGGTAAGGCAGATGAACTTAGAGCTTGGATTAGTACTTTGAACTATGATGTTGTTGCCATTACAGAGACCTGGTTGGGGGAAGGACAGGATTGGCAGCTAAACGTTCCAGGATTTAGATGTTTCAGGCGGGATAGAGGGGGATGTAAAAGGGGTGGTGGAGTTGCGCTACTGGTTCGGGAGAATATCACAGCTGTACTGCGGGAGGACACCTCAGAGGCAGTGAGGCTATATGGGTAGAGATCAGGAATAAGAAGGGTGCAGTCACAATGTTGGGGGTTTACTGCAGGCCTCCCAACAGTCAGCGGGAGATAGAGGAGCAGATAGGTAGACAGATTTTGGAAAAGAGTAAAAACAACAGGGTTGTGGTGATGGGAGACTTCAACTTCCCCAATATTGACTGGGACTCACTTAGTGCCAGGGGCTTAGACGGGACGGAGTTTGTAAGGAGCATCCAGGAGGGCTTCTTAAAACAATATATAGACAGTTCAACTAGAGAAGGGGCGGTACTGGACCTGGTATTGGGGAATGAGCCCGGCCAGGTGGTAGAAGTTTCAGTAGGGGAGCATTTTGGTAACAGTGACCACAATTCAGTAAGTTTTAAAGTGCTGGTGGACAAGGATAAGATTGGTCCTAGGATGAATGTGCTAAATTGGGGGAAGGCTATTTATAACAATATTAGGCGGGAACTGAAGAACATAGATTGGGGGCAGATGTTTGAGGGCAAATCAACATCTGACATGTGGAAGACTTTCAAGTGTCTGTTGAAAGGAATTCAGGACCGGCATGTTCCTGTGAGGAAGAAGGATAAATACGGCAATTTCGGGAACCTTGGATAACAAGAGATATTGTAGGCCTCGTCAAAAAGAAAAAAGAGGCATTTGTCAGGGCTAAAAGGCTGGGAACAGACGAAGCCTGTGTGGAATATAAGGAAAGTAGGAAGGAACTTAAGCAAGGAGTCAGGAGGGCTTGAAGGGGTCACGAAAAGTCATTGGCAAATAGGGTTAAGGAAAATCCCAAGGTTTTTACACGTACATAAAAAGCAAGAGGGTAGCCAGGGAAAGGGTTGGCCCACTGAAGGAGAGGCAAGGGAATCTATGTGTGGAGCCAGAGGAAATGGGCGTGGTACTAAATGAATACTTTGCGTCAGTATTCACCAAAGAGAAGAAATTGGTAGATGTTGAGTCTGGAGAAGGGTGTGTAAATAGCCTGGGTCACATTGTGATCCAAAAAGACGAGGTGTTGGGTGTCTTAAACAATATTAAGGTAGATAGGTCCCCAGGGCCAGATGGGATCTACCCCAGAAAACTGAAGGAGGCTGGAGAGGAAATTGTTGAGGCCTCGACAGAAATCTTTGGATCCTCACTGTCTTCAGGTGATGTCCCGGAGGACTGGAGAATAGCCAATGTTGTTCCTCTGTTTAAGAAGGGTATCAAGGATAATCCAGGGAATTACAGGCCGGTGAGCCTTACTTCAGTGGTAGGGAAATTACAGGAGAGAATTCTTTGAAACAGTATCTACTCCCATTTGGAAGCAAATGGACGTAGTAGTGAGAGGCAGCAAGATTTTGTGAACATAAGAACATAAGAACTAGGAGCAGGAGTAGGCCATCTGGCCCCTCGAGCCTACTCCACCATTCAATGAGATCATGGCTGATCTTTTGTGGACTCAGCTCCACTTTCCGGCCCGAACACCATAACCCTTAATCCCTTTATTCTTCAAAAAACTTATCTATCTTTATCTTAAAAACATTTAATGAAGGAGCCTCTACTGCTTCACTGGGCAAGGAATTCCATAGATTCACAACCCTTTGGGTGAAGAAGTTCCTCCTAAACTCAGTCCTAAATCTACTTCCCCTTATTTTGAGGCTATGCCCCCTAGTTCTGCTTTCACCCGCCAGTGGAAACAACCTGCCCGCATCTATCCTATCTATACCCTTCATAATCTTATATGTTTCTATAAGATCCCCCCTCATCCTTCTAAATTCCAACGCGTACAGTCCCAGTCTACTCAACCTCTCCTCGTAATCCAACCCCTTCAGTTCTGGGATTAACCTAGTGAATCTCCTCTGCACACCCTCCAGTGCCAGTACGTCCTTTCTCAAGTAAGGAGACCAAAACTGAACACAATACTCCAGGTGTGGCCTCACTAACACCTTATACAATTGCAGCATAACCTCCCTAGTCTTAAACTCCATCCCTCTAGCAATGAAGGACAAAATTCCATTTGCCTTCTTAATCACCTGTTGCACCTGAAAACCAACTTTCTGCGACTCATGCACTAGCACACCCAGGTCTCTCTGCACAGCAGCATGTTTTAATATTTTATCATTTAAATAATAATCCCTTTTGCTGTTATTCCTACCAAAATGGATAACCTCACATTTGTCAACATTGTATTCCATCTGCCAGACCCTAGCCCATTCACTTAGCCTATCCAAATCCCTCTGCAGACTTCCAGTATCCTCTGAAGGGGAGGTTGTGTCTCACTAACTTGAGAGTTTTTCGAGGAGGTCACAAAGATGGTTGATGCAGGTAGGGCAGTGGATGTTGTCTATATGGACTTCAGTAAGGCCTTTGACAAGGTCCCTCATGGTAGACTAGTACAAAAGGTGAAGTCACACGGGATCAGGGGTGAGCTGGCACGGCGGATACAGAACTGGCTAGGTCATAGAAGGCAGAGAGTAGCAATGGAAGGATGCTTTTCTAATTGGAGGGCTGTGACCAGTGGTGTTCCAGAGATGTACCTTTGCTGTTTGTCGTATCTATAAATGATTTGGAGGAAAATGTAACTGGTCTGATTAGTAAGTTTGCAGATGACACAAAGGTTGGTGGAATTGCGGATAGCGATGAGGACTGTCAGAGGATACAGCAGGATTTAGATTGTTTGGAGACTTGGGAGGAGAGATGGCAGATGGAGTTTAATCCGGACAAATGTGAGGTAATGCATTTTGGAAGGTCTAATGCAGGTAGGGAATTTTCAGTGAATGGTAGAACCCTCAAGAGTATTGAAAGTCAAAGAGATCTACGAGTACAGGTCCACAGGTCACTGAAAGGGGCAACACAGGTGGAGAAGGTAGTCAAGAAGGCATACGGCATGCTTGCCTTCATTGGCCGGGGCATTGAGTATAAGAATTGGCAAGTCATGTTGCAGCTGTATAGAACCTTAGTTAGGCCACACTTGGAGTATAGTGTTCAATTCTGGTCGCCACACTACCAGAAGGATGTGGAGGCTTTAGAGAGGATGCAGAAGAGATTTACCAGAATGTTGCCTGGTATGGAGGGCATTAGCTACGAGGAGTGGTTGAATAAACTCGGTTTGTTCTCACTGGAACGAAGGAGGTTGAGGGGCGACCTGATAGAGGTCTACAAAATTATGAGGTGCATAGACAGAGTGGATAGTCAGAGGCTTTTCCCCGGGGTAGAGGGGGCAATTACTAGGGGGCATAGGTTTAAGGCGAGAGGGGCAAGGTTCAGAGTAGATGTACGAGGCAAGTTTTTTACACAGAGGGTAGTGGGTGCCCGGAACTCGCTACCGGAGGAGGTGGTGGAAGCAGGGACAATAGTGACATTTAAGGGGCATCTTGACAAATACATGAATAGGATGGGAATATAAGAACATAACATAAGAACTGGGAGCAGGAATAGGCCATCTGGCCCCTCGAGCCTGCTCCACCATTCAATGAGATCATGGCTGATCTTTTTTGGACTCAGCTCCACTTTCCTGCCCGAACACCATAGCCCTTAATCCCTTTATTCTTCAAAAAACTATCTATCTTTATCTTAAAAACATTTAATGAAGGAGCCCCAACTGCTTCACTGGGCAAGGAATTCCATAGATTCACAACCCTTTGGGTGAAGATGTTCCTCCTAAACTCAGTCCTAAATCTACTTCCCCTTATTTTGAAGCTATGCCCCCTAGTTCTGCTTTCACCCGCCAGTGGAAACAACCTGCCCGCATCTATCCTATCTATACCCTTCATAATCTTATATGTTTCAAAAAGATCCCCCCTCATCCTTCTAAATTCCAACGAGTACAGTCCCAGTCTACTCAGCCACTCCTCGTAATCCAACCCCTTCAGGTCTGGGATTAACCTAGTGAATCTCCTCTGCACACCCTCCAGTGCCAGTACGTCCTTTCTCAAGTATGGAGACCAAAACTGAACACAATACTCCAGGTGTGGCCTCACTAACACCTTATACAATTTCAGCCGAAACTCCCTAGTCTTAAACTCCATCCCTCGAACAATGAAGGACAAAATTCCATTTGCCTTCTTAATCACCTGTTGCACCTGTAAACCAACTTTTTGCGACTCATGCACTTGCACACCCAGGTCTCTCTGCACAGCAGCATGTTTTAATATTTTATCATTTAAATAATCCCTTTTGCTGTTATTCCTACCAAAATGGATAACCTCACATTTGTCAACATTGTATTCCATCTGCCAGACCCTAGCCCATTCACTTAGCCTATCCAAATCCCTCTGCAGACTTCCAGTATCCTCTGCACTTTTTGCTTTACCACTTATCTTAGTGTCGTCTGCAAACTTGGACACATTGCCCTTGGTCCCCAACTCCATATCATCTATGTAAATTGTGAACAGTTGTGGGCCCAACACTGATCCCTGAGGGACACCACTAGCTACTGATTGCCAACCAGAGAAACACCCACTAATCCCCACTCTTTACTTTCTATTAATTAACCAATCCTCTATCCATGCTACTACTTTCCCCTTAATGCCATGCATCTTTATCTTATGCAGTAACCTATTGTGTGGCACCTTGTCAAAGGCTTTATGGAAATCCAGATATACCACATCCATTGGCTCCCCGTTATCTACCGCACTGTTAATGTCCTCAAAAAATTCCACGAAATTAGTTAGGCACGATCTGCCCTTTATGAACCCATGCTGCGTCTGCCCAATGGGACAATTTCCATCCAGATGCCTCGCTATTTCTTCCTTGATGATAGATTCCAGCATCTTCCCTACTACCGAAGTTAAGCTCACTGGCCTATAATTACCCGCTTTCTGCCTACCGTCTTTTTTAAACGGTAGTGTCACGTTTGCTAATTTCCAATCCGCCGGGACCACCCCAGAGTCTAGTGAATTATGGTAAATTATCACTAGTGCATTTGCAATTTCCCTAGCCATCTCTTTTAGCACTCTGGGATGCATTCCATCAAGTCCAGGAGACTTGTCTACCTTTAGCCCCATTAGCTTGCCCATCAGTACCTCCTTGGTGATAACAATCCTCTCAAGGTCCTCACCTGTCATAGCCTCATTTCCATCAGTCACTGGCATGTTATTTGTGTCTTCCACTGTGAAGACCGACTAAAAAAACCTGTTCAGTTCCTCAGCCATTTCCTCATTTCCCGTTATTAAATCTCCCTTCTCATCCTCTAAAGGACCAATATTTACCTTAGCCGCTCTTTTTTGTTTTATATATTTGTAGAAACTTTTACTATCTGTTTTTATATTCTGAGCAAGCTTACTCTCATAATCTATCTTACTCTTCTTTATAGCTTTTTTAGTAGCTTTCTGTTGCCCCCTAAAGATTTCCCAGTCCTCTTGTCTTCCACTGATCTTTGCTACTTTGTATGTTTTTTCCTTCAATTTGATACTCTCCCTTATTTCCTTAGATATCCAAGGTCGATTTTTCCTCTTTTTACCGTCCTTCCTTTTTGTTGGTATGAACCTTTGCTGGGCACTGTGAAAAATCACTTGGCAGGTTCTCCACTGTTCCTCAACTGTTTCACCATAAAGTCTTTGCTCCCAGTCTACCTTAGCTAGTTCTTCTCTCATCCCATTGTAATCTCCTTTGTTTAAGCACAAAACACTAGTGCTTGATTTTACCTTCTCACCCTAGAGGGATACGGACCCAGGAAGTGTAGAAGATTGTAGTTTAGTCGGGCAGCATGATCGGCACGGGCTTGGAGCGCCGAAGGGCCTGTTCCTGTACTGCACATTTCTTTGTTCTTTGTTGACGTGCTATCGCTGTCATTGGCGGGTAGGGTACGGACTGAAGATGACAGTCCTCCCGAGATTGCTGTTTGTGTTTCAGTCTCCCAATCATCATCCCCAAGGCACTTTTTAGGATGATGAACATGGCGATCTCGGGTTTATATGGGCCAGGAAAGCCCCGAGGGTTAAGAAGATCCTTCTTGAGCGGGGGTGCAGGGAGGGGGCTTGGCCCTTCCGCATTTTATTAACTATTACTGGGCGGCCAATATTTCTCTGGTTAGGAAATGGGTTGTGGGGGAGGGGTCCGTGTGGGAGCGAGCGGAGGCGGCATCTTGCAAGGGCTCGAGTCTGAAGGCTCATTTAACGGCACCTCTGCCGTTCTCGCCGGCTCGGTACTCCACAAACCCAGTATTAGTGGCAGCTCTCTGAGGGTGTGGGCAATGTAGGCAGCACATGAGTCTGGAGGGGGCGTCGGTGTGGTCACCGGTTCGCTCTGGGTGGGGCTGGACGGGGGCTTTAGGAGGTGGCAGCGGGCAGGGATTTGGGGATCTCTTCATTGAGGAGGGCTTCCCAAGCTTGGAAGTGCGAGAGGAGGAATTTGAGTTACCGGGTGGGAATGGATTTCGGTACCTGCAGGTACGGGATTTTGTTCGGAGGCACTCGTCTCCGCTCTCTAAGAGGACAACAGGATAAGGTGATGTCCAAAACAGGGGAGAGGATGGGGAGGGTCTCGGAAATATATAAGGAACTGATGGAGTGGGAAAGGGTCCCAATCGGGGACGTGAAGAGGAAGTGGGCGGAAGAGCGGGGGGGGTGAGTTGGAAGTCGGTTTATGGGAGAAAGCCCTGAGGATAGTCAATACATCCTCGTCGTATGCCAGGCTTAGCCTGATCCAGTTCAAGGTGGTCCACAGGCTCATATGGCTGCTGCCCGGATGAATAGGTTTTTGAGGTGATGGAGGACAGATGTGGGAGGTGCGGGGGAAGTCCGGCAAACCATGTGCATTTGGTTTGGGCTTGTCCGATGCTGAGGGGATTTTGGTAGGGATTCTCAGATGTCATGTCAGAGGTCCTGGAAGGGAGGGTGACTCCGAGTCCAGAGGTGACAATATTTGGAGTGTTGGAAAATCCAGGAGCCGGGAGGGGGGTGGAGAAAGACCGACGTTTTGGCCTTTGCTTTTCTGGTGGCCCGGACACGGATTTTGCTGGGATGGAGGGACTCGGAGCCTACAAAATTGGGGGTGTGGGTCAGTGACATGGCAGTTTTTAAGTTAGCCTTTAGGGGTTCATTACAGGGGTTCGCTCAGAGGTGGCAGCCATTCATCGACTTCTTTAAGGAAAACTGACCGTCAGCAGGAGGGGGGGGGATGTGGGTGGGGGGGGGGTGGAGTTGGGGGGGGGGGGGGGGAGGTAGGAAGTGAACAATAAGGGCAGGTAATCTAATATATGGGTAGCTAGGAGTTAGGGTGGGGGAAGTTCGGTATGTTCTTGTGGGTTTTTTGCGTATGTTGGACAGCTCTGTTGTTTGTAATGTTAAAATGTTAAAATTATAAATGCCTCAATAAAATGTTTTCTAAAAACATTTTAAAAAGGGTGACAAGTGTGAGAAGGGAGATAGTCACTGCAGGACTAGGATGTTGTACCTAACAGTGCGCAGTATATGGAACAAGGTAAAAGAGCTTGTGCACATTGACATTGGCCGGTACGATGTTGTGGGCATCACAGAGACGTGGCTGCAAGGGGATTAGGTCTGGGATCTAAACATCCAAGGATATGTGTCCTCTCGAAAAGACAGGCTGATGGGCAAAGGGGGCGGGGTTGCATTGTTAGTAAGGAATGAAGTTAATCAATAGCAAGGAGCACTATAGGATCAGAAGGCAGAGGGCAGCAGAGCGGAGTTGTAGGGAGTGAATTGTGGAAAGCTGCTGTCGGGTGAGTTTCTAGAACTAATATATTTCAGGCAGTGGCTAAACCCAAGACATTACACAGGTACTGTCTCCCACCCATCCTCCTCCTCTAACCAAAAATAAAAGTCTGTGTGGTGATTTGGTGAGGTAAGCTTTTCTTTCTTTTTCCTCTCTCCACCCTTCCACCACCTCTAACCTGTGGGGAGTGTGAAAATCAGGTCAGCTATTTTTCTCTCTCTGTAATTGTCAAGTGGATAAATGGAAGGGATGGCAGAGAGGGCAGTGCAATGTTCCTCCTGCAGGATGTTTGAGGTGAGGGACACCGTCAGTGGCCCTGCTGAGTTCACCTGCGGGAAGTGCACCCATCTCCAGCTCCTCAAAGACCGTGATAGGGAGCTGGAGCTGGATGAACTGAGGATCATACGGGAGGCAGAGTCGGTTACAGATAGAAGCTACAGGGATGTAGATACTCCTAAGAATGAAGGTAGCTGGGTGACGTTTAAAAGGAGGGGGAAGAAGCAGGCAGTGCAGGGATCCCCTGAGGTTGTTCCCCTCAATAACAGGTATGTCATTTTGGATACTGTTGGGGGGGGGGACCTACCAGAGGTAAGCCATGGTGACCAGGTCTTCGGCACTGAGTTTGTCCCTGTGGCCCAGAAGGGAAGGGGGGAGAGCAGGAGAGCATTAGTTATTGGAAACTCTATAGTCAGAGGTACAGATAGGCGGTTCTGTGGCAACGATAGAGACTCACCGTTGGTGTGTTGCCTCCCGGGTGCCAAGGTCCGTGACGTCTCTGATCGTGTTTTCAGGATCCTTAAGGGGGAGGGGGAGCAGCCACAAGTCGTGGCACACACCGGTACCAACGGCATAGGTCGGAAAAGGGACGGGGATGTAAAACAGGAATTCAGGGAGCTAGGGTGGAAGCTCAGAACCAGGACAGACCGTATTGTCACCTCTGGTTTGCTGCCAGTGCCACGTGCTAGCGAGGTGAGGAACAGAGTGAGAGTGCAGTTAAACACGTGGCTACAGGGATGGTGTAGAAGGGAGATTTCAGTTACTTGGATAATTGGAGCGCATTCTGGGGAAGGTGGGACCTGTACAAACAGGATGGGTTATACCTGAACCAGAGGGGCACCAATATCCTGGGAGGGAAATTGGCTACAGCTCTTTGCGGGGGGGGGGGGGGTGTTAAACTAATTTGGCAGGGGGATGGGAAACTGATTTGTAGTCCAGGAGATAGCGTTGCTGGTGTTCAGGAAGTTGAGGGTAGTGCAGTACTGAGGAAAGTACCAAGGTCACAAAAATGGACCTGCAGGCATGAAGGTGGTTTGAAGTGTGTCTACAATGCGAGGAGCATCTGGAATAAGGTTGGTGAGCTTGAAGCATTGATTGGTACCTGGGACTACGATGTTGTGGCCATTACGGAGACGTGGATAGAACAGGGTCAGAAATGGTTGTTGGAGATTCCGGGGTTTAGATGTTTCAGTAAGATTAGGGAAGGTGGTAAAAGAGGTGGAGAAGGAGCATTGTTAATCAAGGATAGTATAATGGCTGCAGAAAGGCAGTTTGAGGTGTTAGTAGGAGGGTCCGTCTACTGGGTAGTGTGGGCTGAAGTTAGAACATAAGAACTAGGAGCAGGAGTAGGCCATATGGCTCCTCGAGCCTGCTCCGCCATTTAATGAGATCATGGCTGATCTTTTGTGGACTCAGCTCCACTTTCCGGCCTGAACACCATAACCCTTAATCCCTTTATTCTTCAAAAAACTATCTATCTTTATCTTAAAAACATTCAATGAAGGAGCCTCAACTGCTTCACTGGGCAAGGAATTCCATAGATTCACAACCCTTTGGGTGAAGAAGTTCCTCCTAAACTCAGTCCTAAATCTACCTCCCCTTATTTTGAGGCTATGCCCCCTAGTTCTGCTTTCATCCGCCAGTAGAAACAACCTGCCTGCATCTATCCTATCTATTCCCTTCATAATTTTATATGTTCCTATAAGATCCCCCCTTATCCTTCTAAAATCCAGCGAGTACAGTCCCAGTCTACTCAACCTCTCCTCGTAATCCAACACCTTCAACTCTGGGATTAACCTAGTGAACCTCCTCTGCACACTCTCCAGCGCCAGTACATCCTTTCTCAGGTAAGGAGACCAAAACTGAACACAATACTCCAGGTGTGGCCTACTAACACCTTATACAATTGCAGCATAACCTCCCTAGTCTTAAACTCCATCCCACGAACAATGAAGGACAAAATTCCATTCGCCTTCTTAATCACATGTTGTACCTGCAAACCAACTTTTTGCGACTCATGCACGAGCACACCCAGGTCTCTCTGCACAGCAGCATGTTTTAATATTTTATCATTTAAATAATCCCTTTTGCTGTTATTCCTACCAAAATGGATAACCTCACATTTGTCAACATTGTATTCCATCTGCCAGACCCTAGCCCATTCACTTAACCTATCCAAATCCTTCTGCAGAGTTCTGGTATCCTCTGCACTTTTTGCTTTACCACTCATCGTAGGGTCGTCTGCAAACTTGGACACATTGCCCTTGGTCCCCAACTCCAAATCATCTATGTAAATTGTGAACAATTGTGGGCCCAACACTGATCCCTGAGGGACACCACTAGCTACTGATTGCCAACCAGAGAAACACCCATTAATCCCCACTCTTTACTTTCTATTAATTAACCAATCCTCTGTCCATGCTGCTACTTTACCCTGAATGCTATGCATCTTTATTTTATGCAGCAACCTTTTGTGTGGCACCTTGTCAAAAGCTTTCTGGAAATCCATATATACCACATCCATTGGCTCCCCATTATCTACCGCACTGGTAATGTCCTCAAAAAATTCCACTAAATTAGTTAGGCGCGACCTGCCCTTTATGAACCCATGCTGCGCCTGCCCAATGGGACAATTTCCATCCAGATGCCTCGTTATTTCTTCCTTGGTGATAGACCCCAGCACCTTCCCTACTACTGAAGTTAAGCTCACTGGCCTATAATTACCTGCTTTCTGTCTACCTCCTTTTTTAAACAGTGGTGTCACGTTTGCTAATTTCCAATCCTCCGGGACCACCCCAGAGTCTAGTGAATTTTGGCAAATTATCACTAGTGCATTTGCAATTTCCCTAGCCATCTCTTTTAGCACTCTGGTATGCATTCCATCAGGTCCAGGAGACTTGTCTACCTTTAGCCCCATTAGCTTGCCCATCACTACCTCCTTCGTGATAACAATCATCTCAAGGTCCTCACCTGTCATAGCCTCATTGCTATCAATCACTGGCATGTTATTTGTGTCTTCCATTGAAGACCGACCCAAAAAACCTGTTCAGTTCCTCAGCCATTTCCTCATTTCCCATTATTAAATCTCCCTTCTCATCCTCTAAAGTACCAATATTTACCTTAGCCACTCTTTTTTGTTTTATATATTTGTAGAAACTTTTACTGTCTGTTTTTATATTCTGAGCAAGTTTACTCTCATAATCTATTTTACTCTTCTTTATAGCTTTTTTTAGTAGCTTTCTGTTGCCCCCTAAAGATTTCCCAGTCCTCTAGTCTCCCACTAATATTTGCCACTTTGTATGCTTTTTCCTTCAATTTGATACTCTCCCTTATTTCCTTCGATATCCACGGTCGATTTTCCCTCTTTCTACCATTCTTCCTTTTTGTTGGTATAAACCTTTGCTGAGCACTGTGAAAAATCGCTTGGAAGGTTCTCCACTGTTCCTCAACTGTTTCACTATAAAGTCTTTGCTCCCAGTCTACCTTAGCTAGCTCGTCTCTCATCCCATTGTAATCTCCTTTCTCTAAGCACAGAACACTAGTGTTTGATTTTACCTTCTCACCCTCCATCTGTATTTTAAATTCCACCATATTGTGATCGCTCCTTACGAGAGGATCCCTAACTATGAGATCATGAATCAATCCTGTCTCATTACACAGGACCAGATCTAGGACCGCTTGTTCCCTCGTAGGTTCCATTACATACTGTTCTCGGAAACTATCGCGGATATATTCGACAAACACCTCCTCAAGGCTGCCTTGACCGACCTGGTTAAACCAATCTACATGTAGATTAAAACCCCCATGATAACTGCTATACCATTTCTATATGCATCAGTTATTTCTTTGTTTATTGCCTGCCCCACCATAATGTTACTATTTGGTGGTCTATAGACTACTCCTATCAGTGACTTTTTCACCTTACTATTCCTGATTTCCACCCAAATGGATTCAACGTTATCCTCCATAGCACTGATGTCATCCCTTACTATTGCCTGGATGTCATCCTTAAATAACAGAGCAACACCACCTCCCTTACCATACCCTCGGATATTTAACTCCCAGTCGTGACCGTCCTTTAACCATCTGTCAGTAATGGCCACTAAATCATAGTCATTCAAGATGATTTGCGCCATCAACCCATTTGCCTTATTCCGAATACTACGAGCATTCAGGTAAAGTACACTTATGCTGGCTTTTATACCTCTGTTTTGAATCTTAACACCTCAATCAGTAACCTCTCCTCAGTTATATTTCCTCTTATATTTTCTCTTAATTTTCCTTGTCGTTGAACCCATATCTTCATGTAACAACCTGCCGCGTCACTTACTATTTATGTTTTTACTTCCCATTTTATTCCTTTTCGTATTACTGGGCCTATTCACTGAGCTCCCCTCAGTCACTGTACCTTGTACTGTCGCTCTTTTTGATTTTTGATTGTGGCTCCTCTGCCTTACACGTTCCCCCTTACTGCCTTTTGTTTCTGTCTCTGTTTTACTACCTACCAACTTCCTGAATTGGTTCCCATCCCCCTGCCACATTAGTTTAAACCCTCCCCAACAGCTCTAGCAAACCGCCCCCTCCCCTAGGACATCGGTTCCAGTCCTGCCCAGGTGCAGATCGTCCGGTTTGTACTGGTCCCACCTCCCCCAGAACCGGTTCCAATGCCCCAGGAATTTGAATCCCTCCCTCTTGCACCATCTCTCGAGCCACGCATTCATTCTATCTATACTGACATTCCTACTCTGACTAGCTCGTGGCACAGGGCGCAATCCTGAGATTACTACCTTTGAGGTCCTACTTTTTAGTTTAACTCCTAACTCCCTGAATTCAGCTTGTAGGACCTCGGCCCATTTTTTACCTATATCGTTGGTGCCTATGTGCACCACGACAGCTGGCTGTTCACCCACCCACCCCCCCCAGAATGTCCTGCAGCTGCTCAGAGACATCCTTGACCCTTGCACCAGGGAGGCAACATACCATCCTGGAGTCTCGATTGCGTCCGCAGAACCGCCTGTTTATTCCCCTTACAATTGAGTCCCCTATCACTATAGCCCTGCCTTTCTTCTTCCAGCCCTGCTGCTAAGCAGAGCCAGCCACGGTGGCATGAACCTGGCTGCTGCTGCCTTGCCCTGGTGAGCCATCTCCCTCAACAGTATCCAAAGCGGTATATCTGTTTTGCAGGGAGATGACCGCAGGGGACACCTGCACTGCCTTTCTACTCTTGCTCTGTCTTTTGGTCACCCATTTTCTATCTCCCTCAGTAACTTTCACCTGCGGTGTGACAAACACGCTAAACGTGCTATCCACAATGTCCTCAGCATCACGGATGCTGCAAAGTGAGTCCATCCGCAGCTCCAGAGCCGTTAAGCGGTCTAACAGGAGCTGCAACTGGACATACCTCTTGCACGTGAGGGAGCCAGGGACAGTGGCCGTGTCCCCGAGCTTCCACATCGCACACGCGGAGCATGACACAGGTCTAGGATCTCCTGCCATGTCTTAAACCTTCAGTTAACATCAACAACTACAATTCCCCCCAAAAAACATGAAGAAAAGATAAATAAATATACCAATGAAAAGAAAAGGAAAACAAAAAAACTACTTACCAGGGTTAAAAAGCACCTAATTCCCACCTAGCTTCAAATTCCCCAACTCACTCTTAGCTGTGTCTCACTCTGGCTGTGTGTTCTCTGGATCACTGGGAGAACTCACTGAGAGTGAGTTACAAGTTGCTCTTTTAAATTGGCCTGAGTTTACTCTCCTCCCCCACCTGCTTTTAGATCAAAGTAGATTAAGGTGACTGACACTTAACTGCCAACCAGTTATGTGAGTGGGTAGAAATAGGAAAGGAGCAGTCACTTTGTTCGGAGTTTTCTATAAGCCCCCGAACAGTAACAGAGATGTGGAGGAAAAGATTGCAATGCAGATTTTGGACAGGTGCGGTAGTCACAGGGTAGTTGTCATGGGTGACTTTAACTTTCCAAATATTGATTGGAACCACTATAATTCGAATAGTTTGGAAGGGGCTGTTTTTATCCAGTGTGTGCAGGAGGGTTTCCTCACACAATATGTGGATAGACTGACAAGAGGCGGGGCCACATTGTATTTGGTACTGGGTAATGACCCGGGCCAAGTGTTAGATTTGGGAGAGCACTTTGGAGATAGTGACCACAATTTGGTGACTTCCACTATAGCAATGGAGAGGGATAGGAACATACGGCAGGGCAAGGTTTATAACTGGGGGAAGGATAATTACGATGCGATTAGGCAAGAATTGGGGAGCATAAGATGGAAACAGGAACTGTCAGGGATAGGCACAATTGAGATGTGAAGCTTATTCAAGGAGCAAATACTGCGTGTCCTTGATATGTATGTCCCTGTCAGGCAGGGTGGAAATGGTCGAGTGAGGGAACCATGGTTTACAAAGGAGGTTGAATGTCTTGTCAAGAGGAAGAAGGGGGCTTATGTAACGATGATAATGGGGGCTTATGTAGCAAGGATAATCCAGGGAACTACAGGCCGGTGAGCCTTACTTCAGTGGTAGGGAAATTACAGGAGAGAATTCTTCGAAACAGGATCTACTCCCATTTGGAAGCAAATGGATCTATTAGTGAGAGGCAGCATGGTTTTGTGAAGGGGAGGTCGTGTCTCAGTAACTTGATAGAGTTTTTCGAGGAGGTCACTAAGATGATTGATGCAGGTAGGGCAGTGGATGTTGTCTATATGGACTTCAGTAAGGCCTTTGACAAGTACATGGTAGACTAGTACAAAAGGTGAAGTCACACGGGATCAGGGGTGAGCTGGCAAGGTGGATACAGAACTGGCTAGGTCATAGAAGGCAGAGAGTAGCAATGGAAGGATGCTTTTCTAATTGGAGGGCTGTGACCAGTGGTGTTCCACAGGGATCAGTGCTGGGACCTTTGATGTTTGTAGTGTATATAAATGATTTGGAGGAAAATGTAACTGGTCTGATTAGCAAGTTTGCAGACGACACAAAGGTTGGTGGAATTGCGGATAGCGATGAGGACTGTCAGAGGATACAGCAGGATTTAGATTGTTTGGAGACTTGGGCGGAGAGATGGCAGATGGAGTTTAATCCGGACAAATGTGAGGTAATGCATTTTGGAAGGTCTAATGCAGGTTGGGAATTTTCAGTGAATGGTAGAACCCTCAAGAGTATTGAAAGTCAAAGAGATCTAGGAGTACAGATCCACAGGTCACTGAAAGGGGCAACACAGGTGGAGAAGGTAGTCAAGAAGGCATACGGCATGCTTGCCTTCATTGGCCGGGACATTGAGTATAAGAATTGGCAAGTCATGTTGCAGCTGTATAGAACCTTAGTTAGGCCACACTTGGAGTATAGTGTTCAATTCTGGTTGCCACACTACCAGAAGGATGTGGAGGCTTTAGAGAGGGTGCAGAAGAGATTTACCAGAATGTTGCCTGGTATGGAGGGCATTAGCTATGAGGAGCGGTTGAATAAACTCGGTTTGTTCTCACTGGAACGAAGGATGTTGAGGGGCGACCTGATAGAGGTCTACAAAATTATGGGGGCATAGACAGAATGGATAGTCAGAGGCTTTTCCCTGGGGTAGAGGTGTCAATTATTAGGGAGCATAGGTTTAAGGTGAGAGGGGCAAGGTTTAGAGTAGATGTACGAGGCAAGTTTTTTACGCAGAGGGTAGTGGGTGCCTGGAACTCGCTACCGGAGGAGGTGGTGGAAGCAGGGACGATAGTGACATTTAAGGGGCATCTTGACAAATACATGATTAGGATGGGAATAGAGGGATACGGACCCAGGAAGTGTAGAAGATTGTAGTTTAGTCGGGCAGCATGGTCGGCACGCGCTTGGAGGGCCGAAGGGCCTGTTCTTGTGCTGTACATTTCTTTGTTCTTTGTTCCTTGATGAGAAAACAAGGTTCAGTTAGGGCACTTGAGGGATACAAGATAGCTCGGAAGGATCTCAAGAAAGGGCTTAGGAGAGCTAGGAGGGGGCATGAGAAGTCCTTGGTGGGTTGGATCAAGGAAAACCCCAAGGCTTTTTACACTTTTGTGAGGAATAAAAGAATGACCAAGGTGAAGTTAGGGCCAGTCAATGACAGTAGTGGGAACATGTGCATGGAGTCTGAAGATATAGGAGAGGCCCGAAATGAATACTTTTCTTCAGTGTTCACAAAGAAGAGGGGCCATGTTGTTGAGGAGGATAGCGCGATACAGGCTGGTAGGCTGGAGGAGGTAGAGATTCGGAAGGCAGATGTATTAGAAATTTTGAGAAGCCTGAGGATAGATAAGTACCCTGGGCCTAATGGGATATATCCTAGGATTCTTTGGGAGGCGAGGGATGAGATTGCAGAGCCTTTGGCTTTGATCTTTATGTCCTCACTGTCTATCGGAATAGTGCGAGAAGACTGGAGAGAGGTGAATGTTATCCCCTTGTTCAATGAAGGGAATAGGTATAACCCTGGGAATTATAGGCCGGTTAGTCTCACTTCGGTCATAGGTAAATTATTGGAAAGGGTCCTGAGGGGTAGGATTTATGATCATTTGGAAAGATACAGCTTAATCCAGGATAATCAGCACGGATTTGTGAGATACAAGTTTGAGATGCAAGAATACAAGTTTGATTGTATTCTTTGAGGAGGTAACTAAGTACATAGATGAAGGTAGAGCAGTTGATGTTGTATACATGGATTTTAGTAAGGCGTTTGATAAGGTGCCCCATGGTCGGCTCATGCAGAAAGTAAGGAGGCATGTCATAGAGGGAAATTTGGCCGATTGGATCAGTAACTGGCTGTCACATAGAAGACAGAGGGCGGTGGTAGATGATAAATTTTCATCCTGGAGCCCAGTCACCAGCGGTGCATCACAGGGATCAGTGCTGGGTCCTTTGCTATTTGTGGTTTTTATCAATGACTTGGATAATGGAGTTGAAGGTTGGGTTAGTAAATTTGCTGATGGCACCAAGATTGGTGGAGTAGTGGATAATGTGGAGGGCTGTTGTAGGCTGCAAAGAGACATTGATAGGATGCAGAGCTGGGCCGAAAAATGGCAGATGGAATTTAACCCTGATGAGTGTGAGGTGATTCATTTTGGTTGGATAAATTTGAATACGGATTACAGGGTTAACGGCAGGGTTCTGAAGAATGTGGAGGAGCTGAGAGATCTCGGTGTTCATGGCCATAGATCTCTGAAAGTTGCCACTGTTGCTCTCTTTGGTGTTGTCTCTTAATTTGGCTCTGTTTAATTACGTTTGCTCAAGAGTCGCCAAGTATCTTTCGACAGTGCCACAAGGTTCAGAACCAAATACTGACTCGATACACCAGTTAGTAAGTTCAAAAGCAATGCTCATTTATTTACACACAGTGAAATCTACTCATGCATAAAACTCTACAACCTAAACTATCACTATTACTAAAGCCTATACTTAGCTTCGGGTGCCCCCTCAGTCAGAGGAACAATGGCCGTTGCTCGGTTCTGAGGCTACTGGGTTGAGCTGTTTACAGGATAGCAACTAGGAGCGTCTATCTCGTAGCGTGCGTTGACTTGAAACTTACTTGGGCTGGCGTAGCTGCTAGGCTGGTCTCTCTTCGCTGAGAGCCAAGGCCAAAGAAGGGAGATTCTCTCTTGGGGAATACTTTTTATACCCGAAAGGGCTTTGTGCGCTTTTGGGCGGGCCTTGAACTTGGCTTCAATTAATTGGGCCTTTCCCAATCATTCTTATCGATCTTCCTCCAATAGAGGATTGGGTTCCCTGGTTGCTGGGTGTGTCCTAGGTGGCCGTTGGTTTGCTTTGTTTGAGTCTCCTCTGGTGCCGGGGTGTCTGCCTTTACATTGTTTATCTAAATGTTGCCTTTTGTTCCCGGAGATGGCTCATTAATATGTAGATGGCTTAGCAGTACCGGTCCTGTCTGAGAGCCACTGCTCTAATCAACAGACAGACCTTGCACCTGCTTGCTTTTCAGTATTGTCCAATTTTCCCTGCATTCTTTGCAAGTATCCATTTTGTAATCGGGACGTGGCCATCCCAGATGGCTACACTCCCTCCTTGTAATCCTCAACGCGAAGCGTGAAGGATCACATTACTGTGTCGTCTTCATCCTCTGACCAAACGGGGAACCCATACTTAGGCTCTACACTGTCCTATCCTATGCAACACAATTTTACCTAAACCATATGAGGGATGTCAGAGGTCGGTTCTTGACTCAGAGAGTGGTTGGGGCATGGAATGCCCTCCCAGCTATGGTAGTGGAGTTGGACACTTTAGGAACTTTCAAGCGGTTATTGGATAGGCATATGGAATTCACTAAAATGATTGGGAGTAGGTTGATTTAATCTTAGTTTCAGACTAGTTCAGCACAACATCGTGGGCCGAAGGGCCTGTACTGTGCTGTACAGTTCTATGTTCTATGTAAGGCATAGAATCTCTGTGGGTAGAGTTGGGGAATCGCAAAGGTAAAAATACCCTGGTGGGAGTTATGTACAGGCCTCCAGCCCTCAGGAAAATGGCAATGTTACAATAATCATGGGGACTTCAATGTGCAGGTGGACTGGGAAAATCAGGTTGGTCGTTGATGCCAAGAAAAGGAATTTATGGAATGTCTAAAATGTTTTTTTTGGAGCATCTTATGACGGAGCCAACTAGGGAACTGGATTTGATGATGTGTAATGAGGCAGACTTGATTAGGAAACTGAAGGTGAAGGAACCCTTAGGGGAGCTGTGACCACAATATGATAGAATTTACCCTGCAGTTTGAGTGGGAGAAGCTGCAACCAGATGTAACGGTATTCCAATTAAATAAGGGTAACTACAAAGACATGAGGGAGGAGCTGGCCAGAGTTGATTGGAAAAGGAGCCGAGCACGGAAGACAGTGGAACAGCAATGGCAGGAGTTTTGGGGGTATATTCGGGAGGCACAGCAGAAATCCATCCCAAGGAGGAGGAAATATGCTAAGGACAAGGCATCCATGGCTTACGAGGGAAGTCAAAGACAGCATAAAAGCAAAAGAAAAACATACAAAGTGGTGAGGATTAATGGGAAGCCAGAGCATTGGGAAGCCTTTAAAAGCGAGCAGAGAACAACTAAAAAAGCAATAAGGGGAGAGAAGATGAAAAATGAGTGCAAGCTTGCGAGTAATAAAATGGAAGATGGGAAGTTTTTTTTCAATATATAAAGGGTAAGAGATAGGCAAAAATAGACATTGGACCACTGGAAAATGTGGCTGGAGAAGTAAAAATAGGAAACAAATAAATGGCAGAGGAACTGAATAGTTACTTTGCATCAGTCTTCACGTTGGAAGACACCAGTTGGATGCCAGAGCTCCAGGAGAATCAGGGGACAGGTGAGTGCAGTGACCATCATTAAGGAGAAGGTTCTGGGGAAACTGAAAGGTCTGAAGGTGAACAAATCACCAGGACCGAATGGACTCCACCCCAGGGTTTTAAAAGAGATAGCTGAGGATATTGTGGAGGCATTGGTGGTGATCTTTCAGGAATCACTGGAGGCAAGAAGGGTCCCAGAGGACAGGAAAGTGGCTAATGTAACACCGCTGTTACATTAAGAAGGGAGGGAGCCAGAAGTTGGGAAATTGTAGTCGTTTAGCCTGACTTTTGTCATTGGTAAGATTCCATTATTGAAGATGAAATTGTGGAGTACTTGGAAGTGCATGATAAAATAGGACTGAGTCAGCACGGCTTCGTCATGGGGAGGTCATGTCTGACAAAGCTGTTAGAGTTCTTTGAGGAAGTAACAAGGAAGTTAGACAACGGAGAACCAGTGGACGTGATTTATTTAGATTTTCAGAAGGCCTTTTACAAGGTGCCGCATAGGAGACTATTAAATAAGTCAAGTGTTGTTCAGGATAAGATCTTGGCATGGATAGAGGATTGGCTGACTGGCAGAAGACAGAGAGTGGGGATCAAGGGGTCTTTTTCAAGATGGCAGCCGGTGACTAGTGGTGTGCCTCAGGGTCTGTGCTGGGACCACAGCTTTTCACAGTATACATGAATGATCTGACTGAAGGCACTGTTGCTAAGTTTGCAGATGATGGAAAGATCTGTAGAGGGACAGGTAGTATTGAGGAAGCAGGCGGGCTGCAGAAGGACCTGGACAGGCTAGGAGAGTGGGCAAAGAAGTGGTAGATGGAATACAATGTGGAAAAGTGTGAGGTTGTGCACTTTGGAAAGAGAAATGGAGGCATAGACTATTTTCTAAATGGGGAAATGCTTAGGAAATCAGAAGCACAAAGGGACTTGTGACTTGGGAGTCCTTGTTCACGATTCTCTTAAGGCAATTCGGAAGGTAAATGCAATGTTAGCATTCATGTCGAGCGGGCTAGAATACAAGACCAGGGATGTCCTTCTGAGGCTATATAAGGCTCTGGTCAGACCCCAAGTATTGTGAACAGTTTTGAGCCTGTATCTAAGGAAGGGTGTGCTGGCCTTGGAAAGGAAATTCACAAGAATGATCCCTGGAATGAAGAGCTTGTCATATGAGGAACGGTTACGGACTCTGGGTCTGTACTCATTGGCGTTTAGAAGGATGCCCCCTAATCTTGTTGAAGCATACAGGATACCGCGGGGCCTGGATAGAATGGACGCGGAGAGGATGTTTTCACTAGGAGGAAAAACCAGAAGCAGAGGACACGATCTCAGACTAAAGTGATGATCCTTTAAAACAGAGATGAGAAGGAATTTCTTCAGCCAGAGGGTGGTGATTCTGTGGGATGCTTAGCCACAGAAGGATATGGAGGCCAAATCATTGTCTTTAAGACAGAGATAGATCGGTTCTTGATTAATAAGGGGATCAGGGGTTATGGGGAGAAGGCAGGAGAATGGGGATGGGAAAAATATCAGCCATGATTGAATGGCGGAGCAGACTCGATAGGCAGTATGGTCTAATGGAGCGTGCATGACAGTTGCATCCTGAGACACTTGGAGATCCCCCAGGACCACCACTATATGACGGATTGGCTCTTGTGGGATATGGGGTACCCGCCGATGTCCTGGCTGGTGACTCCAGTGTGGAGGCCGGAGACCGAGGCGTAGACCTAATATAACCAGGCCATGTTGTCACCTGTGCTGTCATTGAGTGGTGCATCAAATTGCTCAAATTACAGTTCCGATACTTGGACTGCTCTGCTGGTGCGTGGCAGTACACCACCCAGATGATCTCCTGCTTTGTGGTGGTTTGCTGTGCCCTCCGCAACCTGGCACAGCAGCAGGGCGACATGCTGGAGGAGGAGGGACATGCACCCTTGTCTGCGGAGGGGGCGCCAGACCAGGAGGGGATGATGGACGAGCCCAGGGAGGAGCCGTAGGAGGAGATGGAGCATGGAGGACAGGTGCGGCAATGTTACGGAATGCCCAGAGTTCCAGAGACGCCCTAATCCTCGTCCGCTTCTCATAGGACGAGGTTTTGTCTGCCAGCTCACCCCTCCCCCTTCCCTCATTCCCCTCCTGTCCCCCACCATTCTCCTCCTTTCTCCCCATTCCCTCCTTCCCTCCCATTCCTCTCCTTCCCTGTATTGGCATTGCCAGCTGGTCAACATACAAGGCAGGAGGGTGATGAGCACAGGTAAACTCTGTTTTTGCCAAAGTCTGACTCCTGTCTTTTTGCTGACTGTGCGCTCACACCCATCCTCTGAACGCACTCTAATGATCATCTTAATTATTGTAATAATCTATATTGTCACAAGTAGACTTACATTAACACTGCAATGAAGCTACTGTGTCACATACCTGTTCGGGTACACAGAGGGAGAATTCAGAATGTCCAATTCACCTAACGGCACACCCAGCCCTATTCATCTTGAAAAATCTTCTTTCGTACACCTGGGTGCTTGTGCCAAAATTGGGAAAGCTGTCCCACAAATTAGCAATAAAATATCGTCATACTCATGGAATAATAACTTAAAGATAAGCGGGATTGTCCGCCGGCTGATGCCGGAATCAGGAAATGCGATTGGGCGGAGAATCAGTTCTGACACCAAAATTGTGGCGGGCGGCAGTTTCACGCCAAATCGCAATTGTCCCAGCACTGGTGGCCTTTTTCCTGAAAGTTGCCACCCAGGTTGATAGGGTTGTGAAGAAGGCCTATGGAGTGTTGGCCTTTATTGGTAGAGGGATTGAGTTCCGGAGTCAGGAGGTCATGTTGCAGCTGTACAGAACTCTGGTGCGGCCGCATTTGGAGTTCTGGTCACCGCATTATAGGAAGAATGTGGTGGCTTTGGAGCGGGTGCAGAGGAGATTTACCAGGATGTTGCCTGGTATGGAGGGAAAATCTTATGAGGAAAGGCTGATGGACTTGAGGTTGTTTTCGTTGGAGAGAAGAAGGTTAAGAGGAGACTTAATAGAGGCATACAAAATGATCAGGGGGTTGGATAGGGTGGACAGTGAGAGCCTTCTCCCGCGGATGGAAATGGCTGGCACGAGGGGACATAGCTTTAAACTGAGGGGTAATAGATATAGGACAGAGGTCAGAGGTAGGCTCTATACGCAAAGAGTAGTGAGGCCGTGGAATGCCCTACCTGTTACAGTAGTGAACTCGCCAACATTGAGGGCATTTAAAAGTCTATTGGATAAACATATGGATGATAATGGCATAGTGTAGGTTAGATGGCTTTTGTTTCGGTGCAACATCATGGGCCGAAGGGCCTGTACTGCGCTGTATCGTTCTATGTTCTATGTTCTAAAAGGGGTTCCACTCAATGAACGTGCAGCTGGTGTGTGACAATCTGATGAGCATCATGCACGCCTGCGCCCTATACACAGGCAATGTGCACAACGCCTTCATCCTGGCACACTCGACAATTCTCAGCCTCTTTGAGGCACACCCCTAGCTGGGCGACAGCGGTTATCCACTGTGGTCGTGGCTAATGATGCCTATCCAGAGGCTGCAGTCCGACGTGGAGACCTGCTAATGACGCCCACGAAGACATCATTAACGTGATTGTGCGGTGCTTCGGCATGCTGAAGATGCGATTCAGGTGCCTGGACCCTCTGGAGAGGCCTGCTAATATGGCACTGGGAGGGTTGCAGCAGAGGGGCGAGGTGCTGGAGCAGGAGGATGAACCGTCAGGCCTTGTCCAACGAGAAGGATGTGGGGGAGGCCGATGATGGGCAGGGCATGATACCCAGGCAGGCACGGGAGGCCGGGACCAATGCATATGGGACATTCTGATCGCCTCAAGGTTCACCGATTGGGTAGGGTGGGGGGGATCTGGTCAGGGGTACAGACACCACATTCCACCCCCCCCCAATCTCCGGCCAACCACCCACCCGCTCGCATCTTCCTCCGTGATACCTTCCCGCCGCACTATGGGGGCGGGCCCTGGTTTGGCAGTAACAGCGGGTATTGTCAATGGGATGGAGGATGAGGACGACCCGCTGTGCGATGAGCTCTGGTGCTCTGCTTCATTTGACAACGTCTGACTCCTGACTATGGTAGCACTTTCCACCGTCTACCTGGGTGATATCTGCACGTGAGATGGTCATTCTATCACATAGTCCCATAGATTCCCTGGAGTGGTGGAGGTGGGGATGTGGTGGTGGGGGAGGGGGTATGGGGATGGGGTTGGCTGAACCGTGTTCCCCGAGCCAAGCCCATATCCAACATCCGCCTATCCCCCTGCCTCCCCTCTGCGGCCAGCCCACCCCTCACACCCACCTGACAGAGCACCGAGGCAGGTTATAACATTGTGCACATATATACAGATCCGTGCCATAGCCCCTATCAATAAACTGTGCCCAGTACCCATGCCAATTTAATTGGTGTCTACTTTTCTGGCCTTATGGGCCCTAACGCTACATCTAGATGGATCTCCAGACGGTACATCAGGAGTGGAAGCGGCCTGCTGTGATTCCTGCCCTGCCACCTGGGTTCCCGTCTTCTGGGGCAACAGGGCTGCTGTTCGGGTTTCCCAGGCGACATGGTGCCGCCCTGTTCTGCCTGCTGCTCTCCAGATGCGCCAGGGACAGGAGGGGCGGGAGTGCGAGGTGCTTTGGCGTTCCACCAACTCCCTGCAGGAGTCAGTGACAAAGGCTGCATCACCTCCTCCTCCCTCGGGGTGCCCGATGGCTTCCGGGCCAGTTCATGGGACGGGAGTGCGAGCGGAGTTATCCCCTGAGGCTCTTCCGCCACCTGCGCTTCCAGTCCTGGTGGCCTGCTGCTGTATCAGCCTGGGTCAGAAACTCTTGGCATGGAGCACAGGATCTGGACCATCGCCATTTGGGACTGCGCCACATCGCGCTGCACTGTGCCATCACCTTCTGGGTCTGTACTACATCAGCCAGTGACTGTGTCATCTCCTTCTCGGACTGGGCCATCTCCCTCTGTGTCTGTGCCACGTCGGCCAGTACCTGGGCAATGCCGAAGCTCTCAACCATGGGTCACTGTGACTGGGCCCTGGTGAGGAGCGCCGCTGCAATGTCTAGGTCAATCTGGCTGTGAAAGGGCAGCCCTGTCCGGGCCTTTTCTACCGCCTGCACAGATTGCGCCAGGCCTTGGACATGCTGATCCATGGCCGAAACCCTTGCACCCCCTCCCAAGGCCTCCACCCCAGACCGTGCAGTTTTGGCTTGGGTGGCTCGCATTGCTGGCACCACCTCGTGGTTTTATCCCTGCACCTGCTGGATGCTCGCCAATAACCCCTCATGTAGTTCCTGGCTCTGCAACTGCAACTCCATGATCGATGGAACTATCTCTTGCAGTTGCCCGAAACTCGTTTGTACGGAAGCTAGTCGCTGGGGCCGGCCCGCCCTCCGACCGCCCGACCCTTTGGAAGTTTCTACCTCCATTTGCTGTACCGGAATATGTCTGTGGTGTGCAGCAAAGAGTGTCCCTGGAGCCTCTTCACTAAAGTGTCCAACTAGGGTGAGTGTCTCTGTGATTGTGGAGGGTGTTGTAGACAGCTGTGATGGGAAATCTGTGTCATCCCTGGACTCGACCTGCGGGGTCTCCAGGGACTCGGGTCTAGAGTTTGTGTCCATGTCGGTGTCCTCGTCGCTGGCCAGCACCTGGGGCACTGGCTGTGGCTGGGGGTGGGGGACAACAAAAGCGTTGTCTAACCACCAGCAGGTCTGCAAGACACAAGCCAAGCGCGGGCCGGGGGTTGTGGGGGTGGTGGGTGTGTGTTGGGAAGGAGGGTATGATTGGGACAGGTAGTAGGGGTGGTGTGCGGGTAAGGGGGTGGGTTGACACGAGTCACAGGGAACCATAACTCAGTGGTGTCTCACTTGTTTGACGCCGACCTCCACCCCAGTGACTGCCCTTTCCTCAGGGCCAGCTGCTCTGCTGCGGTGAGGGGCCGCAGGTCCAGCGGTCCTCCTCCAGTCTTTTCCCGCTCCTGGCAGTTGTGGGCGGCCTTCTCCTGGGGGGGAGGGGGAGGGGAGGTTCGGGAAACAGAAAACACCCAGTGCTAGTCAGTCCGACGCATGCTAGGGGTGGGTAGCCGGTGGCTTCAGTGGCCAGCCATCCAGTTATGGCGGCTGGTATGGGTGTCAGCATCTGATGCAAGGTCGTCCTCCGGGTGGAGGGGAGTAGGGTTACGGGTGTGTGGGGTGGGGTTGTTGCCAGGGGCACAGAGTTGCCAACTCTCCCTGGCTGCCCTGAGGAGACTGCTGACCGGTCAGTGTTGCTGATGGTGCTTACAGCCCCTGCCACCTGTGCCCATGAGTGGCGGCGGCTGGCAGCCTCCTTCCCAAGCTGGGGAGGAGACAACTCTCCTCCACAGCATCTAGCTGGGTCTCCAGCTTGGCATCTGGAAAATAGAATGCCACTCTCTTCACTGCCATCTTGTTGGCTGGAAGGTGTGTGTGGAGAGTGAAGTGTGCACACGCAGCTGCAACTTGTGGGGCAGCGCAATGGTTAGCACAGTTGCTTCACGGCACCAGGATCCCAGGTTCGATTCCCGGCTTGGGTCATTGTCTGTGCGGAGTCTGCACGTTCTCCCCGTGTCTGTGAGGTTTCCTCTGGGTGCTCCGGTTTCCTCCCACAGTCCAAAGATGTGCAGGTTTGGTGGATTGGCCATGATAAATTGCCCTTCGTGTCCAAAAAGGTTAAGTGGGGTTACGGGGATAGAACATAGAACAATACAGCGCAGTACAGGCCCTTCGGCCCACGATGTTGCACCGAAACAAAAGCCATCTAACCTACACTATACCATTATCATCCATATGTTTATCCAATAAACTTTTAAATGCCCTCAATGTTGGCGAGTTCACTACTGTAGCAGGTAGGGCATTCCACGGCCTCACTACTCTTTGCGTAAAGAACCTACCTCTGACCTCTGTCCTATATCTATTACCCCTCAGTTTAAAGTTATGTCCCCTCGTGCCAGCCATTTCCATCCGCGGGAGAAGGCTCTCACTGTCCACCCTATCCAACCCCCTAATCATTTTGTATCCACCGATAGGGTGGAGGCATGGCCTTAAGTAGGGTGCTCTTTCCAACAGCCGATGCAGACTCGATGGGCCGAATGGCCTCCTTCTGCACTGTTGATTCTATGATCCTCCTGAGTGTCAATTATGAATCCAGTGAATTCTGCACCGTTTGTTATTGCAATTGATTGTGGTCCACGTGGTGCCGGTGCCAGACCCTTAACGGTCATTGAATTGGTCCTGTTTTAATGTCGTAGCACTGCGCGAATCTTGCTCTGGCGTCAACACATAGTCTCCGGAATGGAGAATTCCACCAGACCCCGGCGTCTTGAAGTGTTTTGTCAGATTTCACAAGGCGTTCTGAGCGTTGCAAGTCGCGCAAGTTTAACGGCCATGTCGCATCACTGAGTCAGGTTCGATCACGCTCCAGGCCCCATAAACGACAATGGCGTACCCAACCGTGTCCACCCTGCTTGTGCCAAAATTGTGAAAACTGACCCACTAATTAGCAGCAACAAAATATTAACTTACTCATGGAATCATACGTTAGAGATGTTCGGCGGGAGTGGGAAGGAGGTTGGCATCAAGGTGCCCCCCCCCCCCACCCTGATGTCAATCACAACCCCAGGTGGAGAGCAGCGAGAAAGAGGATACGGACAGCGACGGGAGCCGCAGCCCAAGACACCATGGAGCACCAGTCCGGGGACGACACTGACTTTCTGGTCACAGCTGGTCACCCTCCACCATCCCAGAGACACTCATCTCGGTTGGGTACATTAGCGAAGAGGCTCCTGGGCACTATTTGATGCGCGCCACACATGCAGTGGTAGAGCAGGTGAAGATAGGAACCCCCGAGTGGGTGGACAGTCGGAGGGCAGCCCGAATCCAGGGTCTAGCTGCTGTCTGGATGGATTTTGGTCTTCTGGAAGGGGCGATCCAACCTACAGTGGAGATGCAATCGCAGAGCCAGGGCTACATGAGGGTGTTGGCAACCATCCAGTGCGTGCAGGTGCAGTTGGAGGAGTCGAACCACCTGCAAGAGCGGGCGGTGGAGCATACTATGTGTGCCATCCAGGCCAACACCGCACGGTCGGCGTCGTGGGTCATGATGTCCAAGGCATGGAGCATTCTGTGCGGGCGGTGGCCGAGGCCCAAGAGAAGGCTGCCCTTTCACAGGCAGCCATGTAATAGGGCTACCTGGACATTGAAGCGGCGCTCCAGAAAGTGGCCCGGTCACAGCAGACCATGGCTCAGGGTGTCGGCGGCATTGCCAGGGAGTTGGCCGACGTGACACAGACCCAGAGGGAGGTGGCGCAGTCACTGCCTGATTTGGCAAAGACCCGGAAGATGGTGGCACAGTCATAGCATGATGTGGCGCAATCCCAGAGGGAGGTGGTCCATGCCTGCAAGCATTGAGACTGGTCGGGACGGGAGCAGTCATCCAGGACTGGCAGCTCCAGGTGGTGGGGGAGCCTCAGAGGTTAGCTCCGCTCATGCCCCCGCCCCATGGAGCAGCATGAGGCCATCGGGCACCCCGAGGGGGGAGGAGGCAATGGGGTCCGGTGACACCCGCGGGGAAGGTGCCAGAACACCGCTGCGCTTTGGGCTACCCCGTCCTGTTCCTGCCGCATTCGATGAGCAGCATGCAGAACTGGGTGACACCACGCCACTTGGGACAGCTAAGCAGCTACCGGGCCCACCCAGACCTCGTCGCTCCAGCAGATAGCCGCCAAAGGGATCCAGGTCACAGGGTAGGAACTGCAGCAGGCCGCATCCATTCCTGATGTACCGCCTGGATATCCACCTAGATGCAGCTTCAGGGCCCAAAAGGCCAGAAAGGTAGACACTAGTTAAGCTGGTAGCGTTAGGGCTAGGGCACAAATGTGTGTATTTATAAATTCACTTGTTCACAATAAACTCATGTTCACAACGTTACAACCTGCCTCGACGCTCTGTCAGAAGATTGTGAGGGATGGGCTGGCCGCTGAGAAGGCCCTGGGGACAGGGTGCTGGGTGAGGGGGGGGGGAGGAATGAGCCAGGGCCCCGTGTTCAGCGTGCATTCACTGCTCCAGCGTCCCCACTCCGACTCCCTCCAACAACCCCATTGTCCCCACCTCCGCCACCCCATGTGATGAAATGACCAGCTCACATGCAGGGATCACCGAGGTGGATGGTGGAAAATGGCACCATGTTAAGGCGTCAGATGTTGTCAAACGGCGAGGAGCACCAGAGCAGATTCCAGATCGGGTCGTCATCATCCTTCACCCCATGGGCCAGACCTGCTGTTATTGCCAACCCAGCGCCCGCACCCTATAGTATGGCAGGTACAAACCACGGAGGGAGCTGCAAGGGTGGGAGGGTGGCACAGGGAGGCTGATCAGAGGACGGGGTGGGAGCACTATGGGGATGAGATGGGATGTTCGTGCCGCTGGCCAGGCCCTCTAGTCACAGAACCTGGAGATGATCAGAGCATGCTATCCATGCCGGTCCAGGCGCACATGTTGTGCGGCCTCTTGTGCCTGCCTGGGCCCAATGTCCTGCCCATCCCTACCCTTCCCCGTATGCTCCTCCTCGAGCATATTACCCCTCTGCTGCGCAATGTTGTAGTGGATGCAGCAGGCCACCACGATATTGGAAGCTCTCCAAGCGTTAACTAGAGGGCCCCTCCATTGCGGTCCAGGTACCTGAATCACATCTTCAGGATGCTGAAGCACTGCTTGATCATGCCCCTGGTCACGACATGGGCTCCGTTGTAGCGGGTGTCCGCGTCTGTCTGGCCTCCGGATAAGATTTTGTCTGCCACAACCACAGCGGAAAACCCCTGTCACCCAGGAACCAATCCCTCAGCCCGGGGTGTGCCTCAAAGAGGTCAGGAACCATCGAGTGTGACAGGATGAAGGCATCGTGCATACTACCCGGGTATCGGGCACAGATATGAATGATGCACATCTCATGGTCATACACCAGCTGCACGTTCATCGAGTGCAACCCTTTTCGGTTTGTGGAGGCCGGCTTGTCTTGGGCCAGTGATCATAGGACGACATGCATCAGTCGATCACGTCTTGGCCTTGGGCATCTTGGCGATGGCAGCGAACCCCGCTGCCCAGGCATCCTGGTGGGCTCGGTCCACATTGAATTTTATGTATTGTGCCGATCAAGCATTTGGGCCTCCGTGATAGTGCAGATGCACCTATGCACCAAAATCTGTGAGATTCTGGACAGGTCCCCACTCGATGCCTGGAAGGACCCAATGACGTAAATGTTCAGGCTGGCTGTCACGTTGATGGCAACCAGGATCGGGTGACCTCGCCCATACCCCCACAGTGCCAGATGTGCTATCATCTGGCAGATATGCCACGTTGTACCCCTGTTTAGCTGGAGTCTTCGATGGCATGCCTGGTCTGGCAGGTCCTCGAACGACAGGCGCTACTGGTTCACACAAGGCATGATGCAGCGTCTCCTTTCCAACTCCTCATCCTCCTTGGCCTCTTGGGCGTCCGGCTCTCCGTAATCACCTGCTGCCTCCGGTTCCTCTGGGGCATGCTCCGCTGTTGCATGCTTCTCCTCGAACAGCTCCATCTCGTACAGCCTCAATGTATCCCCAGGGATGCGGCGACTAGGATGAAGGCCACCATTCTTGGTTGAATTCCGAAGTTCATTACCTGCAGGGGGTGACTGTCTGACATGTTAATGTGCTGCATACCCCCTCCCCGCTGAAACAGGCCTACCGAGCTACACGGTGGCCCCGGTCTGCTCTGCAGACTCTGCCTCCACATGTCCTCCTATGTCTTCTGCTCTATGTCCCCGCTGACTCTGCCCCATCCCCACCTCTGGCCATTCTTACGGCCCGTGTGACTCAACCGTGGACCATGGTGGACGGTCAGTGGGGTGCTCAGCAAGGTGACTGCCTTGTAGGCCCCAGCAATGGCAGTCCATTCCTCGGCCCTGTTTGGGGG